>NW_020174791.1:2009742-2018989 GCF_003031525.2 Neophocaena asiaeorientalis asiaeorientalis
CCACCCCCCCACCCCCTCACCCCACCCCTGCTCCAGGAGAAAAGGAGGGGCAGGGAAAGCGGGGTGGGGGGTTGCTGGGCAGGGAGCAGCCTTTGTCGGGTGGGAGTCCTCAGCCCAACATGAAAACGGCTGGCTCCTGCCTGGGGGCCCGGCTTGTTCCCCCCTGGCTGTGGGGCATCCAGGACAGAGCTGGGGTCGTTAACGGGGGTCTGTGAGAAGCCCGTGGGGGATCGAGGCTTTGAGACAGTGGGGGCGTCCTGGGGGTCCAGCATTGACATCTGCGTGGCCCCGCCGTGGGATTGACCCTTCTCAAGGGTGAAAGGCGCCGCTCTAAGGCCCCCGTGCTCAGGATGGCGTAGGCCGTGCTCCCCACCCTGCCTGACTCGGCCATTGCCGTGGAACTTGTCCCGTCGGGGTCCAGGTGGGAAACCAGCCGAGCAACGTCCCGACCCGACGAGGGTTCTCTCTCACACCCACCCGGCCGGGCTGCTGCCGTCCCCGAGGGAGAGGCAGGAGCCTGGGAAGTGACGGGCCCTGATCAGGAAGCCCCTGGGGCTCCAGCCCTGGGCTGGGAGGGCCGTGGGCTGACCCGGGCCAGCTGTGTTGTCCTGTGGCCATGGGGGAGGAGGGCAAGGGGAGCTGCTAGGCACCCTCATCCTGGCACCCTGGACGGGTGGGTCCTGTCCGCACTTCCCCCGGCCCTTCGTGATGGGCTTTCTCCGATCCTCCTGCTGTGGAACACTTGGTCCCCACCCCCGACGGCAAGACCCCCTAAATGGGGAGTTTCGGGAGACTTCAGTGCTAGGAGGACTCTTGCACTTCCCGGGTAACCCAGCTTCCCCAAGTCAGGAGAGCGGGAAGGGTGGCAGGACTCTTGTGTGGAGGTAAAGAAGGCCGCCCGGGCTGCTCCAGCCCACACTCCACGCCAGGCTCCGGCTGCAGCCGCCATGCGTGTGCTGGGCTGCTCAGCGCTCACACTGCCCCATAGCCCCCATTTTATAACGAGGAGCCGGAGGCCCAGAGAGGTGCAGGAGTGCATTCAGGGTCACACAGCTAGGGGGTGGCAGGGGGGAGGGATGAAACCCAGAGCGAGGTCGTGGGCTCCCCCGGCCCCAGGCCCCACCGAGGCCAGCGCTCAGGCCCCGTCTAGGGGTCGCCTGCCAGCATTCGGGGGCTGGAGCGGGCTACTTGCTCAGTCCGTACGGCCAGCACTATAGCAGTGCCGGCACAGAGGGGGCACCAGTAAGTATCTACTGAGCGACCTGCCCTTGCAGATGCAGAGACTGAGGCCGGAGATGTGGCCCGGTGGGCCTGTCGTGCACCTGTGGACTATGGATCCCGGCGTGAGTGAACTTGGGCCTTCAAAGCCCTGACCTCATTCCTGTGAGGGCTGGAATCGGGGCCTTTCCTGGGCCGGATCCTCTGGCTGGCTGTGCTCCGGACACGAATGAGGAGGCCTGGCCCCGGGCTGCGATCCCTCCAGGCAGGATGGCACCATTTCCGACGAGGTGTCTGTGCCAGAGGCCTCCTCTGTCAGACGTGCTGAGTTCAAAGCTTTTATTTCCCGACTGGCCAGTTCATCCGCTAGTGAGCAGATTCCGGTAGGTTCGTTTCTGGGGACGGCCAAGGCAGGAAAGACAACAGCCCCCAAAGTCAGCAGTGAGAGCCAGCCAGCGACGGAGGGACAGGAGGCCTGCCCTCCAGGGCCTGCCTGGACCCGGCCCTGGACAGTTTCCCGGGAGGAGACCCCAGGATGTGCAGCCTGCAGGCATCTGAGTGGCTACCGTCTGGCCGCCCGTGAGGCCTGCAGGACTGGACTCGGGGGCGGCAAGGCTGGCCTCTCATTCCTGAGCCTTGACCTCGTCCAGGTGTGACCCTCAGACGCGGGGCTCAGTGAGAGGAAGCAGACACGTCCTAATGGTGAATCTCGACACCCCAGGAACCCTGTGGTTGGGGCAGCAGCCGTGGGGAGGATGAGCCCTAGGCAGAGAAGACGGAGGGGACCCAGCAGAGGAGTCAGGCTGGATCTTGCCCCCATCCTGGAGGCCAGGGCTCCTGGGCCAGGGAAACGGAGGCTCCAGGAAGCCACTTTCCTCCTGAATCACAGGGGTCCCAGCTTTGCTTCCCAGTGGTCCAGGGGCTGCAGCTGAGCAGCGGGGGCCATAAGGGGTGACTCGGAGATCGCCGGAGCCCGTGGCCTCAGGAAGGCAGCCGCTTCTGCTGTCTGTGTGGCTCCCGAGAGTAGAAGCAGCCCCTCCTTGGCTGGGCTGGAGAGGGGCTCGCAGGCTGGTGGGGTGGGTTGGGCCCCTCGCCGCCCGCCCTGCCTCTCCGCCTGGCAGGTGGGAGAGTTCTCTCTATCACCCCTGGTCCCCGCAGGCCTCTTCCATCCTAACTGGATCCTCCTGTTGCCTGTGTCTCTGGCGGCCTCTTATCTCTGTCCCTCCCAATGGTAATGAGGCTGCACCTTCCCCGCCGTGCCCAGTATCTTCTCCAGCCTCCCACCTCCCCATCCTCTCATCCCCTCGCGGCTTCCGACCCCGATGGGCGGCTGGGCTTCCGACCCCCACGGAGCCCTCAGCCAACCCCCCAGATCCCATGGTCGAATCCCATCGCGCCCCGTTCCCTGGGGTCTGGCCAGAGCAGCTCTTGGGTGGGGTGGGAGCCGCACCAGAATGCAGAGGAGAGAGTTTTCCTTCTGCCTGGAGAAGAAACAGTTGAAAAGATCCCGCGAGATGCCTGTAAGATGAGACCTGTGTAAAGGCCTTGGGGGAGGCGGGGGAGCTCAGGGCGGGGACTGGAGGTCCCGTGGCTTAGAAACTGTTCCTGCACTTTACGTGCACGGTGGCCACGTCGGAGCTCCGTCTGTGTGGCAGGTGGGCTTGAGGACTTACGGGCGCCATCAGGGCCTCAGAGGCAGGAGAGGCCACAAGAGCCCTGCCAGCTGCAGCCTGGGCACCTTGGGAGGCGGCGTGAGTGCTGTCTGGCCCCGGGTACCCAGCCGGACCTGGCTGCCGCCTCCGTGACCCCAGTGCTCTGTGAACAGGTCTGGCCTCTGGGTGAGAAGAGGGCAGCAGCAGGAGTGGCCGAGGGGGCCCAGCAGGCTCGTGGGTGGCTGGAAGTGGGCCGTCCATGTGCTGCTTTGTTCGGGCCGGCTGGGCGTCTGCTGTGGGCCGGGCCCAGGCACACGGCTTTGGCCAAACTCCTCGCCGGGCACTTACCCCTCTTGGGCCTCTCCTGCCTCTGCACCAGCAACCCTGCACCTGCCCCCCAAATCCTCCAAGTCCGTCTTCACAACACGCCCCACCCCCACCTGTCCAAAGGCCGGCTCAGGCTCACCTCCTCCAGGAAGCCTCCCTGTCACTCTGCCTTCACCATCTCCCCTCCACTGAGTACAGCACGAGCTCCGGGCTGTTCGTGTGCCCCTTCTGCGCTCATTGCTCCCAGGAAACTCGGATGTCCCCAGGGAGAGCCAGGCCTCGGGGGCCGTGCCCGTGGCGGGGGTGTGTCAGCATTCCAGGGCTCAGGCACCCCCCGGGGCTGGACCCGGCCTCACCCTGGTCTTCACACGGCCCAGGGGAGTGAGCGGAGGCCGCAGAGAGGGGCTTGTCAGGCGCACACACACGTGCACACGTGTGCAGGGGGCCTCCGGTGCGGTTCTGTGTCCTCCCCGGGGGCAGCCCAGGCCTCGGGTTCCCTGGTGCAGGGCGGGGTCTGGACGCCCCCCAGCCCTCTGGTCTCTGGAGGAGAGCGTGTGTGACGGCTGCTCCATCCTGGGCTCTCGGGAGGCCCGTGTGTGTGAGAGGAGGGGGCCTGGCCCCAGCCCGGGGCAGCTGCAGGCAGGAATGGCAGCTGGGCTCTTGGAAACAACCGTAGTTTTCATTTTCCTTCCCTCGGCTCAGGTGAGGGCCAAGGCGGGTAATGGGTTCGCTCTGAGGCTGATGCTGGGATGGCTGGAGACCAGGCCTGGCCTCTGCTCCTGAAATAGCGCTGTGGCGGCGGCCCTGGGGCAGGGTGGGAGGGACATTGGGGGGCAGTTCTCCTGGGCCTGCGTGGGGGCAGGGTGGACCCCAGGCTGAAAACTGACCTCCTGGTCTGGGCTGGGCTCTGGACGTCCAGGGTGGAAGCAGCCAGGAGGGAAGTTTGTCCCCGGGGGGCGGGGCAGGAGATGGCGAGGAGGGCTTTTGGGCTGAGAGGCGGATTGAAGAGAAGCCTGAAAGAGAGGCCTCCTTCCAGCACCTTCCTGGCCCTGCAGCTGGGGCCCGGTGGGGGCCGTCTGACCGCCGGTGGGTCCTGCTCACGGCCCCCGTGCCCCTAGCAGCCACCTGCTGGCTCCCATGCTGCTTTCTCGGCCGTCAGGGCCCTCGAACCAGCCTCTGCCCCCTAGCCCCGAAGGAGTCACGTGACACCCGACTTCAGGTGGAGGCTGAGCCCAGGCCTGCGTCCCCCCCGCACCTCCGCCAGCTCGCACGACCTCCTTCCGGGTCTGCCTGTCCACGTGTGAGCGGGCCCGGTCCGGCCCCAGCCCCGGGAAGTGCCTGGCACAGAGGCTACTGCGGGTGGTCAGCAGGTGGCCAGCAACTGCTACCCCACCCGGCGTCCGTTGTGCCCGTAGACCGTCACCCTCGACACAAGGGCATGGGGGGTCGTGGTGGTGACCTCTGGGGACTTCTCTGAGAGTCACTCCTCTCTCTCTCGCACTCCCGCCTGCCTTCAGAAGCCTTAGTTCCTCCTGAGAAGCTGGGACCCGGGAGTGCCCTGTCCCCCAGCCACACAGGAAGGGCCAGGGCTCCCCCCTTGGGCTGGGCAGGGCGCCCAGGCTTGGTCTCCTCCTGTCCCGCTGGAGGGCCTCCTTGTCTCACGCCTTGACCCCTAGGAACCTGGGGGGAGACATGAGGCAGCCCCCTGGCCCCTGCAGGCATCTCAAGCTCCCAGGCCCAGCCAAGCTCCCCCAGCGCCCGCCCTGCATCCAGAGGCCGAGGCAGCCTGCACGGGCACCACCTCCCTCTCAGCAGGTTGGCAGCATGCGGTCAGGTTCCCTAACCGTGTGGCAGGGTGAGGCGGGGCCTCGAGAGGCCTCATGGAGGGCTTCACGGAGGAAGTGTCCGTGAGCACCAAGGGACAGATATACCACACGGAAGGGGGAGGGGAGGAAGCTTGGTCTCATCCTGCTTCCCGCCAGCCCCAGGAGCACGGCAGTTCTGCCCCTAAAGCCCCAGGGTCACGGGCCTCGGGAGCCGTGGCATTGTAGGGGGGGGCAGCAGGGGGCCCTCGCCCCAGCCAGGGCCCTGGCGAAGGAGCTCGGTGGCCACCCAGCTTGGAGAGGAAAGCTGGAGCCGGCCCGGCGGGTGGAGGGTCAGCTCCTTCTGCTGACACACAGACATTCCACCGGGCAGAGACACCCAGCCCGAGTCTCCGCATCGGGAAAGCATTTCCCAAACAGCTTCCAGACCACAGCCGCGGGCCTGGATGTGCTCGGTGGCACCAAGGAGGCTCTGTCTGAGCTGCTGGTGGCATTCTGCGCTTGGTGGCCTGCTGCCATCACGGCTGTGCCAGAGTCCCCACGCCCAGCCTAGTGGGGATGGAGGCCCAAAGCCATCTCCCCCCAACCCCCGGTCCTTAAGGGAGGTACCGCCCAAGCTCATCCATATCACGAGCTGTCTCGGGCTCTGGAGACCTGAACGTAGCTCTCAGCTGGGTGGGGAGACATCACTGTTTCTCAGGACCATGTCCTGCCCAGAGTGGGCACACAGGTCCTCGCGGAATGAAGGGAGTGAGTGAGTGAGTGAAGGCTGAAGTGTGAAGGAGGGATGGGCCGGCAGCGGGGGGAGAACAGAGGCGGCAGAGGCTGGCTCTGGGAGTGAGCGGGCGGGGGAGCTTTGCAGAGAAGGGCACCTCTGAGTTGGCCCTTGACAGATGCATAGGAGCTCACCGTTTGCAGGCGGGAGGAAGGGTGGGCATCTCAGCTGCTGTGGAAGCTGGGGCTCTGGGTGGGCCAGGCCACCCAGAGACGGGTGGAAGAGCCAGGATCTGGAGCCAGTACCCCCTAGAAATGCTTTGCCCAGGGTCCAGCTCTGATGCTGGGAGCCCTGTGGTGGCCTGGCCTGGAGGAGCCCAGCACTGGGTTCTGGCCGGCAGTCCGGGGCCCCTGTGGCGAGGGGCAGTGGAAGAGCAGGAGAAACCCCGTGGCGGCCCGATGACTTAGGTGCACCTCCAACTGCTCGGCCTCTGCCCCCCGCCGCTCAGAACCCACTGGCTGCCTCCCAACAGGGAGCCACTGGGCACCTTCTGAGGTCATGCCTCCAGGAGCCTGGAGGAGGGTGCACAACGCGGACAGGATTTAGGTCAGACCGGGCCCCGTCGGTGGCCCCCTGTCCTGCGTGACCTTGGGCAGGTCATTTCTCCTCTGGAAAAGGGCTGTACGAGAACGTCCGGGCCCCCGTGTGCCAAGGGCAGGGCCCAGGGATGCCAGAGGAGGACGCCTGGCTGGTGGGTTCCCTTCTGGGCAGAAAGAGGGTTTAATTACAGGCGTGTCTGGGAGGGACACAAAGGAGAGGTGAGCGGGCCGTGCCCGCGGGAGAGGTGGACGGAGGCGGGAGGGCCAGCGGCAGCCCCCTGCTGGCCGGTCGGTGCCTGAGGAAGGGTGCTGAGGGCACGCCCCGGGCCTCGCGTAGCTCTTGACGGCTTCCAGGGCAGAAAAGTCAGTGTTTTCTTTACCCAGATTTGAGGTGGAGAAGCATCTGAGAAGCCTCCCTGTGCTTCAGGAGCTGCCCCTGGACACTCAACTGGCTTTTTTCCTGGCCGATTTCCTCCTTCTGGCCCCTGTGGACACACGGCAGGGAACATACCGGGCCCCGTTTTTCCTCCCTATGCCATGTGTACTGCACAGCTGCAGGCCCACGGGCCCCTGAGCTGCTCTCCTCCTGCCCCCTGCCCACTGTCAGATGAGGATACTGAGATCAGTGGGGGCCTGGGACTTGTCTGTGTCATCCAGCTCTTCGGTGGGCTGGGACCCACGTCTGCTGCCCCCAGACCGCTCTGCTCTTCTCCAGCCCGTGCCCCCTTGCCGTGTGCTGGAGACGGGGTCTGAAGCAGCCCATCCCTACCCCAGGAAGGCTGAGGCAGTGCATGACCCCCCTTCCTCCCCCCCCACCCCCAGCTCAGGCCAGGGTGTGAGTTTGAGTCCAGGTGGGTATAATAGGGTGGTCGCATCCCCGGGCTGGGACGAGAGGCCAGAGGAGTGATCCCCGGCCGGCATGTGGGTGCTAGGGTTGGGGAGGGTCGAGGGGTACCAGGATGGCGGCTCTTGAGGGATAGGGACAGTCCTTGGGTCCCTTGACCCTTCCCAGGCCAGCCTGGCTGCATCCGCCACGGAGCAGGGTTCCGGCGCACTGGCCCTGCGACACTCTGCTCTGGACATTGCCATGGGTCCCGCTGCTCGGCCTGGGGGTGTCTGCCTGGGCGTAGGGCCTGGCAGGGGGTTGGGCATGCAGACCTGGCTGCCGACTCTTAGTGACTCCCTGTGAAGCGCTTTCCTCACTGTCTCCCAGTCCCCATATAAGGCAGGTCTGTGCTGACCACGCTGCGTTACCGACTTAGGCACAGAGAGGTTCCTGGCTCCGTCGAGGCCACACAGCACCGCCCCTTACTAGCAGAGCTGGGGCTGGGCAAGGGGTTGACCTGCCTTGTCCCATAGAAAGAAAAGTGGAGCTACACACGAGAGCCATAAAAACGATTAGGGAGCTAGTTCACCTTTTCATATTCATACCAAGAAAGCGGTGTTTTACTCTCAGCCCACGCCTCAAGGGGCCACTTCTGGGAGACTGTCCCCCAGGGCGGTGCTGACGTGGGAGTCCAGGCCCTGTTGTCCGTTGGTGAGGGTGATCTCTGAGTCAGTGTTTCCCTCCGGTGTCCCTCTGCACTTCCCTGAGGGGCAGGGCTTGTGGCCACGCCCCCTGCCCCCTGCAGCCTGGCTGGGGGCTGCACAGGCCTGTCTCTGTCAGCATCCTTGGCAAGCGACTGAGATACACATCGCAGCATAAACGGTGCTGGCCTGCGTGGGGAACACAGCTCAAACGGCCACCCAGCAGTGTGTCCATCAGGGGGATTTATGGAGGCTCCCCTGGGTGACAGTCTGGGGCCCACGGGCTGCGGTGCTGCCCAGAGGGAGGGCAGGAGAGAAGCTCACCCAGGAGGCCTGGGCAGGCGGGCAGGCCCATTTCTGCACTGCCGGGCATCTGGTGGGTGGGGGATGAGCTGCTTCTGGGCTGCAGACAGGACCCGACAAGGAGACATGGCGCCTCTCTCCCGTGAGCTCCAGGTCGCCGCCGTGAACCCTGCCCACAGGTGGGCTGTGCAGAATGATAGCTAACCCTGTCTGGGGAGACGGAGGGCTGGGCTAGGCGGGGTGCCATGGGGGAGCCATCGGGGGTCAGCACAGGGCTGGCCGAGAAGAGGAGCTGGGGGCCAAGCTCCCGTCAGGCCCGAATGCACAGGGCACTTGGATGCACAGCCGCTGTGACCCCACCAAACTTGGGCTGCTTCAGACACATCTGGGACCTCAGGCAGTGCCCCTGAGCGAAGAGGGGTCCAGGGCTCTGGTGCAGCCTGACACCTGGGGCTCAGGCCCTGCCCTATCTGCCGTAGGGGTGCAGTGGCCCCCTTGCCCAGGCTCCCTCTGGTACCGGCCCTGGTCCAGTGGAGGGCATGGCAGTACCGGGTGCTGGACACTGGGCTTGGGGGCTGCAGGAGTCTACACCCCCAGGGTTTCCACTACGGTTGTGTGGCCTCAGTGCCTCCGCGCCCCACTCTCCCCAAACTTTGCGAGCTCAACCCCATCAAGCTGCCTCCGCAGGGCCCCGGGCCTCACCAGGTGGCCTCCATCTGTGCTTTGGGTTCTTTCACGTGTTGTTGCAGGGACCGGGTCCGTGCGAGCGCCTGTGTGCACGTCTGTGCCTGTGCACGTCTGTGCCTGTGCACGTCGTCTGTGCCTGTGCACGTCGTCTGTGCCTGTGCACGTCTGTGCCTGTGCACGTCGTCTGTGCCTGTGCACGTCTGTGCCTGTGTGCACGTCTGTGCAGGCTTCTGTGTGTCTTGTGTGCATGTTGCACACATGGGTCTGCCAGTGCACGTGTCCGCGTGTCCACGTGGGGCTGCGTGCGCTTGTGGATGGGTCAGGGTGTGTGTCCGGGTGCGTGAGCGGGCGCGTAGGAATGCGCGGGGCGGGTGGGCGGTGCGCTGGGGGACCGGC
>NW_020174791.1:2019157-2039859 GCF_003031525.2 Neophocaena asiaeorientalis asiaeorientalis
CCATGGAGCCGCCCCGGGGCCGCGGCGGGTTGGCGGCGCTCTGGTGCCTCGGGCTGCTGGGGGGCCTGGCGCGCGTCGCGGGCACGCACTACCGCTACCTGTGGAGGGGCTGCTACCCGTGCCACCTGGGCCAGGCCGGCTACCCCGTGAGCGCAGCTGACCGGAGGCCAGGTGGGCGCGGCGGGCTCTGCGCGGGCGGACGGGACCCGCTCTGATCCGAGGGCACTGCTTTTGTTTCCTCTTTAAAGTTTGCGCCCCGGGGCGGCTGACAGCGCGGCTGGAGGGAATGGGGCTGGGACAGGGCCCCCTGTGTCCTGAGTCTTCCGACATTCCTGTCCCCTCTCTGGCCTGGCTGCGGAGGCAGCTGACAGCAGATGGGTCTCTTGACCAGAGGGAGGAGAAACATCTCCCTGCCGTTGCTGGTGGGCACAGGGGCTGCACTCCCCCACGGCGCTGGCAGCGCTGGGGGTTAAGCAGGAGAGTAGGGTAGGCTCAAGAGAGAGGCCCTTGGGTTTCCCTTTCCAGGGTGCTCAGAGCCTAGGCCCCTTGGGGGAGTGTGTGTGGGTGTGGCAGGTGACGTCCTGTCACCTCACCCCAAGGCTTGGGAGCATGGTCAGCCCAGTGGGCTGCAGGGTCAGCTGGGAGCATGCAGGGTCAGCAGCCCACGGGAAGCGGCTGCACCCCTGTCCTGGTCCATCCTGCCTCTCCCTGCAGTTCAGATCTGGTACCCATGCTGGGCCAGCCTCCTGCAGGAGCTCCTGGGAGTGTCCATGGGGTCCATGGAGTTTGCAGTCTGGCAACCTCAGATGCGAGGTGGGGTGTGGTGTGCATTACTTGAGATGCTCTGGAGGACACCCAGCTTGGGGCAAGGCTGCGTCTCCCCGTGCAGCCTGAGGCCTGGCCACCATACCTGCCCCCTGCGCCGGGGCTCTGAAGCCTCAGGACTGTACCTGGGCCACGGCCATCTGGCCAGCAGGACCAGGCAGGTCCAGAGCGGGGCTCTTTTAAAGAAAAGCGGGGCCAGGATTGGGCTCCCCTCCAGGCCCTCACTGGCCCCTGAGTGTGGCTCTGTACGGGGCATCTGGTCTCCTTGGAGATGTCAGCCCCGCTCAGCTGTCCTCTGGGCCGGTCTGTGCCGCTCTCTGCCAGAGGACACACAGGTCACTGAGCTGAGGGTAGCAGTGAGACCCCAGGGGCTGTCCTGCTGAACCCCGGCCTGGCTGTTCCTTAAAATAGCCCTGCTGGTGGCCTGCCTGCTCCCACCGGCCAGAGCGCTGTAGCCCAGAGGTAGTCTCAAGGCTTCAGAGCCCTGGGCTCTCAGACAGTGCCCCGGTGCCCGTGGGAGCTGCACGGGGCGGAGTGTCTTTACCCCAGGCTGGGTGTCGGCCCCTGACTCTCTGGAGACAGCCTCCAAGCTCCCTTTCAGCTGGGGGTGCCCGCACCACCTTGGGGACCAGCCCCCCTCCGTCCTGTCCGGGAGAGTCGGCTGTGTGCCCTGTGGCATGGAGAACGGCACAGACTGGCCCAGAGGATGGCTGAGCAGGGCCGATGACTCCAAGAAGACCAGATGACCGTACGTTTTCTGCTGTAGTTTCAGAGTCCAAGGGGCCAATACTCGGCCGGGGTCTCAGGGCAGCGGTCCCACTGCCGGGGTCACCAGGTAGAGGCAGCGCGGCATGGTGGTGAGGGCAGGCCTGCATCACGGGACCCAGGGAACTGCCGCCAGCCCCTCAGGGAGCACAGTGGCCCTCACTGCGGGTGTCAGGAGGCCAGGCTGGGCAGAGCAGACTTTTGGGAACCTGGATTTCCAGCTTGGGTGGTCTGAGCCTCCGTGACTCTGGAGAGGCTGCTGGGATAGTTATTCACTCTGTGTTCATTTCCCATGGCTGCTGGGACACATTACCCCAACCTGGTGGCTTAAAATCACCCAGGTCTGGTACATTACAGTTCTGGAGGTCAGAAGTCTGAAAAGGGTGAACGTGAAGGTGCTGGCAGAGCTGGGCCCTCCTGGAGGCTCCGGGGAGCATCTGTTCCCTGCCTCTTCCAGCTTCTAGAGGTGCCTGCATCCCTGGCTGTGGCCCCGCCCTCCATCTTTTTCGTGGCTCTAGATACTTTTATTTATTACGGAAGTATAGTTGATTTACGATGTTTCAGGTGTACAGCAAAGTGATTCAGTTATACATGTATATATATATTATTTTTCAGATTCTTTTCCATTATAGGTTATTACGAGATAGTGAATATAGTTCCCTGTGCTATACAGTAGGTCCTTGTTGTTTACCTATTTTCTGTATGGGAGCATGGATCCGCTAATCCCAAACTCCTAATTTATCCCCCCACCCCTGCCCCTTTGGTAACCATAAGTTTGTTTTCTGTGTCTGTGAGTCTGTTTCTGTTTTGTAACAGAACATATAAGTTCTGTTACATAGAAGTGACATATAAGTGACATCATATGGCATTTGTCTTTCTCTGACTTACTTCACTTAGTATAATAATTTCTAGGTCCATCCATGTTGCTGTAAATGGCGTTATTTTATTTTTTTTATGGCTGAGTGGTATTCCATTGCATTGGGTCCTCCTTCTTTCTTGTCTCTTATTTGTAAGGCCTGTGTGATGACGGTGGACGCACCTGGATACTCCATGATAATCTCCCATCTCACCTGCAAAGCCCCTTTTGTTGTGTAAGGTTCCGGGGATTAACATGTGGGCCTCTTTGAGGGGCCATTATCCAGCTGCCCACACCCTCAAAGAGCTGAGCCTGTGCTCCTCGGGTCACAGCATGACCACAGTCACGGTCACGGGGTCAGCGGCTACGGGTCATCGGAGGTGGCTGAGAACAGCTCTGTTCTGCCACCACGTGGCCCGCCTTGGGAGTGGGGCCGGCAGGCTTTCGGTAACTCCGTCCTGCCTTGCTTTCTGAGTGTAAGTCATTTCTATAAAGGGACCTCGATCTCAGAGCTGGAGGGACCCCAGCAGGAGTGCGTCTGCCCAAATGCCCTGCCCGCCCATGAGCAGGGACGTGGAGGGGGAGGCCTCAGATCCTTCAGCCTTGAGCTGCCCCGCTGGGTCCAGATATTCAGATGGGCTGACAGCAAACCGTGGACAGGGGGAGCCCTGGCTGGGCCTCGTGGCCTCCCGCCTTGCTGCTGGCCACGGTCCCTGTCACTGTCGGTGCACCTTTGGGGGAGGGGAGGGCTCCTGGGGGGCCGAGGGGCTGGCCCGTGTGATTTACGCAGAGCCTGGGAGCACCTCTCGGATCTAAATGTCCCGTCCTCGCAGCAGGAGGACGGTAAGAGCATGGTCACGTGGGTGGGATTGTGGAGAGGGCCCAGCGGTCAGGGCTGTTGCTGGAGGGGCCCTAACGATGGCGGCCTGCCCCTGCCCAACCCCCCACCTTCTTTCCCAGAGTGTCCATCAGTTTGGTGTCTTTGTGGCCCACAGGCTGCCGGGCTCCCCATGTGTCCTGCTCAAGGACACAGCCCCTGGGGCGGGCTCGCCCCCCGGCCAGGTGCCTGAGGGCTTGGGGGTGCAGTGCCTCTGCGGTCAGCTGCTCTCTGAGGCCAGTGTCTGGGGTGACCAGTGAGAGCCGGTTTGAAAGCCAGCATCCCTGCTGGTGTGCCTTCTCCGCGCCTGCCTCTGGGGCCACGTCTGGGAACGACGGCCCCTCTGTCCTTGTCTTGTGGCTTTACCTGCCTGCCCGGCGAGGCCACTCGAGACACACCGCGACTCAGTCCGTCCACCCACCCCCTCGGACGGCACACGTGGTGCCTCTTCCCCTGAGCCTCGCTAAGCCCGTACTGTATGCCCAGTGCTGTGCTCCGTGCGGTCACTTTACTTTTCAAGGACCCTTGAAGGGGTCGCAGAGAGAGGGATCTGAGCTCAGAGGGGATGGGGTCTCCTTTCTGAGCCCCCTCGGATGGCCCGTCCTGCCGTGCCCAGCGGGTGTGGGTCTTCCTACTGTCCTCCACATCACCCAGCTGACTCTCCCACAGGAGGGCCCTGGGTCCTGAGGCCTCTCCCCATGCCCTGGGTCCCTTTGTTCCCCAAGACTCTTTGGGGCTCTGTTGAGGGCCGTTAACCCTTTGCCTTCAACCTTCCCCCTGCCAATCATCCTGGTGTCGTTCCGAGGAAGACCCCTCAGGTCACCGTGGTTCCAAGGAGGGGTTCTCTTGGTCTCATATCCTCTCTGAGGCAGCCTCAGGGCTTGGGGGGCACTCTGGGGGGTCTCCCCAGGGTGGATGTGGCTTGTGCATGGAGCAGAGGCCCTGGCCTCCTGGGTTCGCCTTGGGTCATTCCTGGAGAGCCAGGCACATGCTGAGGGTGTGGACTGGAGTCAGGATTTCTGTCCGTGGGAAGCACAGCCTGGCAGGCAGGCTCTGGCGCCCCTCCAGGAGGAGCCTGGCCGCCGTGCCGCCTTCGCTACCCTTCAAAGGTGTGCTCGGATGGCTGGGGCTTTAGGACGGGAGCCTCGAAGGCGGGCGGTTTCGTGGGGATGGCGGGTGAGAGCTGGACAGTGGAGTTGCAGCAAATAGCGTGGACCCTCGGGATTATTAAGCAGAATTAGAGGAACCTCAGCTCCGCACAGCCCCTGGGAACAAGCCAGGTTTCCACACAGCTGCAGACCTGCCCCTGAAGTCACTAAACTTTCTCCCAGCGGAGCCATGCAGAGTGGAATCTTCCACCCGCACTTTGAGCTGACTGTGGCCTCCCCTGCGAGGCTCGGCCAGCAGTCAGGGCCTCTGTTGCCAGGGCAGAGGTGCCCCAGATGCTTGTCTCTTAGACGCTAGGGAGCGGAGCATGTCTGTGTGTCTGTCTCCCCTTTTCCTGGTCTGGGAAGCTGACTGCCCTGTTGGTGACGCTGGCGTCTGAGGGGTGTGGACCAGCTGAGGACCAGGTGTGGGCTCGTGTCCCCATGCCCAGGGCCGCTCGGTTCTGTGCTGCCCGAGCAGCGGCCTCTTCCCTCCGTCTCTCTCTGTGTCTCCCGGGCAGTTGGGTCCCTCCTGACGTCAACCTCGCACACAGGTATCTGAGGCAGCCTGTTGCCTCCTGCCTTCCTGCCTGGCCTCCCCGGAGGTCCAGGGTGGTGGACGTGGGCCTGGAGGGAGGGCGGAGGGGGGAGGGGCAGCCTGAAGGGTCTTGGCATCTCTGCGTTCCTGCCGAGGTGACCCAGGCCAGGCCATAGGGCCCGGTGCTTTGGGGTGCAGCCCATGGGCCTCCACTCCTGGGAGGGTCTTTCTCACCCTCCAGCTTCCAGCTCAGCTAGTGGGGTGGCCCCCGGGCCTCTGGGCCAGCCCTGTCTGCTTCTGGTTAGCGCTTTCCTATGGCCCGAGGCACAGTGCCGCCAGAAGGGGCAGTCGAGCACAGGCCTGCTGCGCTGTGGTGGGTGGTTTCAGGCGTGAGGGGTCTTGGAAGGGGAGTGCCCGGGACCTCCGCTCGGTCCTGCCCTGGGGATGTCCGCTGTGCTGGCCTCCTGAGTCGCTGGCACAGGGACCCCAGGCTGACCACCTGCACTGGTTTCCTGGAGCTGCTGAAACAGATATCACAGACCAGGTGGCTTTAGCAACAGACATTTATCTCTCATGCTCCGGAAGCTGGAAGTCAGAGGCCAAAGTGTCGGCGGGGCCGTGCTCCCTCGGAAACCCGGGGGAGGGTCCCTCCTGCCTCGTCCAGCTCCTGGGGGCTCCTGGCTTCCTAGGCTGTGGCCGCCTCCCTCCAATCTCTGTCTCCCTGTGTGTCTCCAGGACCCCTGTGTGTCCCCGAATGGGGGGGCCACCCTTCTCCGGTATGGCCTTATCTCAGTCCTTAACTAATTACGTCTCAGAGACCCTGCTTGCAGATAAGGTCACACCCTGAGGCTGTGGATGGACATGAATTTGGGGGACACTGTTCAACACAGAGCATACCCCCCATCCTGCCCTCACTCAGGCTCCCCCACCCCGAGGCCTGGGCAGGGGCATCTCCCGAGTTACCAGTTTCTTCTTCTGGGCTTGTGGGCCCCCCGAGGAGCAGCTAGCCCTGCCCTGAGAACATTTCTGGATTTGGAGTTTGGAAAAGAGCACGTGCTCTGGGTTCAGTCTTCAAAGGCGCTAGGACCTGCGCCCTCCCACCTGAGCTTGTCCCCCGAGATCTGGCCGACCCCCGCTGCTCCCCAGAGCCGGCCCCAGAGGTGGTGGCTCTTCCTCCCAGGGGCCGTCAGACGTTGGAGACAGGCCTGCCTTGTCTCCACTCTGCTCCGGCACCCCGGTGAGGGGCTCGGCACTGTTGCAGGCAGCGTGGCCTGAGAAGGAGGGTCCCAGGTCTGGGCCCCAACACCTGGGCGGGGGCAGTGTCCTGAGAGAGGGGGGCCAGGCTGGGCTCCCCGGGGTTAGTGCAGAGCAGGGGGAAGGGGGGCGGCCTGGGTGGGTTCTGGCTGTTGACCCCCGGCCCCGTGTCCCCATGCAGACGTGGACGAGTGCCAGGTGCACAACGGCGGCTGCCAGCACAGGTGTGTGAACACGCCAGGCTCCTACCTCTGTGAGTGCAAGCCCGGCTTCCGGCTCCACGCGGACGGCAGGACCTGCCTGGGTAAGCACCCCTGTAGCCTCCTGGGCCCGGTGCCACCTCCCTGCCGGGGCTCCTGGCCTCAGCCATCCCCTGGCCCTTCTGGGGGTCTGGGAGGGGCCCGGGGCCCCTGCACTCCTGGGCTGAGAGGCCTGATGGGGCCCCGTGGGGCCTGTCTGCTCAGAGCAGCCACTGTTACAGTTGCCTCCGTCCTGCTGAGCGTGGGATGCCGAGGGCCCCTTGCCACCCATCGTGGGCCCTGGCCAGCACCACTCACGCCAGGTTGCCGGGGCCCAGGCAGTGAAAGGGTGTATTCTGGGCCTGGTGCTCTCCATGGAGGCTGGACCCTGGGACCCTGAGCCCTGTGACCTGGGCTGCACCCTCTCTGTAGCCACAGCTGAATCTGGCCACTTCCCCGGGGGCCTTCTGTGACGGGCAGGAGCCCCTGGGCCACCATCCTCTCCAGGGCCCTATGCAGCAGGAGCTGTGGTCGTCCGTCGGCAGGGACACAGGTCCGGCCGTGCTGCCCCAAACTGGGGAGACTGGGTGCCTGCTGGGTGGTGGGGAAGGCCCGGCCTGGGGTGGGGGCAGCAAGGGGCCGCTCTTGGCCTGCAGAGTTGGACTTCCCAGGCCCAGGTCCCCCACCCCAATCTTGGGGAGCCTGGGGGTGGGGCTGAGGCTGGGGGGGCAGGGGTAACCGAGAAGCGGGGTGTTAGCCCTCAGCTCCTCTGTGGGGCCTTTTTGCCGTGCAGGACGCGCTCGATGGGGGCCCCTGCCGGCACGTGAGGCTCCAGGGAGAGAAGGGGAACGCTGGCGCCCACTGGATGGAGGGTGGAGGGTGGAGGCCGGGCATCTGGCTGTGGGCCGTCCCCTGCCCCTCTCCTGGCTGCTCTGGACACAGGTCCCGTGGGCACAGGGCTCACCCTCCCTGCCTGCCGCTCTGTCTGGGAGGCCATGTGGGGGCCATTCTCTGGGGGCTGGGCCAGTGGTCACCCTCACGGGCCAGCTCTCTCCCCGGCTACGGGGGGCTGCCCCTTCTTTCCACCCTGCAGGCCCTGAGCGGGCCCGGGCGGGCTCTGAGCAGCATCCCTCCTGCAGGCCCTGCTGCTATGTGGCAGGGCGGCTCGCCAGCCCTGGGGGGCCCTCCCCGGCACAGGCGCTCTCATATGTCTGGGCCGCCGCTCAGGGAGCGAGGCAGCTGCCCTGTAAAGTTTCTCTGGGCTGGAAAGTGGAAACAGATGCAGGAATGTTGTGATATTCTTCAGGACAGATACAGCAGGGTGCAGCCCCAGTTGCTGGTCCCCCAGGTCCCCAAGTGTCCTTCATTCTCCCTTCCTCTGGGGCAGGTTCTCCTTGGAGAAGGGCGTCCCTGGAGGCTGATCCAGGGTGGGCTGGGTGGTACCCACTGCCCCCTCCCCTGCTGGCTCCTTGGTGAGGGGCCTGGGCTGAGACACCTTCCTGTCTCCCTAGACCCCCCTAGTTCTCCCGAGGGTGGCCTTCACTGAGCTCCCAGAACGGGTACACAGCACGCACAGGGGAGGGTGCCCTTCAGGGCTTTGGGAGGGATTATGGTGGCCTCTAAGAGTGGCGTTGAGCTGCTGGCTTCCGGAAGCCCAGGAGGGGTGCTCCCCAGCCTTGCCCCTGGCCCCCAACCCAGCCCACCCCTTCGCTACGCTGGAGCCCCTCCCTGGAGCCTTTCCTGGGAGATGCCTGTGCTCAGGGCCCCCGGCGTGGCCTGCACAGCCTGTCAAGAGGCTGCTGGGACCTCACCGCACTCCCTGCCTGCCACCCCCAGCTCTGCACACCCAGACCACGTGGTGTGCCCCAGGGCCCCAGGAGGTCTGCAGCTCTCTTGGGTGCTGACGCCCACTTCCTGGTGGCTCCCAGCAGAGGGCGCAGCTGAGATCCACCTTGGGCACCAGCCTCTTACCTGCGTCCCCTGGCTGGAAGTGCTGGTGTTTGGCCTGGGTCTGTCACTTTCTCTTTGTTTTGACTGAGACTCCCAGCGGGAAATGTACACTGCATCCCCTGCACCCACACACAGTCACGCACACTTGTTGGTGAATTCCGCATATCTGGAATTCCTGGGAGCTGACATGTGCAGGGCGGTCCCCAGGTCTCTTGGGAGTGGTGTGGGTTTGTCGGCTTGGGTCTTTTGGGGGCTGCCTTCCTGTGGGGGGCCTGGGCTCTACTGAAAAGCTTCCAGAGCGGATAGGGGTCTCCTGGTGCCGTCTTCCCAGGCAGAGCAAGAAGCATTTGCCCTAAGGGCGCCCGGCCCTTCTCCCATCTTTCGGATGCCGAGGGACCCACCCCGGCTGCAGTGCACCTGACCTACTGGTCTGGGGTGGGTAGGGCGGCCGAGCCCCTCAGATCCCGGATGAGGGGCTCCAGGTGGGGGCCCGTGGAGGGCACTGCATGGCCCCTGCCAGGCTGCTGGACTTCCTGCCTCTGGGAGGTGTGGCCTTCTCCACTTCTGCAGGACTCCCAGGGTGCAGGGCGTGGGGAGGAGCTGGTGACCTTGTCTGTGGTTCACAGTGGCACCCTCTGAGCCCAGACTATCCTAGGGTCTCAGCAGACATTTATGGGAAGGTCAGTGTAGGAGCTGTGCCCCTCCCCAGCCCTCCTTTCCCCGACACAGGCCAGCTTGCAGGGCAGACTGCCCAGCTGGAGCACAGCTGCTCGGGACCCCTCCCCGGGGCCTACTGGGATCCTGTGGACAAGGCGAGGGGTGCGGTGAGCTCTCTCGGGACTTTGCAGGCAGGCAGGGAACAGGCCCGGGCACCCCCGCCTTCAGAGCTTGGAGTGAGGATTATAGAGATGCTGGAGGGTAGGAGTAGAGAAGGTGCCCGCAGGGATGTTGACAGTCCTTCCTCGGTACAGGGTGGGAAGGTCCTCTGTGCTGGGGGCTCTCAGGTTGGTGCCACATCGTGGGGCCCCAAGGATCTGGGAAGTCTTTAAAGGTGGTAGTGCTTGGGGGGTGCTTGAAACAGATAAGGGGAGCCTTGAAACACTCTTCGAAGTTGCCTCAGAGGCAGGAAGAGGACAGGAAGTACACAGTCTTCTTGCATCCCTCCCTTGCAAAAGATCTTATGGAAATAAAACACAAAAAGGTTCAATTCTTTTTTTTTCTCAATTTTTTTTTTGTTGTTATTTTTGACTGCTTTGGGTCTTCGTTGCTGCGTGCGGGCCCTCTCCAGCTGTGGCGAGCGGGGACCACTCCTAGTTGCGGTGCGCAGGCTTCTCATTGTGGTGGCTTCTCTTGTTGTGGAGCACGGGCTCTAGGCGCCTGGGCCTCAGTAGTTGCGGCTTGTGGGCTCAGCAGTTGTGGCTCACGGGCTCTAGAGTGCAGGCTCAGTATTTGTGGCGCATGGGCCTAGTTGCTCCGCGGCATGTGGGATCTTCCTGGACCAGGGCTCGAACCCATGTCCCCTGCATTGGAAGGTGAATTCTTAACCACTGCGCCACCAGGGAAGTCCCCAAAGTTCAATTTGTAAAGTGAGAATTTGCAGGAAGGATTTTACCATCAGCCCCGAGGCCCCTGAGTGGCGCACATCCCACCCTGGCTGCCCTTGGCTAGCCTGGCCCCAAGAGAAAGAAGCAGAGGCAGCCAGGCATGCTGGGGCGCTCCATCGCCAGGGTGCCCTCCTGGGTTTGCCCCCCCGCCCCCCACCAGGCTCTGAGGTGGGAAGGGCAGGGCCGAGTGAGGCCCAGGGCTGGGCCAGCCTGCTTCTCACCATGGCCCCTTTCCTTCCCCAAACTGTGGGAAATGGGGCTACCGAGAGCAGTGCTGGGCGGGTGTCTGGGAGTGACGTTTTGGCTTTACTGCGCCATCTTGCAGGGCGCCCCAGGCAAACCCGCAGAGACCTGCTCCCGGTCCTTGAACACTTGGTGCCGGGAAACCCTCCTCGTCTGGCCCAGAGAGCCTCCGGCCCAGGGGTCCCTTCTGGACCCTGGCCTCGGACGTGGCTGCTTGTCCACATCCATGGTGGTGTCACTGGCTCAGTGAGCGGAGGGTCCTGTGAGATGACCCGGGCTGGCCACCTGGAAGAGGTGGGCTCTCCACCCATCCCCTCCTCCCCTCGGCCTCAGGCCTGTTGGGCCTTTGGATGGACGCTGGGGGAAGGGTTCTTCTGTCAGCATGCACCCCCTGGTGACCTGGCTGCCCCTGCCAGAGTGCCCTGTCCCTGGAGTTAGGTGGGCCCTACTGGGTCCACAACACGGGGAGGGTCTCCGCGCCCCTGCCTTCCTGTGGGGTTTTACCACAGGTGCGCTATGTGGCCTCGGGGCAGGCACTCCCCCAGGCCCGGGTCTTCCCAGTGAGGGGCTGCACAGGGCCTTGCAGGCCGTTGTTCCCTGGCTCCTCAGAGGGGAGGCTGCCTGGGTCCCTGGAGGCTTTGCTGACAGCATGCGGCGTGGGTGCCAGAGCCGCAGGCAGCAGAGGGGCGGAGATCGCCAGGCTTGTCTGCAGAGCTCATCCCTGCAAACCACAGATGCAGTTCTGGGAATGTCTTCCAGTCCCCTCCAGACCCGGAACAGGCTGCAGCTTCTAAAAGGCAGTGTGTCTTCCCTGCCCCCGAGGGGCCGCTGAGTCCGAGTGGAGAGTGGGAAGGCCCGCCCTGCCTGAGGACCACCCTGGGAGGTCACGGCTGTGCCTGAGACCAGGCCCCCGGAAGTGCAGGTTGCCGGCACCCATGGGTGATGGGAGGGTCACATCCCAACCTGGGGAAGCCAGGGGTAGCGGCCAAGACCCCAGCTGGATGCAGAGACCCAGCGGGGAAGCGAGGGCAGAGTGGGGCAGTGGCAGACGGCCGGGCGGGGACTGGGGGGTGTTTAGAGTCAGTGAGCTTGGCAGGACCAAGCGGAGAGCAAGGTGGGAGCAGGGGCGGTTGGTGGGGGCCAGCCTGTGATGTTGGGACGGTGCCAGCCCCTGGCTCGTGGGCAGGGCAGTGCATCCACGCTGCGGGTGAACCGTGTCCCCGTGCAGCGTGGAGGCCCCAGCCCGAGGGTGGGCGCGGGGGGCAGGACGCGTAGGCAGAGCAGGCAGAGCGTGGGCTGCCGAGGGGGGCAGGAGTGGGCAGGGCCCAGGGAGTTCCCCCTCCTGGCCAAGCCAGGGGGCCACCCGCTTCCTGTCCCGCCGTCCTGGCCCTGCCGCCAGCAGAGGGCTTCCTAGAAGGAAGGTCTGCAGGTGGCTGCTGACCCCACATGGTGCGAGGCTCTTGGGACCTAGAAGCCAAGCCCGTCGAGGGCAGTAATTACAAAACCCTCGAAGCCGCCCTTGAGCCTGCTCCAAAACCGCTGGCTGGGGTTGGCGGCTGGAGCAGAGTGGGCTGGGGGGCTCGGCACGCTGCCGACGTACTTGCCCTCACCCCACCAGCCTGCCAGGTACAGCCACTCGGCTGACCAGCTCAGGCAGGCCGGCGTGCCGGGCTCTGAGACCAGGGCCTTGCCAGCGAAGCCGCCTTGGAGGTCAGCTCTCCAAGCCCCCACCTGCCGCTTCCTCCATGGCACTCATACGCACCTGTTGCTGGGCTCCAGCCCTGAATCCGTGCCCAGGTCCCAGGTGCTGCCACCTGCACCTCCAGGAGTGGAGAACCGCTTGCATGGATGGAGCAGGCCCTCCACCCTGTAGGACAGTTGATTTCTAGAACGTCCAGTTTCCTGCTCAAGTAAAGGCCCCATTCCCCTTGAAGAGCTTGGTGCCTCACAGCTGGCTCCCGGCTAGACCAACTCCTGCTCGTTGAAGTTGAAGGGAAGTTGAAGTGGAAGTTGAAGTGGAGTTGTAGCCCAGCTCTGTTAGAACCCACGAGTCCCCTGGCCTTGGCATTTGCAAACTGGGACGTGAAGGTGCAATAGTCAGCTCAGGCTGCTGCAACAAGTACCACAGACTGGGCGGCTTCTACAACAGCAGTTTGTTTTCTCACAGTTCTGGAGGCTGGCAGTTCTGGATCATGGTGCCAGCCAGTTCAGTTCCTGGTAAGAGCTGCCATCTCCTCATATGGCCACGGAGACAGAGAGAGACAGAGGAAGATCTTATGTCTCTTCTTATAAGGATACAAATGCTGTTTGATCAGGGCCCCACCCTGATGACTTCATTTAACCTTAATTACCCTACCCCCAAATACAGCCACATCGGTGGTTGAATTTTAGGAGCCCACATACGAATTTTAGAGGGACACAAACATTAATTCCCTTCGGGGCTATGGAAACCCCTCGTCTCCCATTTTCTGATGGGCTGTCAGCTTTGCTTCAGGTCTGAGCCTGGTTCTGATTTGCGGGACCACCCAGGCATGGGTCAGTGGGACGTGGGTTCCATGGCCAGGTCTCACAGTGACCCGCGGGGCCTGGAAGCTTCACCCCCAGCTTTGGGCACTGGTCACGCAGAGGCTGGCTGTCTCCTGGGCTGCACAGCCCAACGCCCGAGAAAAACTGCCTTGTTCAGCTTTCTGGCAGTCCAGGGCGCAGGATGCTCGAGGTGATGGCGTGGGGCTTGGCTTCCTCGTGTGCACAGCTTGGGAGCATCCGGAACGTGGGGACTTGTGCAGCAGAGCAGTGAGAGACAGGCTTGGGAGGGTGCGAGGCTGCACGGGGAGCCGGACCCCTCCGTAGCCCCCACCCGCCTGGGATTTCTCCCCCGGTGGGCTCCTGTGGGCCCGGAGCTGGGTTGCCCTGGGCCCGTCTTGGGGGCTCTGCCATCTGGAAGGGCTGCTTTCCAGCCGTGCCACAGCTCTGTGGGTCGTCCTTGCTGCTGCGGTGTCTGCCCAGCCGGCTGCCCTGCCCCGGGCTCCGAGCCCCTCTCTCCGTGTGCCTGCCCGGCGCTGCCAGGAAGGGCTTCTGATTCCTATCATGAGCTCTGAGCAGGGATGCAGTTGGTGTGAACACGAAAGGGGCCCCAGGAATGGGCCGGCTCAGGCCACGCTCGGAAGCCTCTCTCTGGAGTTGATGGCAGTGCCTTAAGCAGAGCTGTCTCAGGGGAGGCAGGCGGGGCCTCGAGGGTCAGCAGAGTCGGGGGTGGGTGGCTGGACAGGGGGCCCAGAGGCCGAGCGGGATGTTAGACGTGGCCGCCCTGTTTGCCTCCGTTCCACCTGGGACTCGTGTCTCTGCTGCGCCTCCCCGACACGTGGCGGCCACACGACACTGCCACCCTGGCTATCCTCCGCACCCCAGCAGGGCTGGCTCGGCCCCAGAAGGGGACCTGGGCACGGGCTCCTCACACACTCGCCCCATGTGGGAGCCGGCAGGATCGTGAGTGCTGTGTCTTGACTTTGGGGGAACATACTTGCTTTGAAGGAAGCTCTGCCTTTGGTGGACAGCGTGGGCCTGGGCTGCTCCGAGCCCTGAGGCTGCTCACGTGCTCCGCGTATCATCTGGCTGCTCCCGGACCCACTGGCGTCGGTGGTGCGGGGCGTGCCACTCCTGGCCTCCAAAACCCATGACAATAAATGGTCTCTTCAAACTCGGGCCCTGAGGCCAGTGGCGCCCCGCAGTCTGTGATGACAGCACAGGTGGCATCTGGGGGTGAAGCCCTGCCCCCCGGCGGTCGCAGTGTTTAGTACCAGGCCTCAGGTTTGCTCTGGTCCAGGCCCGCTGGGCAGTGGCCTGCGCCTCCCCAGGGCATAGATAGTAACACATTCTCAAAGCTTTGCTGCAGAGCACAGGGCCTGTCCCTCCCTGACCGCGAGGTTGCTACCAGTGACTTGAAGGAGGCACCAGAGTCCAGGTGCCCTCTCTGGGTGCCCAGCCTCTCTGAGTGGCCCCACCCCCCGCCAGGCACAGCCCCAGCCCATCCACTCAGTACCTGGGCACCCACTCGGCCAGCCTGACCTGCAAGAGCCTTGCCCTGTGTGGGCCTGAGCATGAACACCTGGACCCCTGGCATCCTGGGAGCGGGATGCAGGTCCCTGGCTCTGTGGCCTTACCAAGTGCTGTCCCCACAGCTGCTGGGAGGAGCGGGGACTGTGTGAGGTCAGGTGGGGGTGAGGCCTGGCCTGGGGTGGGCAGGAGCTGCACTGGTCTGTCAAGAGCTGGGGGCCAGGCCCGCAGGTCACGGTGGCCGTCCACGGAGGCCCACGCCTGCCCCTCTGGCCTGGCCTGATAACCTAGACAGTGGAATGTCGGGGTCTTCGCCAGCCCTTGCTGGCCTGCCACCTCCTCCAGGGAGCCTCCCAGCCTGCTCGGACTCTGAGCCCTGGACGCCTTGGCTCTTAGGGGACCCCGGTGTTTTGCATTCTGTGCTGGGTGGGGCTGGGCTTCCAACAGGGTGGGCGGCCTGCTCTGTGGTGCCTCCCTACACCCAGTCCTGGGGCAGGCTGGGCCAGAGGATCCAGATTCGGACCACGGCCCCGCGTATCCTGTGTGTGGGCCGAGAAGCAAAGCCAGGCCCACGAACTGGACAGGAACAGTGTCGCCCTCTCAAAGCCCCTGCTTCTGGGATGTGGACAGAAAGGAGGAGGGGCTTGGAGGGGCCCGGAGTCTTCCTGCAGGAGGTGCTCTGTGGCTGCCCGGGGCCAGGCCGTCGTCCTGGGCTGACCTGGCTCCTCTCGGGTCCCCAGCCATCAACTCCTGCGCCGTGGGCAATGGCGGCTGCCAACACAACTGTGTCCAGCTCACGGTGACCCAGCACCGCTGCCGGTGCCGGCCCGAGTTCCAGCTCCAGGAGGATGGCAAGCGCTGCGTCCGTGAGTGCCACCAGCGGCGGGAAGGGGAGGGCCAGGGCTGGGACTCCCACTGGGACCCCCGTTCTGCACGCACCCACAGACCTGCCCGGGAAACCCACAGCCTGAGCCCCTCCCTGCCTTGCTGCTGGTGCTGGAGGGGGGCCTCAGGGACAGCAGGGGCCCCCTCGGCTGCCGAGAGGCTGTGGGGCATCGTCCAACCCCTGCAGGCACCAGGGAGGAAGCCTGTCAGGCTGTGCTCTGGGGTCACACATCTTCGGGGGGCAGGAAGCTCAGGACGGGGATACGGGGGTGAAAAGGAAGGGCATCCTGCATGTCCCCCAGTTCTGAGGCCCACCTTGGGCTTGGCATGGGCACGTGGGACCCCAGCCCTGGCCCTTGGGGGCTGCCCAGGCCCCGTCTGACACCTTGCCCTGGGGTCGCAGGACTACCTGTCATGGAAGGGGGTGCTCTTCCGATGGAAAAGGTGGAGCAGGTCTGGGAGACCCCTGAGAAGTGGAAATGGGGACTGGGGCAGGGCAGGTGCTGAGGGAGTAGCTCTGACCCTGCCCGGCCTCTTGGCTCCTGGGTCAGGAGTGTGGGTCTGAGGGGCCGAAGCCAGCAGTGACGGCAGAGTGGCACAGGGCCCGGGGCTGGGGGTTCTGACAGGAGAGGAGGCGCTGGGGGAGCCGGCCGTGAGCCCGCGGCCTGACCAGCGCTGGCCTGGCCGGTGCCCTGCTGTCTTCTCTGCAGTTGTTTGGGGATGCCCGGGGCTAAACTTACCCCGAGTCCACTGCCCAGCCCGTCAGGCCAGAGCAGGAGGGGTGAGAGCTCCAGGTAGGGGCCTCACGAGAGGCCCCGGAGAAGGTACCCCGAACTGCCAGAGCCCCCCATCTCTTGCTTTTGCCTCCATGCCTCCTGGCTGCGACCGTAGGGAGGAACCCGTGTGTGGATCGGAACGGCGGCTGCATGCACACGTGCCGGGCGCTCCGGGGCCTTGCCCACTGCGGGTGCCACGCAGGATACCAGCTGGCAACAGACCGCAAGGCCTGCGAAGGTAAGACGCCCTCCCTGCCCTCGGGCTGGTCCAGGTCGGCTGTGCGGGGCTCGCTTCCTTGCATCCCCCTGCACCGGCCTATGGGCGTGGGGCGGTCCCTGTTGTCACCCTTGGCTGACCTGGAATGACGCAGGTTTATCTCCGGGGCTGGGGGGCCGGGTGGGGGTGGAGGGTAGAGAGGAGGGGCAGGAACCCAAGGAGCTGCTCCCAGCGAGAGTCTCATGTCGGCAGGAAGGCAGATCTCAGGTTGCCTTGTGATTTTTATATGTTTTTCGTGTTACCTAAGTAGTACCTGCTTCTTAGGGAAACAGGAAAGGGTGAGGGAGGAGAGAGGAGGAAGCGTCACCGTGACCCGGGTGGCATCCCCGTGTCGGCTTCCAGGTGTCTCTACAGCTTGTTTGTTAGTGGGTACATCTAGCATCATCCCAGAGCCCGGTCGGGCACAGCTTTCTAGAACGCGCTCCGACCTCCTGGCTGCATGGGTGTCCGCTATGCGGTGTTTGTTAGTTTCCCAGTCATGGGACTCAGGTGTCCCTGCTCCTCCCTTTACAGGCGGCTCTGGACGAGCAGCCTTGGGGAGGGGTCTGTGCGCATCCCCTGTAACTCTGAAGCGATACAGTGTGTCCAGGGCAGGCAGCGGTCATTTTCCCAGGCATCCTGCCGGATGGCCATCAGAGAGACGAGGCCCGCAGGTGTGGAAGCTTGTGGTTCCATGTCACCACCAGGAAAGCGTTTTAGGCATCGTTGCCAATGTGACGGGCACGTCCTGGCACTCTGGATGGAGGTGGCTTCAGAGGGTGCAGTGGGAGACGGGGCTGAGGGTCAGCTTCGTCCCATGGACTCTTAGGGGTGGGACCAAAGCAGTTGTCGGGGACACTGGGATTTGTGTCCTGAGGCCAGTGCCACGTGGCTGCGGGGAAGAAGCTGGTAGCCTCTCCCTCGATGTCAGCGTGTGCTTTCTCCGGATGGCCCCCCAGAGGCTGGTGGTAAAAGGCCCCTCCTGTGCCCGGCCCTGGATGGGGGGAGGCTTGGCGAGGGCGGGACATGCACACCTCAGAGACCGCGGGCTCAGAGAGGTAGAGCCCCTCACCTGACGCTGCTGGTGGGGCCTGAGCCCAGACTTCCAGCCATGCCTTCCTCGCCCTGGGAGGGAGCTCGGCTCTACACCTGGAGTGTGATGGTGAAAACACAGGTGCTCAGAGGGAAGGCGGGAGAGGGCCCTGGGGCCCTGGGCCCTGACCCCTCTGCAGAGACCACCCCTGGGGGCCGAGTCTCTCAGGCCAGTGGCCCAGAGCCCCCCACCCCGCCCATGTCTCCCACCCAGACGTGGATGAATGTGCCACAGGCCTGGCCCAGTGTGCCCACGGCTGCCTCAACACTCATGGGTCCTTTAAGTGTGTGTGCAACGCAGGCTACGAGCTGGGTGCCGACGGCCGGCAGTGCTACCGTGAGTGGACAGCGGGCAATAACACCACGGGGCGTGGAGGGGCCTGTGGGGTAACACAGCTCCCCAGTCCCAGCCCACCACGGCTGCCAGCTCGCTTTGGCCGAGGGGCAGAGATTCCTTGTCAATCAAGGGCAGTGCTGGGCTTGGGGGCTGTGTGTGGGCCCCGGGAGGGTGGGAGGAGGACGGGAGACCCCAGGAGGACAGAGGGTTCCAGGGCCCGCCTGGCCCAGGAGCTCTGTGCTGTCTGTTTCCCAGCAGAGTGGCAGCGGCTGGGGCCGGGAGGGCCACGCCGGCTCGGGGTGTCACCCCAGCCCCTGTCCCACGTCCCTGGTGGCGGGTCTCGCCGCAGGGATTGAGATGGAGATAGTGAACAGCTGCGAGGCGGACAACGGCGGCTGCTCCCACGGCTGCAGCCACAGCAGCACAGGGCCCGTGTGCACCTGCCCCCGTGGCTACGAGCTGGACGAGGACCAGAGGACGTGCATTGGTGCGTGCCACCTCCCTCCCGAGCGCCCCACCCCCAAGCCGGGGACTTGCTGCTGCCCTGGGTCTGCACCTGGCTTTGATGCCGTGATGAGGACGCGCCCTCCCATCACCCCCAGTCCTGCCCCGGGTGGAGGCGGGAGTAGTACGAGGGGGCCTAGTGAGAGGCAGCATCGCGACCCACCCTGCCAAGTGCCCACCACACCTCCACCTCTGCTCAGCCACCTGGTCAAATGCCCACGTGCCGGGAGTAGCACCCGAAACACTGTGGTGTGCGAGCACGCCCTCTGCACGGGGAGACCCTGCTTCCGGGATGACTCCCCACTACCCTCCAGTCCCCAGTCTGCCCCCACAGCAGGCGGGACAGCCCTGGGGCCGTGACCTGTGTCTTGCGTGTGTCTGTGTGTGCAGGACCAGGACATGTGTGCATGTGTGATTGTATGCGAGTACATGCAACTCACATGTAGGTGTGTGCGTGGTTGTGTGCATGGGGTTGTGTGCATGGGGTTGCATGAAGGTGTGTGTGGGAGCCTGCAGGTGTGCCTGTGGTGTGTGCAGGTGTGTGTGGTTGTGTGCATGTGTGCGTGTGGTTGTGTGGAGGTGTGGGTGTGGTTGTGTGTAGCTGTGCGTGTGGTTGTGTGGAGGTGTGCGTGTGGTTGTGTGGAGGTGTGCGTGTGGTTGTGTGCAGGTGTGCGTGTGGTGTGTGTAGCTGTGTGTGTGGTTGTGTGTAGCTGTGCGTGTGGTGTGTGTGCAGGTGTGTGTGGTTGTGTGCAGGTGTGTGTGGTTGTGTGCATGTGTGCGTGTGGGTGTGTGGAGGTGTGCGTGTGGGTGTGTGGAGGTGTGCGTGTGGGTGTGTGGAGGTGTGCGTGTGGGTGTGTGGAGGTGTGCGTGTGGGTGTGTGGAGGTGTGCGTGTGGGTGTGTGGAGGTGTGCGTGTGGGTGTGTGGAGGTGTGCGTGTGGGTGTGTGGAGGTGTGCGTGTGGGTGTGTGGAGGTGTGCGTGTGGGTGTGTGGAGGTGTGCGTGTGGGTGTGTGGAGGTGTGCGTGTGGGTGTGTGGAGGTGTGCGTGTGGGTGTGTGGAGGTGTGCGTGTGGGTGTGTGGAGGTGTGCGTGTGGGTGTGTGGAGGTGTGCGTGTGGGTGTGTGGAGGTGTGCGTGTGGGTGTGTGGAGGTGTGCGTGTGGGTGTGTGGAGGTGTGCGTGTGGGTGTGTGGAGGTGTGCGTGTGGGTGTGTGGAGGTGTGCGTGTGGGTGTGTGGAGGTGTGCGTGTGGGTGTGTGGAGGTGTGCGTGTGGGTGTGTGGAGGTGTGCGTGTGGGTGTGTGGAGGTGTGCGTGTGGGTGTGTGGAGGTGTGCGTGTGGGTGTGTGGAGGTGTGCGTGTGGGTGTGTGGAGGTGTGCGTGTGGGTGTGTGGAGGTGTGCGTGTGGGTGTGTGGAGGTGTGCGTGTGGGTGTGTGGAGGTGTGCGTGTGGGTGTGTGGAGGTGTGCGTGTGGGTGTGTGGAGGTGTGCGTGTGGGTGTGTGGAGGTGTGCGTGTGGGTGTGTGGAGGTGTGCGTGTGGGTGTGTGGAGGTGTGCGTGTGGGTGTGTGGAGGTGTGCGTGTGGGTGTGTGGAGGTGTGCGTGTGGGTGTGTGGAGGTGTGCGTGTGGGTGTGTGGAGGTGTGCGTGTGGGTGTGTGGAGGTGTGCGTGTGGGTGTGTGGAGGTGTGCGTGTGGGTGTGTGGAGGTGTGCGTGTGGGTGTGTGGAGGTGTGCGTGTGGGTGTGTGGAGGTGTGCGTGTGGGTGTGTGGAGGTGTGCGTGTGGGTGTGTGGAGGTGTGCGTGTGGGTGTGTGGAGGTGTGCGTGTGGGTGTGTGGAGGTGTGCGTGTGGGTGTGTGGAGGTGTGCGTGTGGGTGTGTGGAGGTGTGCGTGTGGGTGTGTGGAGGTGTGCGTGTGGGTGTGTGGAGGTGTGCGTGTGGGTGTGTGGAGGTGTGCGTGTGGGTGTGTGGAGGTGTGCGTGTGGGTGTGTGGAGGTGTGCGTGTGGGTGTGTGGAGGTGTGCGTGTGGGTGTGTGGAGGTGTGCGTGTGGGTGTGTGGAGGTGTGCGTGTGGGTGTGTGGAGGTGTGCGTGTGGGTGTGTGGAGGTGTGCGTGTGGGTGTGTGGAGGTGTGCGTGTGGGTGTGTGGAGGTGTGCGTGTGGGTGTGTGGAGGTGTGCGTGTGGGTGTGTGGAGGTGTGCGTGTGGGTGTGTGGAGGTGTGCGTGTGGGTGTGTGGAGGTGTGCGTGTGGGTGTGTGGAGGTGTGCGTGTGGGTGTGTGGAGGTGTGCGTGTGGGTGTGTGGAGGTGTGCGTGTGGGTGTGTGGAGGTGTGCGTGTGGGTGTGTGGAGGTGTGCGTGTGGTGTGTGTAGCTGTGCGTGTGGTTGTGTGCAGGTGTGTGTGGTTGAGTGGAGGTGTGCGTGTGGTGTGTGGAGGTGTGCGTGTGGTTGTGTGCAGGTGTGTGTGGTTGTGTGGAGGTGTGTGTGTGGTGTGTGCGTGTGGTTGTGTGGAGGTGTGCG
>NW_020174791.1:2039999-2051403 GCF_003031525.2 Neophocaena asiaeorientalis asiaeorientalis
GTGTGTGGTGTGTGCGTGTGGTTGTGTGCAGGTGTGCGTGTGGTGTGTGGAGGTGTGCGTGTGGTGAGTGTAGCTGTGCGTGTGGTGTGTGTGTGGTGTGTGCGTGTGGTTGTGTGCAGGTGTGTGTGGTGTGTGGAGGTGTGTGTGTGTAGCTGTGCGTGTGGTTGTGTGCAGGTGTGCGTGTGGTTGTGTGGAGGTGTGCAGGTGTGTGTGTGCAGGTGTGTGTGGTTGTGTGGAGGTGTGCGTGTGGTGTGTGTAGCTGTGCGTGTGGTTGTGTGGAGGTGTGCGTGGGGTTGGGTGGAGGTGTGCGTGTGGTTGTGTGCAGGTGTGCGTGTGGTGTGTGTAGCTGTGCGTGTGGTTGTGTGCAGGTGTGTGTGGTGGTGTGTGGAGGTGTGCGTGTGGTTGTGTGTAGCTGTGCGTGTGGTTGTGTGGAGGTGTGCGTGTGGTTGTGTGCAGGTGTGCATGTGGTTGTGTGGAGGTGTGCGTGTGGTGTGTGTGTGGTTGTGTGTAGCTGTGCGTGTGGAGGGGTGTGTGGTGTGTGCAGGTGTGCGTGTGGTTGTGTGCAGGTGTGCATGTGGTTGTGTGGAGGTGTGCGTGTGGTGTGTGTAGCTGTGCGTGTGGTGTGTGGAGGTGTGCGTGTGGTGTGTGTGTGGTTGTGTGTAGCTGTGCGTGTGGAGGGGTGTGTGGTGTGTGCAGGTGTGCGTGTGGTTGTGTGCAGGTGTGCATGTGGTTGTGTGGAGGTGTGCGTGTGGTGTGTGTAGCTGTGCGTGTGGTGTGTGGAGGTGTGCGTGTGGTGTGTGTGTGGTTGTGTGTAGCTGTGCGTGTGGAGGGGTGTGTGGTGTGTGCAGGTGTGCGTGTGGTTGTGTGCAGGTGTGCATGTGGTTGTGTGGAGGTGTGCGTGTGGTGTGTGTAGCTGTGCGTGTGGTGTGTGGAGGTGTGCGTGTGGTGTGTGTGTGGTTGTGTGTAGCTGTGCGTGTGGAGGGGTGTGTGGTGTGTGCAGGTGTGCGTGTGGTTGTGTGCAGGTGTGCATGTGGTTGTGTGGAGGTGTGCGTGTGGTGTGTGTAGCTGTGCGTGTGGTGTGTGGAGGTGTGCGTGTGGTGTGTGTGTGGTTGTGTGTAGCTGTGCGTGTGGAGGGGTGTGTGGTGTGTGCAGGTGTGCGTGTGGTTGTGTGCAGGTGTGCATGTGGTTGTGTGGAGGTGTGCGTGTGGTGTGTGTAGCTGTGCGTGTGGTGTGTGGAGGTGTGCGTGTGGTGTGTGTGTGGTTGTGTGTAGCTGTGCGTGTGGAGGGGTGTGTGGTGTGTGCAGGTGTGCGTGTGGTTGTGTGCAGGTGTGCATGTGGTTGTGTGGAGGTGTGCGTGTGGTGTGTGTAGCTGTGCGTGTGGTGTGTGGAGGTGTGCGTGTGGTGTGTGTGTGGTTGTGTGTAGCTGTGCGTGTGGAGGGGTGTGTGGTGTGTGCAGGTGTGCGTGTGGTTGTGTGCAGGTGTGCATGTGGTTGTGTGGAGGTGTGCGTGTGGTGTGTGTAGCTGTGCGTGTGGTGTGTGGAGGTGTGCGTGTGGTGTGTGTGTGGTTGTGTGTAGCTGTGCGTGTGGAGGGGTGTGTGGTGTGTGCAGGTGTGCGTGTGGTTGTGTGCAGGTGTGCATGTGGTTGTGTGGAGGTGTGCGTGTGGTGTGTGTAGCTGTGCGTGTGGTGTGTGGAGGTGTGCGTGTGGTGTGTGTGTGGTTGTGTGTAGCTGTGCGTGTGGAGGGGTGTGTGGTGTGTGCAGGTGTGCGTGTGGTTGTGTGCAGGTGTGCATGTGGTTGTGTGGAGGTGTGCGTGTGGTGTGTGTAGCTGTGCGTGTGGTGTGTGGAGGTGTGCGTGTGGTGTGTGTGTGGTTGTGTGTAGCTGTGCGTGTGGAGGGGTGTGTGGTGTGTGCAGGTGTGCGTGTGGTTGTGTGCAGGTGTGCATGTGGTTGTGTGGAGGTGTGCGTGTGGTGTGTGTAGCTGTGCGTGTGGTGTGTGGAGGTGTGCGTGTGGTGTGTGTGTGGTTGTGTGTAGCTGTGCGTGTGGAGGGGTGTGTGGTGTGTGCAGGTGTGCGTGTGGTTGTGTGCAGGTGTGCATGTGGTTGTGTGGAGGTGTGCGTGTGGTGTGTGTAGCTGTGCGTGTGGTGTGTGGAGGTGTGCGTGTGGTGTGTGTGTGGTTGTGTGTAGCTGTGCGTGTGGAGGGGTGTGTGGTGTGTGCAGGTGTGCGTGTGGTTGTGTGCAGGTGTGCATGTGGTTGTGTGGAGGTGTGCGTGTGGTGTGTGTAGCTGTGCGTGTGGTGTGTGGAGGTGTGCGTGTGGTGTGTGTGTGGTTGTGTGTAGCTGTGCGTGTGGAGGGGTGTGTGGTGTGTGCAGGTGTGCGTGTGGTTGTGTGCAGGTGTGCATGTGGTTGTGTGGAGGTGTGCGTGTGGTGTGTGTAGCTGTGCGTGTGGTGTGTGGAGGTGTGCGTGTGGTGTGTGTGTGGTTGTGTGTAGCTGTGCGTGTGGAGGGGTGTGTGGTGTGTGCAGGTGTGCGTGTGGTTGTGTGCAGGTGTGCATGTGGTTGTGTGGAGGTGTGCGTGTGGTGTGTGTAGCTGTGCGTGTGGTGTGTGGAGGTGTGCGTGTGGTGTGTGTGTGGTTGTGTGTAGCTGTGCGTGTGGAGGGGTGTGTGGTGTGTGCAGGTGTGCGTGTGGTTGTGTGCAGGTGTGCATGTGGTTGTGTGGAGGTGTGCGTGTGGTGTGTGTAGCTGTGCGTGTGGTGTGTGGAGGTGTGCGTGTGGTGTGTGTGTGGTTGTGTGTAGCTGTGCGTGTGGTTGTGTGCAGGTGTGCGTGTGGTGTGTGCAGGCGTGCACACACTGGTGTGCTGTGGAAGGATGCACGCGCGGGCGGGCACCTGGGTGCCAGCCGGGCTGTGGTGTGTGCCCTGCAGATGTCGATAACTGTGCCGACTCCCCGTGCTGCCAGCAGGTTTGCACCAATAGCCCTGGCGGCTACGAGTGCAGCTGCTATGCCGGCTACCAGCTTGGCGCCGACGGCTGCGGCTGTGAGGGTGAGCGGTAGGCAGCTGTGTTGGCTGGGGAGTGGGTGCTGGTTGGGCCCCTGCCGTCGGCAGGGCTGCGGGGACCTGCCCACTCCGTCCCCCGCCTGAGTTCACTGTCTTTTTCCCGGGCTGGGCCTGCACCCCTGGCTGCTCCCAGCCTGGCCTCCTTCAGGCAGTGCACCCTGTCCCTCTGACCCTGGGTACAGGAGGATGGCTGTGGCCTGGGTATCACCCAGCAGGCCCTTGCGCAGCGGGCAGGGCCGGGGCAGGAGGGGCCCCCGAGACCCCGACCCCCGGAGGACAGGCGCCAGCCGCCCTGGGTGTGCCCGCAGACGTGGACGAGTGCGCCTCCGGCCGTGGCGGCTGTGAGCACCGCTGCACGAACCTGGCCGGCTCCTTTCAGTGCTCCTGCGAGGATGGCTACCTGCTGGGCGAGGACCGCCGGGGCTGCAGCCGTGAGTCTCTGCTGGGCACCATGGGGACCCCACCCTCCTGGCTGGACGGACCCCACTTCTGTCCTGCCTCTCGCCGTGGGACAGGCCGGGGGGCAGCAGAGCTGGGGGGAGGGGCCGGACAGACAGGCGCCCCCAGGCAGGGTGTTACTCAGGGGCCCTGGAGTCGGCTCCTGCCCTGCCCAGGTGAGAGGACGGACGCGGTTCCCGGGACCGAGGGCAGCATCCAGAGGGCCAGAGAGCTGCTCCTGTCCCCACACCCGCTCCGTGCTCAGGGTCCCTAGGGCCAGCATGGGAGCCAGGACAGCCGGGGTATACGTGACATGGGTCAGGGCCTCAGAGCCCAGAGCCTCCTCTGTCCTGAGAAGTAGGGTCAGGAGTGGCTGGGGTGAGGAGGGGCCCTGGGGTGGGGCTCAGGCCCGGAGCTGCCTCTGGGCACTGAGGGGCAGGGAGTCCAAGCCCAGGGAGGCCGGGGGTGGGCGGCAGGGGCTCAGGGCCCTCTGTGCTCCGCCCAGCCCTGGAGATGCCCGAGGTGGGCCTGGACGGCCACCTGCCCCTGGTGCAGCCCCTCCCGCACGTAGTGGTGCTCCAGGACGAGCTGCCCCACCTCTTCCAAGATGACCACGTCGGGGCCGAGAAGGAGGCGGTGCGGGGCGAACACACACTGCAAGAGAAGTTTGGTGAGAGGTCGCCCATCCCCAGGGCTTCTCTACCAGCGCCCCCTCGGCCCGGCTGCTGCCCACCCTGTGGTCTTGGGTGTGAGGAAGGGCTCCCGTGAGGGCCTCGTTGGACCAAGGCGCAGAGAGGCCAAGCTGCTTGGTCAGTTTGCCCAGCGCGCCCGGGGCTGAGCCTGGGATGGGGCCACTAGCTCTCTGCTTAGAGCCCTTCCCGGCCCCCCATCTGGGTCTCACGTCTCCACTCACCCACGTGGGGCCTTCACAGCCTGAGGACGTCCCTTGTGCCCCTTCTCTGGCCTGGTGCTGGGCGGGGTCCAGCGCCAGGGGCCAGGCTCTGAGGCCCTTCTCCCGCTGTGTCCCCCAGTCTGCCTGGACGACTCCTTTGGCCCAGATTGCAGCTTGACCTGCGCTGACTGCAGGAACGGGGGGACCTGCCTCCCCAGCCTGCGTGGCTGTGACTGCCCCGACGGCTGGACCGGGCTCATGTGCAATGAGGGTGAGGCTGCTGTGAGGGCATGGTGTGGGCGGGGCCCCTGAGCCCCAGGACCTGCGCAGCGCACACAGTTTACGCCTCCCCGCCGGCCCTGGGCAGGGGCTCCACAGGTGCATCCGTTCACTCATTCTCTCGTTCATTCAGGGTCTCTTGGCTTCCTGCTCCTTGCCAGGCCCTGTTCTGGGCGCTGGGAGACCCCAGGGGCTAGCAGGGCCTGCTGTCTGCCCCTCACAGATGTCACGGTGGACGGGGGTCCGGCGACAAGCCAACAACTAAGACATAAAGAGCAGCGAGCGGGTGGGCCAGTCATGCCCGAGTCCCAGAGGGGAGAGGTCACCTTCCCGGGCCACGCACCAAGTTGGTAGCCGAAGCACATTTGAAAGCTGCTTTCGCAGGCTCTGTCCAGAGCCTGTCCACGCCCTGTCCAGCGACCCCAGTAGTCTCAAGGGCCGTAGTGACCGTCTCTGAGGGTCTGTCAGTGACCCACTCTGAAAGTGCTGGTTGAGAAGGTGGACGTGTCGGAGTTCAGAGGGAGAGGATGGGGCGATTGATTAGAGATGTCTGCCATGCCCGTGGGCAGGGGCAGGGAGCACGAGTGCCATCGGGTGCTACTCTGGGAAGTTGCTTTTGAACTGGGTGGCTCGACCCCCAGGAGGGTGTCTCAGTGTCTCTGGAGGGGCTTCTGGGCCCCGAGTCCTCCTGCGGGCCAGTGACCCTTGTGCTTCTCTGTGTCCCCTGCAGCTTGTCCCCCAGACACCTTCGGGAAGAACTGCAGCTTCTCCTGCAGCTGTCAGAACGGCGGGACCTGCGACCCTGTGACAGGGGCCTGCCGCTGCCCTCCGGGTGTCAGTGGAGCCCGCTGTGAGGACGGTGGGTGCAGCCCTTCCTGTGCCTCCAGGGTTGTCCTCTGGGTGGAGGGGAGGGGTGGGCACTACCTCTCAGCTCCTAGTCTCCTTCCTTCTGGGGGAAGGATGAGACCCTTTAGTGGAAGAGGCATTGGATTTTCTACATCTGATGATTCTCCTGGGGCCTGACTATAGCAGGTGGTGAGGACTTGTTGGAAGAATAGCACTTTCGTGACAGGGTCTCCGGGGAGGTAGTGAGCTCCCTGCTCCTGGAAGCATTCAAGGAGAGCTATGTGATGGCTGGGTGGGATTTGCAGAAGGGAGCACGCCTGGGCTGCGGCTGCATGGGACGACATTACCATCCTTTTGAACTTGGAAGTTGCAACATTTCTGGAGGAACTAGAGTCCACATAAGTTTCCCAGGTGCTTGATCCTTATCTTAAAGCCTTCAGAACTTTAAGTTTCTGCTTCTTTTGCTGGCGGATGTAGCTAACATATCAAGGACTTCCCGCCTTAGCAGCGGATGGCAGCAATCGGTGGACCTGTCCCCTGCCCGTGGGAACTCTGTGGGGCAGGTTTCTAAGCCCCGGGGCGGCCAGGCAGGGCTTTCCACCCCCTCCCTCTGGTCACCTTCTCGGCTTGGTTAGCGTCCCTGCCTATCTTCCCCTGCGATCTGCCATCCCTATTCTGCCGAGGCTGAAAGCCCACTGCCTGTTGGGCGCTGTATGTGTGATGGGCCCTGAACGGACCCAAGGGACTGCCGGCAGATAAAGCGTCTGCATTTTAGAGCTTCTGAGCTTCTGCTCAGGACGTGCTGTGGCTTCCTGGAGACCAGGTCTCAGCCGGGGTCCTGTGGGTAAAGTGTGCCCGTGCAGGTGAGCTTGAGGGCGTTCGTCCCAATTCTCAGGGACCCCGTACTAGTCTCCTAGACTCCAGGCGCCCCAGGCTTGTGGCTGCTTCCCCCCAGTCTGTGCCTCTGTCTCCCCGTGGCCTCCTCTTCTCGTCTCCGGCCTCCCTCTCCCTTCTCTTCTAAGGACACTTGTTGGGTTAGGCCTGCTCCGACAATGCAGGATGGCCCCACCTGGTGATCCTGGTGGATAGGATGTGGACGTACCTTGGGGTCACCATCCAGCTCCCTGAGGCCCTTCAGTAGGCAGGACGGGGGCAGGACAGAGCTGGAGGGGAGCGTTTTGGGAAGGAATGCCAGAGCCCTGTCCTGGCCCTGGGCCCCCTGAGCTTGGGCCCGTGTCCTTCCCTCTGTGAGGCCCAGAGGTTCAGGCTAGGAGACCACCGAGGGACAGATGTCAGGACGCTGCAGGTGCCGGTCAGACGAGGAGGGCGGGCTTTCTTTGAGCGTCTCCCATGTGTGTGCTGGGGACGTGCTTGGCATCCCACTCTGGCCGCCATCCAGGCCACAGACCCTAGGGGCACGGGCCAGCCAGGGCAGATGGCCGCATCTATGGGGTGCACTTCGTGGCTGCCCTGCCCTCGCCACCCCCAGGGACCCTCCCTGTGTGGGGTGCAGGGTCCTCAGGCTGCTGGGGGCCCAGGTCTCTCCTGACTCCTGTGCTGGTCCTGGGGCCCCTTGGAGCATCTCCTCGGGCGGGGGCCATGTCCGGGTGGGCAGTCAAGAGGCTCCCCTTCCCCCAGGCTGCCCCAGAGGCTTCTACGGCAAGCACTGCGCTAAGAAGTGCCACTGTGCCAACCGGGGCCGGTGCCACCGCCTCTACGGGGCCTGCCTCTGCGACCCGGGGCTCTATGGCCGCTTCTGCCACCTGGGTGAGTCCCACTGCCCACTGGCCGCCCGTGTCCGGGGGCGGGGCCACAACGTGGGCCGGGTGCTTCCCGCCCATGGTCCAGCTGGTGTTGGACTGTCACTGTTTACAGATGAGAATGCAGGGACTCAGCAAGTGCCCCGGCTGGGGTGTGGGGTCTGTGGGCTCAAAGCCACGTCCTCTGGACTGCACTGGCCGCCAGGGTGTCTGTCCGGGTGGGCGGTGCCAGCCCCAGCCAGGCTGGTGGGTGGGCTGAGCGTGGACAGGGGCAGGCCTCCCTCGGAAGCTCCAGGGCACAGAGCTCCCGGACATTCCTGGCAGCAAGTCCTGAGCCCCCGTTGGGGTCACCCCTCTCTGCGTCCGTAGACGCCTGGGATGGGAGAGGCGGTGGGATGCTGGCTAAAAGCAAGCAGACTTCATCCTAGCAGCTCTTTGTAGAAGGATTGTATAGAGGGAGGCAGTGAGGACCTGAGCGTTTCCTGGCTGGGAAGTGCCTCTCTGAGACCCTGTTTCTCATCTGTGGAATGGGCACAAACCAGTGGCTCTGCGTGGGGTCCCGGAGACCCTGGGCTGGGGAGGGTGGGCGCTCGCAGGGGGCAGGCCCCCTCACGGTTGGTTCTGGGGTGCAGCCTGCCCACCGTGGGCCTTCGGGCCGGGCTGCTCGGAGGAGTGCCAGTGTGAGCAGCGGAACACGCGCGCGTGTGACAGGAGGGACGGCAGCTGTGCCTGCAAGGCGGGCTTCGGGGGCGAGCGGTGCCAGGACGGTGAGTGCAGAGCTGCGGAGGGAGGGCCTCAGGGCCGGCGGAACCCTGCAGACCCCTCTCCCCTCTCCCCCTGCAGAGTGCCAGCCGGGCTTCTTTGGGCCAGGCTGCCGGCAGGCGTGCACCTGCCCCCCTGGCGTGGCCTGTGACCCCGTCAGCGGCCAGTGTGGGAAGCAGTGTCCTGCTGGCTACCAGGGGGAGGACTGCAGCCAAGGTGAGCGACCAGCCCTGGTGTGCGGGTGGGGTGCAGGTCATCTGGCCCGTGCTGGGCTCCGGGCACCAGAAGTGCTGGTCCTGGTAGCACCTTGACCTGCCATGTCCCCACCCTGGTCACGCAGTGGTGACTCAGCCACAGGTCTGCCTGTCTCTGTGCACCCGAGAGGGTGGGAACTCGTGTGTGCACGCACGTGCAGGGAGCCCTGGAGAAGGGCCAGTGCCTCTCCAAGATTGCCCCCTCCCTCCCTCACCTGCCCACTCACTCTATCACAGGACACACTAAGTGAGATTTGTGCTGGAAGCTGGGCCAGGGGCTCCTTCCTGGTGGGTCTGAGCCAGGAGGACAGAGGCTGCTCCCGAGGGTGTTGGCTCGGAGCGAAGTCTGGGCCGGAGGTGCCGGCATGGGGCGCGGGTGGTGACCAAAGGCCCTCCACGTGCATGAGTGGGCACCAGGCACGGGCAAGGCTGGAGGCTGGGGGCCCCTCGTTTACATGGGGGAGCCCTGGCTTTGAGCAGTGGGGCTGCCGTGGCCGCCGACGGGGTGCAGGTGGGTTGGGACCTCCCTTGACACACTGTCCTCACCCATCAGCGGGCGGGCAGGTGGGGGCCGAGGGGGCCTGCGGTGTGACTGGTGTGACCCCGACCGGGGCAGCGGCTCGAGTCCCCCTTAGCCAGAGCTGCCCGCCCAGCTGCCCCTAAGTGGCCTGGGGGCCACCGCGCAGCCCTAGCCGAGGGGTCAGCCTCCCCCTGCACTCCAGCACACGGCAGGCCTGCCTGCACCTGCCCTCTTTGGCGGCCTGTGTGCTGAGACACGGAAGGGCCTTCACCCCCAGCCCTTCCCTGCTGGTTTTCTTTGTCTTTCTTTTCCTTTTTTCTTTAAAAGCCTCCAGGGCCCCAAGGATGAGCCACAGGAAATGACACACATATTTTTACAGCAGTAACGGGCTCCCCGCTGCTGTTAGGTCTGGAAAGTATTAACCCCCAAACACGCGTCTGCCCCCAGTCAGTGGAGCGGGGGCTCCCCTAGGTGGCGGGACAGCTCCATCCGGCCCCGCTGGGCCTCCCTGCCCGCCCCGGTCCGCACTGCGTGGGTGCCTGTGTGAGTGCCCTGCGCCGCACCTGCGGTCCAGTGGGCGGGCCTGTGCCCGCACGCCATGGGCCCTCACGGCAACAGTTCACCAGGGTGTGTTCTTTGTCCGGAGCCCATCTCGGGGCCCAAGGAGACCCCAGGCCTGGCGCCCGCCCACCCCCTGACACCTCACGCCCCTCAGGCAGGGAGCGTCCTCAGTTCTCAGCCCCGCTGGGTGTTTGGGTGCGGGGTGGGCTCTGATTCTTTGGTGTGGAGGGTGCCTCAGCACGCCCTCTCCAGGTCCGTGCTGGCCTTCCTGAGCTGGGAGCTTTCCCTCCAGCAGCACTGGGGCAGCCACACGGTGCTGGGGCTGGCAGGGCCCTCCCTCCACCGCGTTGCCTCCCCAGCCAGGGCAGGTGTGAGGTCTGGCGCGGCGCCCTGCAAGGCCACCAGAGCGGCCACTGCAGCCCTCACGGGTGGGGCGAGGCTCCGCGGCCCCTGCGTTATTTCCCGAAGCCCTGCTGTGGGCCCGGAGCCGCCTGGCCACTCTCATTCCTGAACACGGGGGTGACCAGCAGGGGGTCCCCAGGGTGCACCAAAGTGAGAGGAAGGCAGAGCCAGCCCTGCGCCTGCTCTCCAGGGTCCTGGCTGCCCGCCCCCCGAGCCCTGCTGGCCTGTGGTCTCCAGGCCGCCCCTCACCACCACTCCCCAAGGAGGGTCAGCCCAAGCAGGCCCCTCCTTGTCCTGCTCCATGTCCCCCGTCTCCTGCCCACTCCCGTGACCGCCCTCGTCACCCAGGGGACCGCAGCTGTGTCCAGCAACGCTGCTGGGGCAGGGGGCGGGTGCCCGGGGCGGGGCAGGGCCGCAAGGGGAGGACGGCAGCTCCTTGTGGCGGTGGCTGAGGCCCCCACCCTCCCCCGTAGAGTGCCCGGCCGGGACGTTTGGCAAGAACTGCTCAGGCTTCTGCTTCTGCGAGGGCGCCCCCTGCGACCTGGTCACGGGGCGGTGCCTGTGCCCTCCTGGGAGGACCGGGGCTGACTGTGGGGCAGGTGAGTGGCAGCCTTGTCCCGTGCTCTCCTAACCGCCCTGGGCTGCATGACTCCTGGCCGTGTTTGGGGAGCCCAGCCTGGATCCCATTTGGGGACCCCAGCCCCCGGCCGTGTTTGGGGAGCCCAGCCTGGATCCCATTTGGGGACCCCAGCCCCGGGCCGTGTTTGGGGAGCCCAGCCTGGATCTCATTTGGGGACCCCAGCCCCAGGCCGTGTTTGGGGACCCCAGCCCCGGGCCGTGTTTGGGGAGCCCAGCCTGGATCCCATTTGGGGACCCCAGCCCCGGGCCATGTTTGGGGAGCCCAGCCTGGATCTCATTTGGGGACCCCAGCCCCAGGCCGTGTTTGGGGACCCCAGCCCCGGGCCGTGTTTGGGGAGCCCAGCCTGGATCCTATTTGGGGACCCCAACTCTGGGCTGTGTTTGGGGACCCCAGCACTGAGCTGTGTTTGGGGAGCCCTGGCCTCAGCCCTGGAGCCCTGCAGACCTCAGGCCAGTCCACAGCAACTGCGAGAGCTCACACCAACCAGCCTTGGGTCTGGATGTGGGCATCTGTGGCCACCCTGTGGCCACGTGGCCATGACTAGGAGCTGTCAGCCGTGGAGACAGGTTGACCAGCGGCCCCCAGCCCTCCCCGGGCCTGTGGCTTGTCCTCTAGGCACCTGTTCACTCTGGGTGCCCCCCTTTTGCCTGTTGAGCCATTCTAGGGCAGGGGCTCCCTTTCTGGGGGTGGACACCCTGTAGCCGGCAGCCCATGAGGAGGCTGGGGGTTCCCGTGACCTGTCCCTCTCCCTCCTCCGGGACAGCTCAGGTGGGAACAGAAGTTCCTGCTCCCCGATGGGCCCAGCAAGGCCCCAGGGGAGATTGACTGGCTGTGGTGGGGCTAGATTGTCCTGAGGGTCGCTGGGGGCTCGGCTGCCAGGAGATCTGCCCGGCGTGCGAGCACGGTGCCTCCTGTGAGCCTGAGACCGGAGCCTGCCTGTGCCGCCCCGGCTTCATGGGCGGCCGCTGCCAGGACAGTGAGTGCCGCCCCGACCTC
>NW_020174791.1:2051427-2064388 GCF_003031525.2 Neophocaena asiaeorientalis asiaeorientalis
TGTGTCCCGTACCCGTGTCCCCCTGCCCCAGTGTCCCGTGTCCCCAGTGCACTCACCCTGCCCTCCCTGCAGCTTGCCCAGCAGGCTGGTTTGGGCCCAGCTGCCAGATGCGATGCTCCTGCATCAACGACGGGCTCTGCCACCCGGTGACTGGCCGCTGCAGCTGCGCCCCGGGGTGGACCGGCCTCAGCTGCCAGAGAGGTCGGCGGCCTGGTGTGCAAGCGTCCCTGCCCTGCCCCGGGGAAGCCTCCGCCCCGGCCCCGGGGAGGGCCCTGGACCCCATCGTGGCTGTGGTCACCTGCACAGGGTGACCCGGCCCCTGTTGCAGCCTGTGACAGCAGCCACTGGGGGCCCGACTGCAGCCACCCCTGCAACTGCAGCGCAGGCCACGGGAGCTGCGACGCCATCAGCGGCCTGTGTCTGTGTGAGGCCGGCTATGTGGGCCTGTGGTGCGAGCAGCGTGAGTCCCGGCCCCGCCCGCACACGCGCACGCACACGCGCGTGTGCACATACCCGAGTGTCGGGGACCTAGTCCTGCCTTCCTGTCCCTGGGCAAACAGGGAGTCTCCTTGCCTGAGCCCACCCCCATCCCTCCCCAGCCTGGGCCAGGCTCCACCCTCCCACCTGCCTGGGCCCAACAGAAGGCCCACCTGGCGCAGCAGGGAGAGGTGGGGCCGGTTGCGCCCCACAGGACACCTGGCACCTGGAGGAGGGGAGGAAGGTGTCTGCTAAGGAATGAGGGCCTTGCCCTGGCCGGGTTGGCGGGTCTGAGTGGGCCTGGGGCTCCCTCCTCCCCAGGGCTCGGGGCTCGGTTCCTACCTGGGGGACAGGTACAGAGGCCTTGGGTATGGAGGGGCTTCTCCTGCCCCACAGTCCCAGGCCCTGGCCCGGTGGTGGTTGAGGCCTGGGGAGGATTAGGTCAGGCGCACCGTCCCCCCAGCTGATGGTCTGGTGTCTCAGGGTGTCCCCAGGGCTACTTCGGGCCGGGCTGTGGGCGGCAGTGCCAGTGTGAGCACGGGGCAGCCTGTGACCATGTCAGTGGGGCCTGCACCTGCCCGGCCGGCTGGAGGGGAACCTTCTGTGAGCGCGGTGAGCCAGGGTGCAGGCCGGGGTGGCCGGGCGTGTGGGTGGGGACCCATGACCCCTGGCCATCTCCCATCACCGCCCCCTGCCTGCAGCCTGCCCTGCCGGCTTCTTCGGAGTGGACTGCCACCACGCCTGTGACTGCAGCACCGGGGTGCCCTGCGACGCCGTAAACGGCTCCTGCCTCTGCCCTCCTGGCCGCCGGGGTCCCCGCTGTGCCCAGAGTGCGTGAGACCCCCATCAGCCCTGGGTGCTGCCCGTCAGGGTTAGGCTCAGTCCTTATCTGTAGCCACCCTGACTGGTGCCCAGGCCAGAGGGAGGGGCAGATGGACCACAGCAGCCCGGGGCCATCTGCTGCAGCCCCTCCCGGGGTCCGTCCCTCCGGCCCCTGACCGCCCCTCTCTCCCGCAGCCTGCCCAGCCCACACGTACGGCCACAACTGCAGCCAGGCCTGCTCCTGCTTTAATGGGGCCTCCTGTGATCCTGTCCACGGGCAGTGTCGCTGTGGCCCTGGCTGGACGGGGCCCACCTGCCTACAGGGTAAGCCCTGCCCAGGAGTCTGGGGTCAGGCAACGTGCTTGCCCCTCCCTGGGCCGTGCAAGGTCACACCGTGTCGGGCACGAGGTGGACACACAGCTCACTGGGAATGGAGGGCAGGGAGGGCGGGGGCCGTGCCCCCGCCATGGGGCACCGGGGCAGGGGAGGAGGGCTTAGGCCCACACCCTTCAGCCCTGAGCCCCCGGAGGCTGGGCAGCTGGGCCCGGGGAGCCCTGGAGCAGGTCATCCTAGAGGCAGCCCTAGGTCCCTGCCCTTTGGGGCGGGCCTGCAGGTCCAATGGGCTGGCCCTCTGAGGGTTCAGGCCCCCGGCCTGGCTGGCGGGGATGCTGCAGGTCACTTCTCTCTCCGTCCGCAGCCTGCCCTGCAGGCCTCTACGGCAAGGACTGCCAGCATTCCTGCCTCTGCCAGAACCGGGGCACCTGTGACCCTGTCTCAGGCCACTGCACCTGCCCCGAGGGCTGGGCTGGGCTGGCCTGTGAGAAAGGTGAGCGCCGGGCAGGCGGGCGGAGGAGGAAGGAGGGACCCTGTGGTCTGGAACCCAGGGCCAGCGCCCCGGTGTGCCTCGGTGCAGCCCCCTCCCCCTGTGGCTGACTGGAGTTGGGGGTCAGGGTCCTGGGGTGTGGCCTGCAGTGTCACCAGCCCACTGGGCACCCCTCCTTCCCAAGGACACGGGATCCGAGGCTCTGGGTGCGGGAAGCAGGGGCGGGTGGGGGTGTCCTGGGCCCCAGGGGCTGGACCCTCACCGGTCCCCTCCCCTGCCCCAGCCTCTGCAGAGTGTCCCCCGGGGTTCTCCGGAGCCAGCTGCCAGCACGTCTGCGGGTGCCTCCACGGCGGCCTCTGTGACCGGCACACAGGCCACTGCCGCTGCCCGGCCGGCTGGACCGGGGATGAGTGCCAGAGCCGTGAGTGGGGCGGGTTAGGGCTCCTCCGGTGTGGCCTTGGCTCACGCCAGGGTGTGGAGGCCTCCCCAGGGTGGGCAACGGACAGGTAGGGGGTAGGGCTGTGGGCTGAGCTCCCGGGGCCTCCCCGCCTCTGTCCAGGGAGCCGCCCCGAGCAGCCCGCCCGCCTCTTTCCCTGCAGCCTGTCCTAAGGGCGCCTTCAGGTTCTCTGTGAGAGGAGAACTGTGCCTGCCGGCGGGGGGCCGCCTGCCACCACGTCACCGGGGCGTGCCTCTGCCCGCCGGGATTGGGGGCTTGCGGTGTGATAATGGCGAGCCCCCAGCTCCGCTGGTGCTCCGGGTGGGGCTGGGCCCTTCACACGATGACCCCTCTGGGCCCATGCCTCCCTGCAGCCTGCCCGCCCGGCTGGTTTGGAGAGGCCTGTGCCCAGCGCTGCCAGTGCCCACCCGGCGTTGCCTGTCACCACATCACCGGAGAGTGTCACTGTCCCCCAGGCTTCACTGGGCCCGGCTGTGAGCAGGGTAGGTGACCAACCTGGGCGGGCCCTTGGGCAGTGGGTGGCTCAGGCCACGTGTGCCCCTGTGCTGGGCCCCAAACCTCTGCCCCCAGGAGGGGCTCCGGGAGGCGACTCCCGGGAGGATGCCCACTCCAGGCAGGGCCGGCACTGACCTCCTGCCTCCTCACCCCAGCCTGCCCGCCCGGTGCCTTTGGGGAGAACTGTGGGCAGAAGTGTCAGTGTCCCGGCGAGGACCAGGCCTGCCACCCTGCCTCGGGGGCCTGCGTGTGTGCCGCTGGCTACCACGGTGCCGGCTGCCAGCAACGTGAATGTGCCCGTGCTGCCCGCTGGGCCCTCGGGAAGGATGACGTGGGAGGTCGGGGGCTTTGCGAGCCCCCCCTGGCCCCTGGCAGCTGGCCCCTCCCCCTGCAGGGTGCCCGCCCGGGCGGTTCGGGCCCGGCTGTGAGCAGCCGTGTGGGTGTCTCAACGGGGGCTCCTGTGACGCGGCCACAGGGGCCTGCCACTGCCCATCTGGGTTCCTCGGAACGGACTGCAGCCTCGGTGAGTGGCCAGGGTGAGGGCAGGGGCAGCTCCTCCCTGTGCCTCGGTGGTTAGGGTTAGCCAGCCTGCGGGGAGGACAGCCCCTGACCACCCCCTTCGTGGGCCCGCCCCCCGGGGCCTGGCCGCAGACTGGGCTAAGCTGGGGGTTCCGTGTGACCAAAGCATCCCTGCCGGCCAGCTCTGCCTGGCCGTGTGCTGTGCCCCCGGCTCAGCCCATGTCCACCAGGGGCCGTGCAGAGGCCAGCTGGGCCTGCTGCCGAGAGAATGGCCTTTCCCTGAGCCAGGTGGGGCCTTTCCAATCATCTGGAATCCTGGTTGGGCTGGCAGGGTGGGCGGGGGCCGCCGTGAGTCACGCGAAACGCAGCGCAGGCCGGCCCTCAGCAGAGCCAGCAGGCAGGGGGCGTGTCAGCAGGCAGCCCCGCCGCATCTGGGCAGACAAGGGAGTCTCCCCACCCCGCCTTCCCTGGCCCATCCCGCCCTGTCCCGGGCTGACACGGCAGAGAGAGGGGGGATCCTGCCTGGAGCGGCCACCCTCCCATTTCCTCCTGGCAGCCTGTCCACACGGCCGCTTTGGCCCCCACTGTGCCCACGTGTGCAGTTGTGGGCAGGGGGCGGCTTGTGACCCCGTGACCGGCACCTGCTCCTGCCCCCCCGGGAGGACTGGCGTCCACTGTGAGCACGGTGAGAGCCTGCTGCCCCTGCTGCCTGGGATACTTCATGGGTATCACTCCCTCAGCCTTGCGGGGAGGGTGATGGGGTGAAGCCCTGGGGTCACTGGCGGAGAACTGGGTCCCCACCATTAATCCCCCAAGTGCCCTGAGGATAAGTGAGGGTCTAGCTTGTGTTGACAGCAGTGTCCACTCGGCTCATTGGGTCATCCGATAGCATCCCACGCCTTGTCTTGACCTGTGACTCCAAGGCTCAGGCCATCAAGTGACCTGTCCAGTTCCCTGTGACCAGTGGGGGATGAACCCGTTCTGACCCAGAGCCCCCCCCCAGCAGGAGGGGTCAGGCGGCTGTTTCGTCTGAGGACGGAGGCAGACTTCTGGCTGATGTCCTCTTGGGTTGGGGTCCCTCTGGCCTTTCTACTGGGCCCAGTGGCCAGGGACCCCACAGAGAGGGAGGCCTGGAGCCCAGCCCATGGTGGGGAGCTGGGGCAGTCCCTGGGGACTGTGGTGGGGCTCATGCTTACGATGGCATGCACGGTCCTCAAGGCCCTGCTTGGCCTGGCCCTGCACCCTGGTAGGTCTGAGCCCCCTGCCGCCCTCTGGTCCTCGTCAAGGGGCCGGTCACACTCCCCTAGGCCCGCAGGGAAGGACGGTAGCCATGGGTCAATCAGCGTGTGAACAGGGGCCACCTGGAGTGCAGGGTTGCCCAGCCTCCTCTCTGCTACCACCTCCAGGAAGACTTCCCTAACCCCCTGCCGCCAGCCGGGCAGGCACTCACAGCCCCTGGCGGGCCCTGGTCCCTCTCGTCCTGTGTTATCCTCAGCGCCGATCAGGCCCGGCATCTGTGGAGGATGGATGAACGGGCAGGATGTGGTTGGTGTTGTTTCCGGGCGCGTGTGTGCCCGGGGGGCAGGGACTGGTTCTGAGGGGCCCGGGGAGTGTTTGTTGAATGCCTGTCGGATCTGGGGGTTGCGTCCCTGGGCCAGAGCTCTGAGCAGTGCCCGACTGTCCCCAGGTTGCCCCCAGAACCGGTTTGGTGTGAACTGTGAGCACATGTGCTCCTGCAGGAACGGGGGCCTGTGCCACGCCGCCAGCGGCAGCTGCTCCTGTGGCCTGGGCTGGACCGGGCTGCACTGCGAGCTGGGTGAGTGTCTGTCCGGGGCGGCCTGGGGGCCACATCGCCGTGTGAGCTGCAGGGGTGGTACCTGCAGGGGAGCGAGGCCGTGCCCGGTGTGGTGGTGGCAGGGTGGGGGGCCCTAGGCTCCCGAGGGGGGCCATAGCTCGAGGGCGTTTGTGGGGGCCGCGGGTTGCCGTAGGGCCGGGCGAGGCTGCCGGGCTCCCGCGGATCAGGCTAGTGCCCAGGGGCCAGCCCCGCGCCCCCTGCTCTCCCGTGGCAGGAGGCTGACACGCCGGCCCCCTCCCCAGCCTGCCCCGCTGGGCGCTACGGTGCCGCCTGCCGCCTGGAATGCTCCTGCCGCAACCACGGCACCTGTGAGCCCTCGTCGGGCGCCTGCCACTGCGGCCCCGGCTTCTACGGCCAGGCCTGCGAGCACCGTGAGTCGTGGGGTCGGCCCCTGTCCCGGCATCCGCTCCTCCGCCTTCCGTGTCACTCCCCGCGGGGGCCCGATGAGATGAGGCCTGACCCCAGCTTCGGTGGGGCTCCCGGGCCAGAAGTCCCGGCTCAGGGCCGGGCCTGGGTGGGAGGACGGGGGAGCTGGGCCCCTGACCCAGTCCTTTGCTCACTCTGGGCAAACTGAGTCAGGAGCTCCAACCCGGGTCTCCCTCAGCCTGTCCCGCTGGCTTCCACGGGGCTGGCTGCCGGGGAACGTGCGAGTGTCAGCACGGCGCCCCCTGCGACCCCGTCAGTGGCAGGTGCCTCTGCCCTGCCGGCTTCCGTGGCCAGTTCTGCGAGAAGGGTGAGTGGTCCGTGCGCCCACGTTCTCCATGCGGCCCCTCGCCCCTGGGTACGGGACAGGTGATGCTAAGCCCACTGCCCCCACCAGGGTGTGAGTCGGGCTCATTTGGAGAAGGCTGCAACCAGCAGTGTGACTGCGAGGATGGGGTGCCCTGCGACCCCATCACCGGCCACTGCCTATGCCCCCCGGGGCTCATGGGGGCCACCTGTGACCTGGGTGAGTCTGGGATCCCGCTTGGTGGGGGGCATGGGCGCGGGTCTCTGTCAGTGTTGTTGACCGTGTTGAAGGAGCCCCACCTGTGCCACGTGTGGCCTGGGTACCGTGCCCAACCCCTCCCTCTGCAGGGGCCCCAGCACGGAGCTCCTGCTCGGGTTGTCAAGGCCAGTCCCTCCCTCTGGTCCCCACCTGAGTCCCCGGTTAGCCTCTCCCTTGGGCGTGGGCCCAGTTAGGTGGGAAGGAAACGTGCCAGCCTCCCAGACGTGCCCGGGAGGAGGCGCCGGCCCTGGGGGCTCCACACACGTCCTCGTGGCTCTTGGCCGTCTCGCCCTGGAGGGAGCATCCCTGACCGCCAGCTCCCCTTTGCCAGCCGGGGGCTGGGCGGGAAGGCGGGGCAGTGATCCTGGGCCGGTGCCTGGTGCCCTGCGCTTTCCCACGTGAGAGCTCCTGCAGGACAGGGAAGCTGAGGCCCGAGGTCCTTGCTCCCGCACATCCCCCACGGGGCGGCCCGAAGCCTGGGGTCCCTGCTGCAGGCAGACGGGAGTGGCACTCAGGCCCGTCTCTCCTGTGTCTTGTGCCCTCAGGCTGCAGAAGCGGCTTCTTCGGGCCAGGCTGTGCCTTGCGCTGCTCCTGCGGGGGTGGGGCTGACTGCGACGCTGTCAGTGGGCAGTGCCACTGCGTGGACGGCTACGTGGGGCCCATGTGCCAGCAGGGTGAGTCAGGCTCGGGGGAGAGAGGGACGACTCTGCTGGCTGGGCCAAAGGTCACCACCCCAGCGCGGCGCCCGTGCTATCTGCAGGCCTCTGACGGGCTAAGTGTGAACCTTCCAGCCCTTGGACCATGGGGCCGGACTCGGCCGTGGGCCAGCCGGCAGTGCCCTGCTGACTCCAGGCCCAGACAGCGGCTGGGGTGGGCTCAAACTGCAGAGGGCGGAGACCCCACGGGCAGGGCTGGGTGATCCAGCGTGGGTGGGCGCAGACACAGCCCACCGCCCCACCCCTTCCTCGCCCTGTGTGTGTGTGAACCAGGGCACGACGGTGCGCCCGCGCATGTGTGTACAGTAGCACAGGCGTGTGCTCCCGTCTGTGCACGCTAGCACCTGCGTGTGTCCCAGTGTGTGCGTGCCAGTGCCTGTGTGTGCTCCCACGCGCACATGTGCTTCACGGCATGCCTGTGCTCCAGTGCATTCGTGTTCCTGTTTGCACCCACGGGCAGGGGCGGGGAAGGTGCCGTGATGGCACCGTGGCCTCTCAGCCCCCTAAGCCTCTGGGGGAATGTGCTGTCTGCAGGCAGAGCTCGGGGTGCCCTGCCCCTCCGGCCAGCTGTGCTCCTCTGGTGTCCTGGTCACCTCCCCCAGGCCCAGCCTGCTCCTGGGAAGAGGCAGCACCAAGAGGTCGTGTCTGCCAAGCGAGACCAGAGGCTGGCTTGGGGCCTGTGCCGGGCAGGCCCTGAGACGGGGTGAAGGGGGAGCCAGGCTGTGAGCGGGGATTCCAGTCTGGGCTCCTTGGCTTGGGGACCCCAGACATGGTCTTCATATTGTGTGTGCATCTTTTTGAGCCTCGTCGAGGCAGCCCTGGCCACAAACTCTTAAGCACCTTTAGGGGAGGGATCCCACCTCCTGCAGAGGGGTGGGGTGGGGCAGGTGGAGGCAGAACCTGGGGGGCTGGTGCTGGGATGAACGCTGTCCATGGCGGCACCTGGTGGTGAGGTATGGTACTGCGCCGCAGGCGTCCTGGGCGGCCTTGACCTTCAGCGAGGGTCAGGAGCTGGGGGTTCACCTGCCTGAGGCCCCGTCTGCTTGAGCAGAGCCCTGCTGGGGAGGAGGACAGGCAGGGCCTCGCTGCCCTCCGTCCTGGAGTGGACCTTACTTAGTCCCTCCTCATCCAGCCTGAAGTCCCACCTCCCGGCCCCTCTTCCAGCAGGCAGGGCTGGGGACTTGCCTTTGGGGAGCGGGAGGGCCCCATCATTTGCGTAGGAGTGAGGTGGGGAGAGGCCCTGCAGGGTGGGAGTGGGGGTCCCTGCAGGCCTCGCTGCCCCGTTTCTGTTGCCCACCAAAGGGTGGGGCAGTAGTGTGTCTGTCTGCCTTCAGGTGGGCCCTCCCAGTTCCCCGAGACCCCATCCACAGCCCTGGGCCCAGGTAAGGGGGCCGGGGGCATCCCCACTTTGCCAGGAGGGTGGCATTTGGTGGCATCGCATGTTCGTTACCAGCAGACTGAGGCCAGAGGAGGGGTGAGAATCGGGCACTTGCGTGTGATCTGGGCCCCACTGGGTGGCGGGCGTTCCAGAATCTGGACCGCAGAAATGAGGCGTCGGGGGCAGCTGGGGAGGAGCGGCTGGGCTGCCCGCCTCTGTCGGGCTGGGGCTGGAAGGACAGGAGGGGAGTCCTGAGCCCAGAGCTCTGAAAACGTGGAGAGTCTGCACCTGCCCCGGGGTGACCTGCTCGTCTCCTGCCCCTTCAGTGGCTTCACAGTCAGCCTCCCACCGCCCCCGGCTCAGCAGCAGCAGCGCAGAGAAGCAGTAGCTCAGGGGCAGCGCCCGCCGAGGCCTGTCTCCCAGGGGCCGCTGAGAGGACCCAGGGGCCTTGGTGACCACTGAGGAGGGACGCCGGGGGCCGGGACTCCTGCCCCACCCTTGTCTCCGACAGTCGTGCAGCTGCAAGGATCGTCTGGCCACGAGGAGGGAGGCCCTGCCCGGCCGCGCTCTGCAGCACCGGGGCACCGGCGCGGGGCCACAGTGTGGAGGAAGCCCCCAGCCGGCGCCCTGGGGCGGGACTGCGGGCGGGTGTGGGTGCAGGTGCGGGCGTGGGGCCCCTGCCCTCGGAGCAGGTTCTTCTGGTGCTAGGCCCGGGGACTGCTGCAGCTCGGCCTGTTTACCTGGAAACAGCTGGGCCGTATTTATGGAAAGGTATTTATGGGCAGCCAGACATGCCCACTGCACCCCTGGGCGCTGGAGGGCTGCCCGCCTCCTGCCCAGCCCGGGAAGCCCTGACTCGGGACTGCGGGACCCTGAGGGGCCTCTGGGTGGGTGCTTCGGTACCATGTGAAACCCAGTAAGTTAAGAAAGGAGCAGCCACTTCCTCAAGGCCTGTGTGTTCACTGCTTCGTGTGGGGCCCGCAGGGTGGCCTCCTGGGGCTGCCGCCATGAATGCGCCTGGCCGGAGAGGCCCGTTTGGCCCCTGTGCCCCTCTGGGGACAGGGGAGCCACACAAGCAAAGTCGGGGTTTATCCCGGTTCCCGGTGCTCTAGAGGGGCGTGGTGCCCCGAGACCGAGGAAGCGCTGAGTCCCAGAGCCTGCGTGGGGGAAGCATGGCCCCGAGGGGAGGAGGGAAGGGGTGCTGTTGGGGGCAGCCTGGGTGCCTCCCTACTCCTACCCTGGCCCTATCTTCAGGGTAGAGCCAGTGGAGAGGGCTGGACCCAGATTGTCACGCTGGACACCTAGGTCTGGGCTGTAGCCCCTCCCCCTCCCCTCCAGCACCAGCCCAGGTAGCTGATGCCTCTAAGGGCGAAGGATCTCATGGGCAAAATAGGGTGGGTTCTAGAAAGCCCTGTCCCCTTAGACAACTAGTGAACAGCCAGTAGCAGAGGAAACCGAATTAATGGGCCACCGTGTCAAGACTCTGAGATACATGAATATAATCCACACCTGGAAGGGGTTGGGGATGGTGGTGGTAACGTGATGCGGGAAGAAGCAGAGGCCAAGAAGGACCAGGGGCAGGACTGAGCGGGAGCGTGTGGGCGCTGCAGTCGGAGGGAGGGTGGCAGGAATCAGGCTGAATAGTGGGTTCTCCAGCTCAGGACACTCGCAGGAGGCAGCATGGAGGCTGAGAGAGAGAAGATACAAAGGAAAGATCGGTAGAAATGGGCAAGGGAAGTGTTAACACCCGTGTGTCTGAAGTCCTAGAAAAAGCAGGTAAAACCCATTGACACAAAGCAGCAAGTTCTCAGGTCCAAAGCTGGATGGTCTCAGATGGAAAGCACTCAAAGTGCAAATAAAACAAAATAAAAAAGCCCTCGTCCAAAGAACTTAAAGAATAGTAGTGGCGAGGAGAAACGCTACAATCCCAGAAAAAATAAACAGGAGTCAAGAGTGACATCTGACTCCACGGCAGGAACGCTGAAAGCGAGAAGATGGTGATGTTGATTTCAAAACGTTGAAGAGGAGATGTCGAAATTTGAATCTCACGGCCTTGAATCATGTGTCCTGCTAAACTGTCACTGAGAAGCAAAGTGGATGTTTATTCTCAGGTGTCCAGGGCCTCGGTGGGCACCGCGCGAGAACCAGACGTGAAAATACGCTCAGAGAAGTTTCCCAGCAAGAAGGGAAAGTGTGAGGTAGTCACTGCATTTCCCATATGACCTAGTGACTAAGAGAATATTACAACAATCACAGCGGAAGCCAGGTGAGGCGGGAGCTGAGGCAGGTGGGGAAGAGAAAGACACTGAGAAAAGGGAGCGAAACTCTAGTGCAGTTGGAGCTGAATAAGAAACCGTGACCTCCGCAAAAATGCTGGCAGGATGTTTAACTTTCAGATGGGAGGGAATTTCACCTCTCCAGTGGAAGGCAGGAAGGAAGGGTCAAGCAGAATGAGGAAGTAGATAAAAGCCTGATTGAAGTTGTTACAGATGATCAAAAATCAGATCCCTAGACTGCATTAAACATGCTTCCACAGCATTTTGTTTACGAAAGACATACCTGGAAGGACAGAAGTATAAGCGTACAAAGTAAACAGAAAGAAAGCCGGGCCGTGAGTTTCGTTATTTCAGGGTGAAAAGCATCGTATGTGCCTGTATGTAAATATACACACATACGTGCCCCAGCAGTCGAGGCTCAGATCCGTAAAGCTGTGGTGGGTGTAACAGGCGGAAATGATTAAACCGGTGATTTTAATAGAAAAGCCAATACAAAAGCAAGACACAGCAATGATAACGTTTTAATCATCTTTACACACACGCTGTGTATACCTATGCCTATATTTATTTATTTCTAGTCACATATGTACACATCTATGTTTAAGTCTATGAACTTCACACTCAGCGAATGGAGAATAACGGAACATTTAACAAACCTAAAATTCCGTCTTTGAAGGGTAATAAAGAAGAATATTCTAAAAAGATTGATGATTTTTTTAAACATGAAGCAAGAAAAAAAAATACAGAAGATGAGAGGGTTAACTACAGACACAGAGAATAAGACATAAAAGAGTATTAGGAACAGCTATGTACTAGTAACTTTGAACACTTAGAAAAATGGATATGTTTTGGGAAAGTATAAAATGCCAGGATCAGTGTAAGTAGAAATTAAAAATGTGAATAAACTAGTAACAAGTAAATGCAAACAGTAGTCACAGCTCCACCTCCCCCTCTGTCACCAGGAACACCTGGGACAGGTGTCGGTAAAGGGGGCTGGGCCAGACTTCCAAGACACGGGAACTTGTCTGATGTGAGATGTTCCAGAAACATTAAATAGAGGAAAAGCGACTCATTTCAGGAGGCCAGTCCCAACTGGGTTCTACAACCAGGCGAGGGCAGTACGAGAAAAGAAAATTACAGACTCGCAACATGTATGCAGAAAGCCTGAGTAAAATATGCCGGCGTCTCAAAAATATTTAGAAAGAACCCACTTGATCCAATGGGACTTGGACCTGATTAAAATGAGAGGACAGTTTAACATCAGAAAACGTGTCCGTGTGTTTGGGTGACATGGAAAATCACGACGGTCTTGCTAGAAGTAGAAACAGCATTCCATATAAAGTTCAGCTCTCTTTCGGATGTAAGTTCTTGGGAAACTGGGTACAGGAAGGTGCTTTCTTGGCAATGGTCATGTGCTAAGAATGTACTAGTTGAGCAGGGAAAGTGATGGATTCCAGCAAGCGGCCCAGGCCTCGTCGCCCCCCGACCTGGGCTCCTGCCTCCCCTCCCCCGCGTTGCTGGTCTCCTCAGCCCTGATGTGACAGCCTCTATTTCTGGCCATCCTTCCACATTAGAACTGGGGGCATGGGCTCGGCTTGTGTCATGCTGGGCCACCTGGACAGGACCTGGGTTGGGCCCTGTAAACTTCGTGGGAAGAATGAACAAATTCTCTTAAAGATGGAGAATCAGATCGTCACTCACTCCTCCTGACCCCAGCGGAGCTTGGAGGACCCCAGGCCATACCATCAGGTGAGCAAAAGAAATGAGAGGTGTTCAGACCTGCGGGGAAGGGACAGACCAGCCTGTCGCTTTAGGAGAGCTGAGAGGGCCAGGGACAGATTAGCACAATCAGAAGAATTTGGCAAAGTGGGCCGTAAAATCATATCGAGGATAGGAGATGTATAAAACCTATAAAAATCTGTAGTTCTAAAATACTGCCAATGACCCACTAGAAAACAGAATACAGAATAAGATCCTGTTCAACGTGGCAACAAACCCCGGAAATACCGGAATTTATCTCGCGAGAAGATGGGTGAAGCCCTTCACAGTTTCAGATCTTAAGGGCCAGAAAGTGAGGATGCCGGCCCCGGCCAGCCCTCAAACGGACTTGGTTCCAGTGACGGGGTAGATGGGTGACAACTGCGGGGGGGGGGCG
>NW_020174791.1:2064771-2083527 GCF_003031525.2 Neophocaena asiaeorientalis asiaeorientalis
GGGGGGGGGGCGCGGTTTGGGGCCCAATGTCAGGAATGCTGACAACAGAGAGCCGGGAGGAGGTGAGTGGGGTTCACCGAAACGCAAGGGCTCGCAGGGGTGTGGGTGGAGAGGCGGGATCGGCACGTCCAAACACTGGTGCACAGCCCTGCTCCCAAGGGGCAGAAACGGCGGTCCAAGGGCTCTACGTGAGGCCTGGGGATTGGGGTCCGCCAGGCACCGTTGGGTCCCAGGGGCCTGGGGGTCTTTGGATGCAGTGTAGGCCGAGGGCTGGGCTGCAGTGCCTTGCCGGCCACCAGGGGCGATAGAGGGCAGCCGGGGCCGGGTTGGGGGGGGTCTCCCAGCACGAGGGACCCGTCAGGGATGTTCCCTAGTGGTTGGGAGCAGCCAGATGTGCAGAGAGATCCTAAAACTCTTGTTGAGTGCGGTGAGAACGAGGTCATGGGAACATGCGCCCTTTATGTAAATTATGTGCCCTGCTCCATAGAGGGGAAACTGATTTACAAGGACATGCAGCACATGGGAGAGGGGCCTCCAGGCCCTGGGGTGATGAGCTCAGCTCGGCCCCTGATGCTCCCCCTACAGAGGGCTGGGGGGCCGTCCAGCTGTGTGACCGCCTACCCCTGGCCTCTGCGCTCCCGCGAGCCACCACCTGTGCTCCCACCTCTCCAGGGAGGGTGGAGGGTGCCCACTGCCCCTCGGGGCTGGGCACTGAGGTGCCCAGGCAGCTCTGGGGAAGGGGCGCAAGCCCCCACTCCTCACTGCTCCACAGTCATATCCACCCTGGTGCCCCGAGGCGAGAGGCCCCTGTGGAAGGGCTGGGACACCACAGTGTCGTTCCCACTGGACCCCGTCTGGACGTAGGCTTTGCTGGAGTCGGCTGGGGTCCTAGGGAGCCTCAGCGGCCCCCCACAAACCCGCTGACCCCACCAGTAGGCAGAGGGCCCTTGGGCCTCTATCTCCCCACTTTGTAACAGGAGGGGCCGGGCTAGGTCCATTCCTGGTGTCGCCCCCTCCCCAGGGAAGCAGGTGTGACAGGCTCCTCCATGGGAACCCGTTATCTGGAGGGGGGAGTGTCACTAGGCACCAACACCAAGGACGTCTGTGGTCCTAAGAGGAGCAGCTCGGCAAGGAGGCAGGTCCGAGCACCCTCCAGCTGGGGGTGGGGAGGGTCCCGGCTGGCCCTGCCCTGGGAGGGGGTCATGATGATGGGATCATGACACCAGGGCCCGCAGGGCTGGACCCCAAGCTGAGCAGAGAGGCCCCTCGGAGGGGCCCCAGCAGGCACAGGTGCTGGGGGGAACCTGGGCTTTCCTCTCACTGCCCACAACCCACCCTTCTAGGCAACCTCCAGGCCTCACTGCAGCTGGGGCCCTGTGCTTCCCGATTCTGCTGGGAGGGTTTTTGTCCCGAGCTGGCCTGGTCTGGGCCTCCCCAGGTGGACCCAGCCACCAGCAGCCCCGTCTCCAGTGATGGCCCCTCCCCAGGGTCCCGGGATGTCCTTCCTCCAGGCTAAGCATTCTTAATCTCTGCCTCCCAGGTAGACGGCCTGCATCCACTCTGCAGAAGGAAACTGAGCTGAGGTCGCTGACCCCAGGTCACTAGAGCAAGGACGTGACCCAGGGCTTTTCCAATTAACTGAAAACGTACCTGGCCACCGAAGGGCGGTGGGCTGGCCTGCCCTCCCCGAGAGTCAGGGGTCAGTGGTGAGAAGGAATAGGCCAGCTGCAGGCAGCTGGGCTTACACACCGATGCTGCCCACCTGCTCCTGCCCAGGGCACGCACACACGTGCACACACACCAAACACACACCTGCCCCTCACCCTGGTCACTAGCTTGCCCCACAGCAGCTCCAGGAAAAGAGCAGGACTTAGCTCACAGGTGGGAAAATGCAGGCCCCAGATTTCTGCCTGTCCAGGAAGTAGGAGGAGCTGGGCCTGCTCTCTGGTGACCCCACCCCTCAGATCATGCCTCTTTCACTGAGCCTGGCCCCGCGCCATCCCCTCACCCTGCAGAGCACACGCCCAGGATGTTCCTTCCAGCTGCCCCAGGCCATGGAGGTCACCTTGGACGTTAAAGGGAGGAGCTGCACCTGGTTCAGTGGGCGGGGCTGAGATAAGCTCCACCCCCACCCAGTCTCCTCCCCCTGGCCCGGCGCACTCTTCCACTTCCTCTTGCAGCCAGCCCCAGGGATGGAAGGGACAGAGGGCTGGGCTCCCCGAGTCACCCAATTCTGGTCAGCGGGTGGGGATCCACACCCCAGCTTTCAAAGGAAGACAGGGCCCCAGCAGATTGTCAGGAGAACGCTGGGAGCCCCACCCCAAGGACAGCACTGCCTGAGCGAGAAGGGCAACGGGCATGGGTGTGGGAATTGGGAGGGCTAGCAGGGGGCTTCCTGGGGGAGCAGACCCGTCCTCCTCGCACCTGGCCCAGCAGCGCCCTGCCACCCAGGTGGCCATCACCCTCTCCTGGGAAGCAAGACCCTTCTTCCCTAGCGGCTCAGAGACCAGGCCAGCCTGCCCCTCCCCACCTGCGTGTCCCAGGGGATCCTCGGGGAGCAGACCAGCTGGGAGGTGAGGGATGAGAGGACACCGCAGAGGGGTTCCCACAGCCTCTGCCATGTCCCCGAGTCCCCCAGCCCCACCGGCCAGGCTCAGCCTCAAGGGGCTTCATGGGGATGGGCTTGCCCATGACGCTCTAGGTGGACAGATGAGGCAGGCCCAAGGACTAACACAGGGTGACCATGAATGGGGGCCCAGCACAGGTGACCACACAGAGTGGGGGAACCAGTCCCGCCCACAGCACGTTGGGAATTTCTCAGGGACTGGTATGGCCTTCACTGGGGCTCACAAATGTGCAAATCCAGGTGCTAAAGAAGTACTTTAATGTCTCAAAGTCACAATTCCAGTGCTGGCTCTGCAGGGTCACCTGCCGGCAGCTGGCCCTCCTCTGGGAACATGGGGCAGCCCTGGGTACTCAAGGCTGGGGCAGGAGGGGTGCAGGAGGGCGAGCCCTCCAGGTCACCCATGCTCTTCTCAGGGCCATCCGCCTCGATCGCTCGCCCACGGCATAACTGCCCTGTGGGTGCACAGGGAGCTGGGCGGGGCAGCCAGGAGCTGGGGGACGGCGTGGCCAGCAAGCAGGCCTGGCTGGGCTCCTCCCAGGGATGCAGCCTGGGGTCAGGGCTGGCACGGCTCCTGAGCTTGCCAGGAGGATGCCCCTCCTGAGGGCGTATGGCCTTCCTCCTTGGAAACGTCCGGAGCCTGCGCTGCAGCCCACGGGGCCTTGGGAGGCCAGGGAGCTTTCGGGCCCTGGGAGCAAGCCCACTGCGCTCCCTGGGGATGGACTCCACTTGCTGGAGTGTGGACCGAAGCTGCACGGCCGCAGTCTGGCCTGGCGAGGTGCCGGCAGATCCGGCTACACGTCCGTCTCCACCCGCAGCCGCTCCATCCTGCGCATGTTGCCCTCCACGGCCACGCGGCTGGTGATGCTCCGGGCTAAGTCCTCAGGGAACCAGCCCGTCTCTCCATCCCGCAGCCTCTCGCCATAGAACCATCCTGGACCCAGACCCGGGGCAGGTGAGAGCAGGCTCCTGGGCACCAGGCAGGGGCCCCTGTGTCGGCTCCCCCTCGGAGCTGCTGTTCCAGAAGACGCCAGGGCCAGGCATCCCTTGGAGCAGACCCCCCTCCCCGTCTTGCCCAAGGTCACGTGGGCACCTGGTCTTCCATCAGGTGCTCGGCCCCAACACTGGGCTCAGGGGCTGAGCTCACTCCAACCAGCTTGGTCCGTCCTGTGCAGGTACTTGCAGGGGCCACCCTCCCGCTTAGGATACAGAGTGACCAAGAACCCACTTCTGATCCTGCAACTCGGGGACATTTGAGACGTCCTTGAGGGAGGGTACTGAAGGGGGCCCTGGAATCAGGCCCACTGTGAGTACATGCCCACTTCCGGGGTGGGGGCACTCAGGGCAGCTGCCCATGCCAGTGTGCTCTGGACCCTTGCTGGGGCCCCCAGGCTCTCACGCAACACTAGCCTGCCCGGCCCCTCCCACCTGCCCCACGTGCATCCCCCAGGCCCATCCCCTGTGCTCACCGTCCTCTTGCTCCAGGACCAGGACCACATCTGCCTGCTGCAGTGTGATCTCGTCCGCCTGCTTGGCCAAGTAGGCCTTGGTGATCTCCACCTGGAGCAGGTCTGGCAGAGAGGGCAGGCCTCAGGAGCAGGACTATTCCAGGGAGGTGGTGGGCTCCAGTCCCAACACACCCCCTGTGGCTTGGTCTCGGTGGGGCCCAGGGGCCCCCAGGTGTCCCAGCACACGGTCACGTGGCAGCTTCCCTCCGGCTAAAGCTGCGGCCCCTCCAGAGGCTGCAGGACCTGCTGCTCCCACTTTCAGGGCCCAAATGCCCAGCACCAGCAGAGGGTACACCCAGCTTCTAAGGGGCCAGGCAGGGCCCGAGCCGGGGGACAGCTCTCCGGGCCAGCCCACTCCAGCTCCTTGGCCTCAGTTTCCCCAGCTACTGAGCAGCGGGGAGGATGAGGCCCTGAGACGGCGCTGGGCCTGTGTGTGCAGATGGACATACACGTACCTGGGGCTGGGGCCCCTTACCTGGCAGGTCACCCTGGGGGCAGGCTGTGGGGTGGACAGAGGGCTGGACAGCACCTCTCCCCTTCAGGCCCACCCCCCAGCCCAGGGCCGGGAAGGGGTTGTGAGCCCTGCTGCGTTTGGGGGCGGGGGGCAGGCGCTTACCTCCTTTGTTAGTGGGGTCTTGCTGCTGCCTCTCCCAGCGCGTGAGTGCTGTGATCCACCGTGCGCGGTCACTCCTGGGGGCAGAGCGCACGTGAGCGAGGCCCGAGGCCGATCCTACCAGCTGACGACCTTCGCTTCACGCTCCCCACCCAGTGTGGCACGGTGGGAGGGTCGGGGTGTCCCTGAGCCCCCCACAGCCTTCGAGGTGGGAAGGCAGTGGGATGAAGGATTATGCTGCCCGGGCACACTTTGGTGAGCCAGCCGGGAGCTGGAGGTGTAAGTGGGTGGCCCCTCTGGTCTCCCTGACCCATTGCGCTGGGGGCCGAGGCACAGGAAGTCACAGGCTTGGGAAGGAGCGGCAGGCAGGCCTCCCCCAGGCAGGCTGACCCCGAGTCACATCTGGCCAGGGACATGGAGTCGGGCAGCGGCTGCACCCACAGGGCCCAGGCTGCCCTGCTTCCTGGCACCGGACCCCAAGCGCCCTGCCCCGTCAGTTTGCTGTTAGCAGCGCTCAGCCTCAGCTTCCCACCTGGAAAGGGGGCCGTGCTGGAGGAAGCGTGGAGACCCGGCCAGCACCTTTCTGTGCGCTGGTCCCCCCACCGTCTGCCCTCACTGCCCTGCGTGGCCCCCACCCTGTGCTCCAGCCCCACTGTCCTCCTGGCAGGGGCCTCCTGCCTCACGGTCTTGGCACTGCCATGCCTCTGCCGCAGGCCCCTCCCCAGGGCCCCCACCCAGTGCTCCCTCCCCTGCCTCGTTTCTCCTTAGTCCTCTCCCCTTGGACACACGGGACAGTTCAGCCGCGCACTTTGCAGCTGGTGTGTCCCCCTCCCGGGAGTGTGAACTGCTTGAGGACTAGGCTGTCCCAGAACCCTGGATCAGGCATCCCGTCCCCACGGAGCTCTCAGGATCACCCCCGCTGAGCCCTCCCATCTTACGCTGAGTCGGAGGATAGCAGGATCTTCTCCTGGCGGCCCTCACTGTTGTGCAGCAGGGTCAGCTGGAAGGCGTGCGGTACGAAGGAGCTGCGGTTGCCGCCCCCCGGCAGAGAGGCCTCCGAGGGCTCCATCTTCTGGACCTGGATGTGGTCCAGCTGGGCGTAGTCCTGGACCACGAAGCTGTCCTCACTGTAGGGAGACAGGCGGTCGGCCAGATGCTGCAGAGGTCTGTGGGCAGCCCGAGGGCCAGCCAGCCGGAAGGATGCTCTCGAGAGCTGGCCCCAGCCCACCTCCCCGGCTCCAAGGCCACGGCTGCTGCCTGCTCCCCGTCGCGAGGCCATGAAGCCTGGCGACCACGGGCGGGGCCCACCTCTTCTTCTTGGTGACCACGAGGACGTCGTTGAACAGGAACAGGTAGCATGTCGGTCGGCTAGAGAGTTTTCGGAAAAGCCCGGTTTCTTCCACCATGAAGAGCTCCCCGCGCTTCAGCAGCCAGCGGGAAGCAGAGATCAGTGGGAGGGACTGGGGGCAGAGCGGGGACAGGGGTGAGTCCCGGGCGGGGTGGCAGGGATGTGCAGCCATGGGGACTGAGCCCTGCCTCTGGGAACGGGGTGACCAGGCCTCCCTGGGCTGCACCGAGGAAGGGAGTGTGACTGTCCGGGCCTCAGACAAAGGGCTGTTCAGGCCGCGGACAGGAGCCCAGGGGGCGGCTGCTCTGTGCCTGGCCCAGGCCCAGACCTTGCGCAGCAACCTAGGACAGGCCTGCCCTGCTTCCAGCCAGGCCCAGGGGCCCACAGGGCACCTACCGAGGGCTACCCTCAAACCAGGGGACGAAGGCTGCTCTGGGGAAGCCTCCTGGCCCACCTCACACCAAGCAGGGGGCTCGGATCGGCTGCTTCTATGCAGGCTGTGAGGAACCCCTGATCTGCGGGGCCACCTCTGGCATCCAGGGGCCTTTGCTGCAAACGAAGCTCCCTCCCCTTCCGCGGCCCAGAGAACAGGCCCGGCTGAGGCAGACACCCCTGCCTCCGCCACATGGGTCCCATGTCGCCATGGCCGGTGCTCAGACAGCCTTCCGCCAGCAAGGCTGGCGCGCTGGCCTGTCAAGCCGGAAGGGGAGGGGCAGGCAGGGCAGGCTTGGTGGGGACGGAGCCAGGAGGCCCTGCCCACCAGCCTCTGCCCCCCTGACACGCCCCACCGGACACCTCACCCCTCCTGGGGCTCTGAGCCCCTGCACCCCCACCTGGCCCAGCTGCTCTCCTGCCTTCATGCCCTCCCGTTTCGAGATGTGGGGGTAGAGGGGTGAGAGGCCCGCTCAGGGGTCAGCCAGGCCCAGGGTTGGGTCTTTGCTCTGGTCGGGGGCGTATTTCACCCCAAACGTGACATCTGTTGCCCGGCCGAGGAGAGGCTCAAGACCCCGGCCAAGGGTGTGGGCTCAGTGGGTCCGTGGCCGTCATCACCCAAACGCCTCCTCTGTGAAGCCACCCTGACTCACCCCAAGGAGCCTGCGGCCCTCGTCGGAGCCTCTGTGCCCTCCCTGCTCGGCCCTCCGGCCCCGCCCACGGCACTGGTTCCCATGGGCTCCGGCCTGCCGGGCCGCCTCTGGGGGCTAGAGCTCAGCGGCTCAGCCTGACTGATGATAAGCTGGGGCCGGGCCCACAGAGCTGCCCCGGGGACCCTGGGTCCCCGAGTCTCCTGCCCACCCGCATGCCCATGGGGCTCTGCTGCAGCCAGGCCGTGGGGGGAGGGGAGAGCCAGGGCAGTGGGGCGGGGCGGAGGCTGCCTCCAGGCCCCAATTCCAGAGAGCAGCTCCCACTTCGCCGGACGGCCCGAGCTGCTGCTGGGGCAGCCCCTGGACGGCACAAGGATGGGCTGGTCTGTGGGATGGTGGGGAGCCGTGTGGGCAGAGGTCTGAGCTCTGCTTGCTTGGGTGGAGCTGTAGGCTGCCTAGACCCCCGACCCCGGGACCAACAGACCCATCCTGGCCCCAGCAGGAAGCCTGAGCTGGCCCTGAGATGGTCCAGCCCCCGCTCCCAGCACAGCTGACGAGGAGCCTGGGCCCAGGCTGAGCCCTGCCACCGGGCCTGCCACTGGCTCCCCGTCACCGGCCCCGGGGTCTGCCCTCTGCCGCTGCAGACCCACCGCAGGCAAGGGGGCGGTGGAGCTGAGACCTGAGGCCAAGGAGCACGCTCTCAGGTGGGAAGAGGCCTGGAGAGGTCGAGGCGGAGGCCCGGCCCTGGGCTTCACCGGCGGGGGGCAGGGGGTCACCCCCAGAGGCCTCTCTCCAGCCTGCACACTGGGGGGCGGGGACCCCTGACCGCACAGAGCCGGGCCTGGGGACAGGTCAGGGGCCGGTGGGGCCCGCCTACCTTGACCCTACTGAAGTCCAGTTGTGTGTGCAACGCGTACATCCGCTCCATGCGCTCCATCCGGTGGGCCCCCTCGTTGCACTGCTTCACCAGCTACGCGGCGCGCACGCGAGAACAAGTGCTGAGGGCCGGCCCACAGCCTGGCGCCAGACCCCACGCCCGCCCCGTCCAGCCTAGCCTGGCCCCCCGCGACAGCGGCCCTCACGGCTGTCCTGGTCCCTGCCCCGCCCCGGGCTCAGCGACTGTGTGAGCGGCCCTCTCTCTGAGCCTCAGTTTCCCCACCGGCACCACGAGGAGCTTGCGAGGGACCGTCTGGAGACCCTCTCTGCCCCGCCTTCAGGGTCTCTGCCGACGGGTGGGCGTGGGGCTAGAGCTTGGGGCTGGGCGCCGCCTCCCCTACCCTGGACCCCTCACCTTGCTGATGGCCTTGAGTGCACGGCTGGCGGCCTTGTATCTCTCGGGGTGGCCCTGAGTCTTGAGGCAGAGTGTCTGCAGGAAGAGACCAGACGTGAGAAGCCACACGCGGCCTTCTGCACCCCGGCTCAGGGGCCTGCCTGGGGCAGGGGCTCCCCTACCAATGCCAGACCCCGGGGGGCACCCAGGCCCCACCCCTTCAGTTCTTGGCTGTGGTGCTCCAGCCTGGGAGGCCCCTGAAGCCTCTATTTCTCCACTTCCCCGAGGGCCCGGAGGGTCTGATATCCTGTCTGCCTGGGATGCTGACCCGCTCTGCACGGGCCCCGTGCTGCCTCTCAGAGCTCAGCTGGGCTCCTGCCACGTGCGGGCTCTTGTGTGCACGTGTGTGTACGTGTACCTTTCACCCCACAAGGCCCGCTGCCCCATGAGCTGGCATCTCAGAGCACAAGCCACTCCAGGAAGCCCCTCGGAGCCCCTCTGTCCACAAAACGGGGATGGTGACGGTGCCTGGGTCACCCCGGGCCCACGCCCAGGACAACTGGCCGAGGGTAGGGGGAAGCAACAACCCTGACCGATGCTCGGCAGGGGTCTGGGCGACACCGGATCAGACTCAGGACACGAACGAAGCCCGTAACCGTCAAGCAGATGGACAAAATCCAGCAAGTGCCGGAGCAGCTCCCGGCAGAGGGAGTTCCGCGGGCGGTGCTGCTGACAGCGGCCACGGTCACTGTGGCCGTTAAAGCCGTCCTGTAATTGTCCTCATAACCATACGTGACAGACGGAGCGGGGGGAAAAGGGCAGGAGGAAGCAATGCTCTCTCTGCCTGCAGATGGACCCCGGGCCACCGCCCTGTGCACTCACGTCCGTCAGGAGGGGCAGCCGGGTCACCCTCTGCATGGGCAGGATCAGGAAGGAGATCATGGGCAGACCCCTGCACGCGGGCCGTTGCTCGATCTCCCTCAGGGCCTCTCGGAAGGCAGCGCTGCTGCTCCTGCAACAGGGAAAGGGGTTCTCAGCCACGGCGGGAGGCGAGGCCAGTCCATCAGGAGAAATCGGGTGGAAGCTGCAGAAGCCGGGCTGCAAGCAGCAACGTGCCCCGCGGCAAGGGGCCCCGGAGCCTCCCGAGGCCACCCACCCACCCCCTGCCAGCCCCGTCCCGGGCCCCGGGCTGGCTCACGTCAGCTGCTGCAGGGCGCGCTGCTGGTAGACCTCGTTGGAGCAGTAGGAGACGTAGGGGTGGAAGTGCCGCTCGGCGTGCTCCTCCAGGATGTCACTGACGTCCTCCACGCACACCTGCGCCCTGTGCCGCTTCTCCAGGTCCTCGAAGAACCTGTGGGAGCGACGGTGAGGCCCAAGGGCTGCTGGTCTGTCCATGGCCCTGCGCGTGTGAGCGCACACACGCACACACGCGCACACGCACAGAGCAAGGCTCCCAGATGCACCCACACCAGGTGCTGGGTGGGTCAGCTGCTAGGGCCCCCCCCGGGAAAACCCCAGGACAGATCAGCTCCTTAAACCTGAAATAACTGGGCACATACCCATGGCCAAATCCAAGGCCACTTCCTGCTAGAGTCTCGCAGACTCTAGCCAGCATTGTGGGGAGCAGACGGTAGGACAAAAAATTGCCACTTTGACTGGATTCCCTGGGACTTGGGTCAGAATTGCTGGGAGCCGCCTGGAGCCCCGGCCGCCTCTGCCCGGTGCAAGGCAGGGGCAGGGGTTCTGCTCCTTGCAGGTGATTGGGGTCTGACACCTGATCGTCTCCCATAGGCCTCACCCCAGTCTGCAAGGGGGCAGGAATGGGACCCACCCCCTCAGGTTAGGTAGGGGACGCTGAGGCTCCGGGCGACGCCACAGGGTGTTATGGGGTCGCCTAGGGTGCAGGGCAGTGAGGGGCTGGACCCACACAGGTGCTACCCGGACCTCGCCCTCCATGGGAGTAAACACACACACACACACAGAGGCCCTGGCAGGCCTGCAGCTACACACCCGGCCCGTCCTCCACCTTCTGGCCCTGCAACCAGAGCCCTGGGCCAGGCACCAAACACCTCGGCGCGGAACACGACCCGGGGCTGCAACTCAAGGCCGCCTCCAGCCTGCTCCGTCCCGCGGGCACCTCACGCCTCGTCACTGGCCCTCTGCGCTTGCACGTCCCCAGGGCCAGCTCTTGGTGGCCGCGGGCCCCGTGAGGTTCTCGCGCTCCCTGCCCCCCAGGGCTGTTCCAGGCCGTCCATCCGCACTTGCAGACCGGGGTCACCCAGAGCCCCAGCCTCCCCGCCCTCGAGAGCCTGCGCCATCGGGGGCTGGGCCGACGGGCTGGGCCCGGGCCCGACCTCTGGCTGGCGCTCAGCACGTCCGTGATGTTGGAGAAGAGGTGGTGGTGCTCTGTCTGGGTCATGGTCGCCCGCAGCTCCCGGGACTGCAGGAACTCGGCCACCAGGATGCCGAGGCTGTGCTGGTACGAGAACTCGGATGTGAGGATCTCGAAGATGGCCTGGGGCGAGAGCAGAGCGGACGTTGGGGCAGCTGTGCCCGCCAGGCCCTGCCTGGAGCTGCCCTGCCACACACGGGGCCTGGCCCAGGGTGCGCGGGTGACCAGTGCTCAGGCCGCAGGGATATGATTGGGGGGCAGGGGGCAGGTCGGGACTCGGGCCCCCTGGACAGGACGCAGGCTGGGGCCGTCAGCGCGGCCGTGGGGACGTGAGCCCGAGTCCCGGGCTTGCACTCTGGCTCAGCCACTGATGAGCTGTGGCGCTGGCAAGGGCTCCCACCCTCGCCCGGAAAGTGGGTAACGGTAGCCCCCCCAGCCCCCACCCCAGCCAGGGCATCAGCCATTGCTGGGTACCGGGAGGCAGCCAATGGGCCAGTGGGCGACGTCGCCAGGGCTGTGGTCCCTGCGCCCCCCACCGGCGTGTCAGAAGTAGGGCCACGCCCCCAGCCCACCCCTCACCTCCTGCCTCTCGTGCTCCTCGGCGGGCAGCTTGTCCAGGATGCCCGACTCCACCACCTGAGGACGGCACGGGCTCGAGTCACAGGAAGCTCATCCTGCCACCGGGCCAGAGCCGGCACGGAGCCAGAGACGCCGGGCTGGCCGGGCAGGCTGCACCTCGTGGGACATCTGGGACCGCCGAGCTGGCCTGTCCCTGCTCGGTCCCCTCACCCAGGTCTCTCTTCTCCAAGGACGCCTCCCCCCTCAGAAGGGCCCTGGGGCAGCCGAGGAAGGGCATGGGAGTCCGGAGGGAAAGGCCTCTCCAGGGGTGGGACGGGGGCTCTGTCCCACAGAGCCGCCGGGGGCTGGGAGGTGGTGGAGAGACTCAGAAGCACCCGGGAAAGCTGAGGGGCGTGCTGAGCACAGGGCCACGACTCAGGCACACCTGGGCCAGGTGAGCGAGCACCCTGCCCGGAGGTAGGGGTGACACTGTTCCAGCATGGCGCACTGCCCCGCTCTCCACCCCTCAGGCCCCCTGGCCCCCGGCTGCCCCAGCTGGAGCGTGGCTCACTCGGCCACAGTATGCCCGCCGAGTGCCTGCAGAGCCTGCCGGGGGCGACCCTCTGCAGGACCAGGGCCACCTGATTCGTGCTCCCCTCCCCAGTGGGCTGGGCGGAGGCTGCCAGCAGCGCCTGAGCTGGGAAGGTAAATCCTACGCGTCCTCGGACCCAGAGGCTTGGCCGAGACACCTGAGCTCAGGTGACGGGAGCAGAACCTCCGGCAGCGTTTCTAGGATAAACTGTCCCGGATCCCACCCCTGACCCGGGAGGTTGCGCACATGCACCTCCAGGCACACAGCTGGCACCTGGCGGGTGGGAACACACGTGCACTTCCGGAACTTTTCGTGTGCCTGCCCTACTGCCCTAACCCCCGCCCCGTCTTGGGCCCTCCCTGGCCGGCGGCCCCATGGCATGCAGTGTCCTGGATCTCGCTGGGCGGTCACGGTGCCTCGGCCCCTCTCCTGCCCCACGGGATGCAAATGAGGAGGCCTGTTGTACCGCAGACAGAAGGGACAGCCAGATGCCCCTCCCTGCTGCCCACCGCGCCCACAGCCCGCACTGCAGCTCCGTCCCTCGGCTCCCAGGGGACGGGGTCAGGAGTCTGTCTGCGCCACGGCCAGCTGCGCCCTCCTGGGGTAGCGAGAGCTGCCTCCCTGGGTACCTGCTTGGAGCACCGGCGCCTCTGTCCCAGCCACGCTCTCCACTGAGAATCCACAGCCCTGCAGGGCAGGGACCAGCCCCATTTTCAGACGTGGAAGGCGAGGGGGCGCCTGGCAGTGGCGCGCAGCTCCGGCCAGGCCTCTCCCCTCCCCTCTGACCTCCTCACTTGGACCCTCCTGGCACTTTCTGGGCACAGCGCCCTGGGAGGAGGTCCCCTGTGCCCCCAGGTCCCTACAGGTCAGCCTGAGCAGGGAGCTCGGGGAGGGTGAGGGGCTCACCCGTGGGACGACCGTCACATACACACAGATGACATGCCCCTAACCCCTCTCCCCACCGCAGCGACCACCCCCACGGGGCCCCGCAGGGCAGGGCAGCTCTGAGACACCAGGAAGATCTCCCTGCCAGCTGGGCACAGACAGGGCGTTTCCAGGAGGCCGCTCCCCTCACCGGGAGGACCACCCACGGGGTCGGGAGAAGGGCCCCTCCCCGCCACCCCGGCCCCACCTCTGGGAGCTGGCTCCAGGTGACCTGGGGGGGCCGGTAGCTCTTGACCACGATGCGGGCATCCACCTTTTGGGTTTCCTCAGGGCTGGAGGACTCATCGAGTAAGTCATCGTCGGACTCGTGGATGGTGTTCAGGCCTCGCTCCCGGATCTCCTGGTAGAACCGGGGATCTGGGGAGAGGGGGTGTGTGTCACCTGCATGGGGGCTCTGAGCGGTCCTGGCCCCCCGGGAACCCACACTCTGAGTCCTCCCCGAGGAGGCCCTGAGAGCGTCAGGTGGTACAGGGCCCCCCAGAGCAGGCTCCCCTCGGGCCGGCTGGCTCCCGTGGCTGAGCTGGCTGAGCCTAGGGCAGGGGTGGCATCCCCGTGCAGAACGTGGCACCTTCAGATCAGGGCTGAGCCAACACATCAGAGAGTGGCACGGGCCAAACTGCACGGCCTTGGGGAGGGGGACTGGGCAGCGGCTGTCCCCAGGTCGGCCAAGGGCGCTGGAGGCCGCCTCCTGAGAGCCCCCCAGCCCGAGGTGAGGTTTCCCGCTCTCCGGCTCTGCAGTGGCCACGCGCTCAGCAGCCCCGCTGGGCGGGTGCGCGGCTCGGGACGGCTCTGAGGCAGCCCCTCCTTGCAGCTCCCTCCCGCCCTGGCTCCGAGACCTGGGGCATCACTGCTGCTGTCCTGGGGGACGAGGCCCGATCCTGAGGCCTCCCCATGCCCGGACCTGTGGCTGTCCACAGAGGTTGGGGCTGGCAGGGAGGGGGCCCTTTCTGGCTGGGGCCCCTTACACCCACTGGCTGCTGCATCCAGGCTGGGCGGGCACCTACCCGCCAACTCCCATAGGGTACTGCTGGCATCCACCCCTCGGCAGGCTGAAGGCACTGCTCCGGGCCCTGCCACAGCCCAGATGTCACCCACGGCCCCTGAGCCTTTAACACTGGGTCCCTGTGGCCTGTGTCTCTGCACCCCAGGCCCAGGGCCCTCTGCCTGGCCTTGGTCCCACGGGCAGGGCCTGGCGCACACAGCGTGCTTGACAGACATCTGCTGAGGGAGAGTGTGGAGGCTCTGTCTGCCCGCTGCCCCCACGAGAGCACGGAGTCCAAGGGAACTTTCTAGGCCCATCAGAGCTGCAGGGTCAGACGGGCCACCAGGCCCTCCAGTCCCCAGAGGGAACCCATCCAGCACGTAGTTCTCCGTCTCCCCCAGGATGCCCGAGTGAGACCAGCCTCCCCAGGGCCCAGCCCGGCCGCAGTGCCGCCCGACGGCGCCCCTTGGCCACACTCACCGTCCTTGAAGGAGCCCTTGTGTGCACGTTTCCGCCCCAGCGTCTTCTGTGCAGAGAGACCCAGAGACACGGCAGTCAGCGGGGAGGAGGGGCGGCGGGCAGCAGTCCCTGCACCTGGGCCCAGAGACCAGACCCTCCACACGTGACGCCACGCTGGGCATGCAGAAGGCGCTTAATAAATGTCGGCTCCATGAGGAGGCGGGGCCACCAGGCAGAGGCCAGGGCAGGTAGGACGGGGTGGGATGGGGCTCAGAGCAGGCAGGGCAGGTGACCAAGGGCTGGGCAGGCCCAGGAGGGCTGCCGAGAGGAGATGGTCAGGAAGGTGGGCCTGGGGGGAAGCCGAGGCAGCACAGGTGTGGCTGGGAGATGGCCTAGAAGGGACACTGAGGTGGGAGCCAGGGCCGCACGGGGGCCCCACGAGTCCGGGACCTGGGGTGGCAGGAAGAGCAGAGCCTGGCAGGTTGGCGTCCAGCTCCAGCACAGGCCCGGGGGCCCAGCAGCTGCTGGTGGGGCTGCAGGGGTGAATTGGGGGGCGGGCAGGGCTCTCAGGGCCCCATACCCTGGTCCTTCCAGTTGCCACTAAGAGCCCGCTTCCTTGGCTGGGACACCATTTCCCCTGACCCACAGGTGCACGGGTTCCAGGAAAGCGGGAGCTGGTTTCTCGAAATAAGTTGGAGCCTGAAACTCCCCGTGCTGGTCTGGAACGTTTGGTGCTCCCAGGCGCACCCGGCTCTCCCTGCTGCCCGCCCGGCACCCCCCAGCGCCCCCACCCCTTCCACCTCCAGGCCCGGGCACCCGCTGTCTCCGCAGCCCGTCCTCCACCTGGCTCCCATCCTGTGTCCACGCCTCTACTTTAACCCCTGGGAGCTCTCCTGGGGCCTCTGCTCACTGGGTGCGTGAGGCCTCGGGAAACGCTGGCTGGCTACATGAATCAAGCATGAATGAACAATGGACCCTGCAGGCCTGGCCCTGGGTGGGCGTGGAGGTGTCGGGGTCCAGGCTCTCTGGCGTGCACGGCAGGGGCTGTGCCCTGCCTCGCAGGCCAGGGGTGTCTCTAGCCCAAGGACAGCGGTCCTCCCTGCCCTGCCCCTCTGCACGCTGGGTCACCAGCATTCTGACAGGTGGTCTGGGCTTCTCCCCAGATCAGGGCCAGGGCTCATGGTCTGGGCAGAAGCCCGTGGTGGAGGAGGCCACCGGGACGGTGCCTGTGGGCACAGAGAGCCCTGAGCCGGCGGTCAGGCAGGGCAGGGAGGGAGAGCGTGCAGGGCAGCATCCGACTTCTGAGCTGCCACAAGCCCTCCTGAGTCCCCGACGGGCGCCCCTCGGGCAGACAGACCCCAGGCCAGTCCATGCTGCAAAGCCATGACTGAAATCTGCCCTTCAGATGGGCTGGCTCCCCCTCCGTGCTCAGAGCGACTTGGAGAGAAGGGCTGGTTCCTCCCCGGGCTCCGCTCCCCGCTGTGGCTGAGAGCCGGGGTCCTGGCTAACACCTTCGGTCTTCCTGAGCCTCAGCTGCCTCATCTATAAAATGGGGACATTCACACTCTGCTCACGGCCTGGCTGTAGAGCTTCACTGGAATAAACCCTCCCAGGAGCCTGCAAAAGGTGCGTGGCTGCATGATGGCGTGAAGGTGTGTTCGGGCCCCTTCCCCGCCCACAAGCTCCCGAGTCCCCTTGAGGCACGGCCCCCGCCCCGTTGCCCAGGCAGATGAGCCCCCTACCTTATTTTTGGCCGTGGACCGAGCAGGAGGCTGGCTGGGCTCCTCGGCCAGAGCTGGGATCTTGGGGCTGAGCTGGACGGGGCCGCCCTCGCCGCCGGGGGTCCCCAGCCCCTTCATGGCCGCCCGGTAGGATTGGTTCCTCAGATTTCGTCTCAGCAGCCCCCCAGGACCCGTGTCCATGTCATCCAGGGAGAAGCTGGGGGCCGGGAGGAGCCGGGGGTCCCGCCGGGCAGCCTCTTTGCTGAGCGTGGCCGCCCCAAAGCTCTGATGGCGGGCCGGGGTCTTAGCCTTGCTGGACACAGCCAGGCTCCGGGGGATCAGCTGCTGAGTGCCCATCTTGAGGGCTGCCGGGCTCTGCGTGCTCAGGACGATGGTCCTGAGCTCCTGGGGCTCAGGGGACGGCGACGGGGGCACCGGGGCGTCGGGCTGGAAGGCGGCATTGCTCCTGCTTTGCAGGGAGCCCCGGACCATCGGGAGCCCGGACGCTGGGTTTCCCTCGGTGTCGAGATGCAGCTCAGAGTGGAAGCGGTATTCCAGGAGCTTCTCCTCCAAGGAGCTGTCCGAGTGCTGCTGGGACATGCTGAGTGGCCGCGGTGACCTGGGGGAAAGGACAGAGGTGAGGGCAGCCCTGCTGCAGCCGGAGCCCGAGGTATGGCTGAAAGGATGCGGTGCTCAAAGGCTGGCTTCGCAGCCAGAAGCCTCACTTTAAAAATATGTAAAATGGGTACAATAATAAGTACCCAGCTTCCTGAGGATGCTGGGAAAGGTGGGGAGCTCATACACGTAGTGTTTAAACAGGGACCTGGCCGCCGAGGGGCTATGGTGTCACCGGTGCCGAGTAGAAGGTTATCTGTGAGCCTCAAGGGGAGCGGCTGAAGGTTTAGAACCTCATACGACTCGAACATAACATGGAGAGAACTCACTCCTTTCATTCTTTCCCATTTACTTTTAATAAGAACGAGAATAGCCACCACTCATACGCTTCTTATAAATGCAGATCGTCTGAACGTTAAAATTACAAGAGCCGGGTAAGGGTGGAAGCCTTTTTCAGATGGAGAACTAAGATTCTAAGTCACCCGTCCAGGTGGTCCCGCTGGGAGGGAACCTCAGCTCAGAGCTACACCACGGCGTGCCACTTCCCCTGCGGACCTGGGGAGGACCGCTGACCCAGGAGTTCATCCAGCAGCTCTGTGGTGGGGGGAGGGCACGCCCTGCTCTCTCCCACCTGGGTGCACGCAGCCGGAGGGGGCCAGGCCTGGGATGGTGGGCGCCACCAGGGACCCACTGTCTGTCCCTGGACCCACCCGGCAGGTTCCAGCCCGAGCACACCTCACACACACACCTTGGGTCCGGGTGCTTCCCCCTGGAGGTTCTGAGCTTCAGCCCAGGAATCCCTCTGACAGGAGGCTGGGAAGGTCTGGCCACATGGGGTGGCCTAAGTCACGGCACAGTGGGAGCCACTCAGGGGCCCCCAGAGGCCTGGCCCTCCGCCCTGCTCTGCTGCCCCAGCTCCCAGATTCTCCGGCTAAAAGCATCCCAGGAAGGTGTGAGCAGCTCAGCCTCCCGGGCTGCAGGGAGGGGCTGCCGCTGGAGCCCTGGCCACGCCCACAGCAGGAGGATGGCCCACGCATTCCTGGGGCATTCTGAGTCCCCAGGCCTCCCCGGGCACTGGCAGCCGTGGGTGGGTCTGCACCTTCCTGGGTCACCCCTCCCTGTGTTAACTTGGCTGCACCGTACCCAGGCCTGGCCGAGAAATGGGTTTCTTACAGGTTTCCATCTATGTAGGCCAAGCAAATGCACCCCAGTGGGCATCCAGGAGACGTCCAGCTCCTGAATCCTTTTATCTAGCCACCGTGTATTTCCCACGGGGGTGGTTTACATTGTATAACACGGAGACTGTGGTGCCCGTGACCCCTGCCCGCCCCATCCCCTTATTCTTCCTCCTTCCTCTCCCTCCTCCCCGTCTCAGGCCCCAGACCTGAGTCCCCTCCTCTGAGCCCAGGCCCCAGACCCAGCCAGTGGCACACGTCCTCTCCCAGGAGAGGGCAAAGGCTCTTCCGGAGCCAGAAGGTGCCAGACGGAGCCTGTCAGGCCAGCCCTTGCTGGGTGTGATCTCGGTTCCAAACAAGGCAGCCGCACCCACAGGCCTGGGGCGCCACCAGCCCGGGACCCAGGCCTGAAGGGGAGGGGCACTGTGCCAGGGGCGTGGGCCACTGCCCTGCTCTTGCATGAGCTCCAGGACCCGGGCCCGGCTGGAGCCGACTCCTGGGGTTGTAGCTGTCGCAGGACCCCTGTCTTCTTCCTCCCGCTGCTTAGCTGATCACAGAGCTACCTGGGCATAGGTTCAAAGGTCAAACAGCACGGAGAGGAGAGACCTTATCATCCAAGATAGGCGTCCCCTCCTCCGCGCCACCCCGTCCCCCACAAACCACCACTCCTGGCTTTTCAGCAGTCCCCCAATTTCTAAACAAGCCCCACTTGCTATTTTGAGACCTCCTAGCCTGAGCATCACTCACCCTCCCCTGGCTGTGTGAACGAGGCTCCGCCCCCGGCTGGGCCATGCCCTGTGGGTGTTTGTGTTAGCCTGGCCGCCTTAATAATTCTCTCTTGTTTACTGTCTGGCTTTCTTCCTGTTACTCCCC
>NW_020174791.1:2083580-2087766 GCF_003031525.2 Neophocaena asiaeorientalis asiaeorientalis
CCAAGCATGAGTCCTCTCTCCCCAGGCCCTCCCTTCCCGGCTCTCAGGGCAGGAGCTCGGCCCCCTGACCCCCACCATGCATCCTGGCCCTCCCTTTCCTTCCTCCCCCCACCACTGAGCTGGGGCCCAGCCCCTGGCACATTCCCAAGGCAGCGTCACGGGAGGGAGACCTCTGAAAGTGTCTTCTTTATGCCTTTAGAGTTCCACCGGAGATTATTTTCTTCCAGAATGGAGAAGCCTTCTTCCCTTGCCTTCCTGCTTTCACTGCCAACGAGACATCGACGCCGGTCTGACTTCACCTCCTTGGTCACGACAGGAGGCTCTCTTTCCCCCTGCTCCGCTTTACCACCTATGGGGACAGGCACGGCGGCGGATCCACGTTCACTCCCTGAGCCACAGGCTTGTGCGTCCTTCCCACCTGTTTTAGGTCCGCACGTTTTCCAGTGCTATTTCTTTGATAAATTCTCCCACCTCCGTTTGCTCTGGTTTCTTTCTGGAACAGCCTTTAGTGAGAACCCCCCATTTCCGACCTCTTCTCTCCTTCTCCTTCATCTCTTGTTCCCCTTTGTGGGAGACTCCCCCCTTTCCACCACACGATCGTTGTTTTCCTGGTCCCACAAAGAGCTCTCTCTCTCTCTTTATGCAGAGCAGTCTGTTCTTGTTTCGCGGATGCCACATCCTCTTTCAATGTCCCAGTCAGCTGTCGGCTCCCATTTAGGAGACAGGCATGTTCTGGTGGGAGACCCGTGTGCCCTGTGAGCGCACACACGTGAGCACATGCTTCTGCCTGGCAGGCTCTTTGGGACTCCCCACAGGGTCCATGTCTGGAGGCTTCTCCTCCAGCCAACTGGCCCTAAGAGCATCCCTTTCAGCATCCCCCCCGGATGCTGGCCCTTGCCTGGTGTCCTGCAGCCAGTGCAGGGGAGGGCCGAGAGCACAGTCGCAATGGCGGCCATGTTCTGTGGGCAGCAATGCCACCGAGAGAGAGAGACCAGGCACCCGGCAGTGACCACTCGAGCCACAGAGGCAGGTCTGCTCCCCAGCAAAGGCAGCCCTGGGAAGCTCCCCCACCGATGCCCACGGCAGCGAGGGCCGCGTGCTGTCCATATGTCCCTCTGTCTCCCTGACGAGCCTGTGCGTCCTTCAGGAGCAGGGATGATTTCCTGTTTACGTCCCCACAAACAGTTGGGCTCAATTCGCAAACTGATGTGTGAACGCTGATATCGTGGGCACCTGCCTGGCTCTGCTCTCCCTGGAACCGTGTCTTCCTGAAGAGGCCTGGGTGTTCCACGTGGGGAACTATAGCCCACTTGGTACTTTGCTTCAGGTGTGCCGAATCCACCAGGGCAGCTCCACAGGAGCTTCTAGACCCATCTGTGCCCCCTCCTGGGTGACGTCCTGCTGTTTCTGCTCAGGGTGGGCTGGGGAGGGCCCCTTACGGCTGAGCCCTGGGGACCACAGCTTCTCCCCTTGCCACTAAGCAGCCCTTCCCGGTGTCCCCAGCACATGTGCAGGGGTGGGTAAGGGACAGGCGGGGCTTGGGTGGGAGGAGTGGGAGCTGGCAGTCCACAGGTGGAGGTGGGGGAGGTCTCTGGCAACCTCAGGTGACCCGACACAGCCTGTCTGGTCCCACGTTGCACTTGGCCCTGCCCTGGCTCTGCATTTCACGCTGGCCTGGCCAGAGGGCCCCTTGCAGCCCAGCACCCCTGGAGCCCTCGTTTTTCCTGACAGATGGGCTTCCCAGGACCCCGTCCCTCCTGCTGCCCTGAAGAGCACAGCCCTCCTGGCCTGGGCCTGGGGCTCTGGTCGCAGCAGCTCTCACAGCCACCAGGACCCAAACCGCACCGAGTATGGGACCTGCCACCCCTTGGGTGACGTCACCACAACACCTCCATCCGTGGGACGTCTGTCCCTCTAGGTCCAGCTGACGGGACCCTGCCTGGTGGGGCTCGGCCTCCCTGGCACCGTGCACATGACCCCATCTTTGCTCAGACAAACTTGACCCACGATGATGGCCTTGTGTTCGGGTAATTCTGCCCGGCCAGGTTCCAGACCTGGAGTCACATGGAATGTGGGGCAGGATTTGGCTTCGTAAACCATGCAGCACGTAGCAAACACTTCTGTCTGCAGGGTGGCCAGGGGCAGCTGGGGGCTCTCAACCAGAGCAGCTTGGCCCCCCGGGGGACACTTTGCCAAGTCCGGAGACATTCTTGGTGGTCACAGCTGGGGCTGAGCTACCAGCCTCTTGTGGGCAGAGCCCAGGGACACTGCTCGATACCCTACAGGGCCCAGGACCACCCACGACAAGGAATCATCCGGAACAAATGTCTGCAGTGCTGAGGTAGAGAAACCTCGGTTCAGCTAACTGGAGATTCACCCGCCTCCCCAGAGGTTGGGAAGACCCGCCTGGCCGTCCTCAGTCCCAGACACAGCCTGGCAGTGGGAGGGGCAGTGGCAGGCCTCGTGCTCCTCCCACCCCGAGCAAAAGCCTCCTGCTGTCTCCTTCCTGTGATGCCTCCGGGCACCGGCAGGCTCAGCCCGCAGTGCCCACCCAGACAGGCCCACCCGTGGCTCCCACTCCCGGCTCTGAATCCAGCCACCCCATAAACCCAGCCCCCGTGCCAGGCTTGGCTGGCACACACAGTGTTTCCCCAGAGGAGCTCCGGATAAGAAATCAGAGCCCCGACTCCGCCAGGTAGCCTGGGCAGGTGACCCACGGGTGTCCTCTAAACACCTTCTCTCCTCGTGTGTCTAGCCCCTCAGGGATCTTCTGGACGGCAGGCATTTCCCTGCTCTGCTAGGTGAGGAAACCAGGAACAGAGGGAATGTGACCTGCTGAGGTCAGGCTGCCGGTCAGCGGAGAGCTGGGCAAGGAGCCAGGCGCTGTCCTGACCCAGATCACTGACCCAGTGGGCCAGCTGGGTGAGTGGCGACTCTCACTGGAAATAAAGATGCTGGTACAGGCGGCCGGTCGCCCGAGAGCGACAACGGCCACAGGCGAAAGAGAGGGGCAGCTGAGATCCATTCAGAAACTGAAACTAGAATTCCAGGACCCAGCCGCGGGGAGTGGCCGTGCCCATCGGGTCACGCACAGACTGGCATCTCAGGGGCCCCGCCGGCAAGCCACGTCACGCCACCTCACTGCACCTGGTTTCCTCTCGTGTAGGTGAAGAGCGTCTCCCGTGTAGGGTGAGAGACACCCCCTGTCCCGAGCCCCTGGGGAACCAGAGCCCTTGTGGAACAGAGATGCCCCTGCCCTGCACAGATTCCTCCCCTGCAGGTGCCCAGGTAGGAGGGGGAGGGGCCTCCGCCAGCTCACTCCCCCCTGCCAGGAGAGCTTGGGAAAGCCCTGGGCAGTGCCCGTGATGTGATGCTGGCTTCTGCGGCCCATGGGCATCGGCAGGGCGGTAACCAGAAGAGGATCCAGCGGCAGCTGAGTCAGCACCCTCTAACTGCTCCCATTTCACGGAGCAGGAAACCGAGGCCCAGAGGGCTTAAGTAACAGGTTACACAGAGCCGGGGTTTGGACCTGGGGTCCCCGCCCTTAAGCACTAGGCAGCAGGGGTGCAGGGGAGACTGGTTGGCCTGACAGCACCCACTGAGCCGCCACCAGGAGGTGCAGACTGTTCACCTCCAGGTCAGATGCAGAGCTCCCGGCCGCCCCCCCGCCGCGTGCCCGCTGCTGGGCTGAGGTCCACACAAATCTCAAAAAGATCCTTGCTTCCCGGATGCAGAAACGGGGGTGGGTAGCTAAGCCAGGTGTCCTGGCAGTAAGCGGGACCCACAGCTTTGGGAGCCGAGCCCCGCCCTCCTCCCTTCCCGCTCCTTCTTAGCGGGATGGGATGCACACCAGGACCCCTCCCTGCCGCCGAGTCTGCCTACCAGAGTGGGGGAGGAGTTTGTTCCCAGTTTGATGTGGGGAGGGGGTCCTCATTCTTGGGGCTGCTACTCCTGGTGCCAAAGCAGGTTTGGGCGGCAGATTCTCCGGAGTTGCTGGGAGGGTCGTTCCGTGCGCACCCCGCCCCGCCTTTTCAAAGGTCCTGGGGCTCCCTAGGGTAATCTCAGCCCTGATGCCCCAGTGGGAGCTCTGGCTGCGAGTCCCGTCCAGGGCGAGGGAGTGTCCCCTAGGGCTCAAAGGAGGGGAGGAGCAGGGAGCTGGGACGCCCGAAGCCCAGGGGAGCGGGGT
>NW_020174791.1:2087793-2119708 GCF_003031525.2 Neophocaena asiaeorientalis asiaeorientalis
GCAGCCGCAGAGTGACGCGGCCCCCGGGGCAGGGCTTGCGGGAAAAGCGAAGGGGAGGAAGTGCGCCCTCGGCCTTGCCAGCCCCCTCCCCAAGGCTCATCCCCACCACCTCGCTCACCCGTCCCTTCCCAGGCCCACCTGTCTCCCAGGCTCACCTGTTCCCCCGTCACCTGTTCCCCCGTCACCTGCGCCGTGGGGCGGAGGACGGAGCTACGAGCTCGGCGGCCGACGGGGGCCGGGCCACCTCCAGGCTCTGCAGGCCCCGAGCTCTGTCCCGGCCGCCCGGTCCCTCCCTGTCCCCGCCCCCCCACTTCCTGTGCGGCCCTGCAGGAGGCGGCAGCGCTACGGCCCCACCAGGTGGGCGGCCAGGTGGGCAGGGCGCGCGCCAGGCGGCTCCTGCTCCGAGTGCCGGGCGGGAGGGGCCGGCGGGGCGCGCCCCAGGTACCTGGCTGCGCAGCCTGCGTCACTGTCCCCACCTGGCCAGCCGGCGCCCACGTGACCTGCAGCCGAGCTGCCTCGGCCTCCGAGTCCCGATAGGAGTCGCCCTTCTGGGACCGCCCTCCGCCCTTCGCCCTCCACGCCCACTGCCTCGGGCCTGGCGTCGCCTGCCAGGGTGACGCCAGGGCTACCCGGCCTCACCCCTCTGCGACCCTGCATTTCTCCTTACGGGCCCGGCTCTGCTGCCCCCTCCTCCAGGAAGCCCTCCAAGAAGCCGACCAGCCCAGCGGGGAATCGGAGGTTTGCAAGGCCTCCACTGCTGCAGAAATGGCCCCACCTTTGCAGAATGGCGGCCAGAGGGCAGCCCAGGAGCTCTCGGAGAACTCTGGCTGCCTTCAAGGTGTTTGGTTTGTTTCCGTCACCCCCATTTTACAGATGAGGTTCCTGAGGCCTGGAAAGTAAGGCGCTTGCCAGCCGGCACAAAATTGAGTCTGGACTCCAAGCCTGCCCTTTCCAGGCCTTGTTTAGGGTGGGTCCCCTGGGCAGAGGCTGCAACAGCCCCCCAGCTGGGGTTTCAGGAATCAGCCTTCCTGGCGCTGCAGGAGATGCTGTGGGCGGGGACAGGCGGGTTTCCACTCTGAGCTTGGGCTGACCTGCCAGTCAGTCAGGCAGGGAGCCCCCCTGCCATCCCACCTGCCCTATGTCACCCACCACCCCAAATCCCAGCTCACACCAGCCCAGGGTGGCAACAGTGGAGCCGGCTCTCAGCACACTCAGGGACTGCCCGTTACTTCCTCCATCAAGGGCAGAGGACTCAACTTCCCCGTGTGGCCCACCCCATTGCCCACACTCTGCCTGTGCAGCCCCCCACTTCCCAGCATTCCCTTCTCTGCAGGGGGAGAAGGCAGCCCAACCCAGGAGACCTGCAGCACCACCTCCCTGTGCGAGGAGCATCCTTCCTGCCCCACGGAGCCAGGTGATGAGCTTTGGCCCAGGAACCTGGAGCAGAAACTTTTAGAGCCATTGCCTGTGCCTGCTGGGTCCCCCGGCCTTTGCTTCTGCCAGGAGAGGGTCTCCAGCCCCAGAATGAGGAGCCGAGTGGAGCAGAGCCACTGCCACTGTTGGAAGCTCCTGACACGGGGGGCGTGTTTGTTACAGCAGCACAACCTGCTGGAAGCTGGCTGATGTTGATGCCGTCATCTGGGGCCAGCCCAAGGTTCATCTCCAGGAAGCCTCCTCCTCCTTCCTGCTTTCCTCCTACTTTACTCTTAGGTATTTATTGAGCAGCTACTGTATGCTGACTACTGCGCAGGGCATCAGAGATACAGCCTTGAGCAAAAGTGCCATGATCTCTGTCCTCATGGAGCTCACTGTGGGGAAGGACAGACACATGTAAAATGACAGCCACTCGGGGTTCCAGCAAAGACACAGTGATCAGATCTGGTGGAAAGACCCCTCTGGTAGTTGAGGAGAGTGGAGGGTGGAGGGGCCAAGACAGATACCCTGCCCCCCAACCCAGACCAAGGAAGCTGATATCGTGCTTCTGCTTGAATACTTCCAGGACGGGGAGCTCACTACCTATCAAGACCAATTATTACATCGTCCCCGGTTATCATGTTCTTTAGTCATTCTTTTTAAAATTTATTTTATTTATTTATTTTTGGCTGTGTTGGGTCTTCGTTGCTGAGTGCAGGCTTTCTCTAGTTGTGGCGAGCGGGGGCTATTCTTCATTGCACCGTGCGTGCTTCTCTTGCTGCGGAGCACAGGCTCTAGGCGCGTGGCTTCAGTAGTTGTGGCACACGGGCTCAGTAGTTGTGGCTTGCGGGCTCTAGGGCGCAGGCTCAGTAGTTGTGGCACATGGGCTTAGTTGCTCCGCGGCATATGGGATCTCCCCGGGCCAGGGCTCGAACCCCTGTCCCCTGCATTGGCAAGCGGGTTCTTAACCACTGTGCCACCAGGGAAGTCCAGTCATTCTTGATATGACACGGAATCCAAATCATTTGTCATTCTGGCACGTTCCCCCAAGATGCTTCAAAATGTGCGAAAATCCCCCTTAAAATGCGGGGGGAACACTCACCTTCCTCTCTTCTGGATACTATTCCTCTGTTAATACAGCCCCTTCCTGCCACAGCTCTTGTATGTTCATCCCACGGCACAGAGCCCAGGGCCCTGTATTCAGCAGGTGCTCAGCAACGGCCTGGTGATGCACTGATGTGACCTGAGATCCCAGGACTCAGCCCTGGAGGTGCTGGGTGTCAGCCCCCTTCCCACCTGTCTTCAGGTCCCTTTTCCAGGAAAGGCCCATGGCCAAATGTGCCACCCAGCGTCATTCCATTTGAGCCCCACGCTGGGTTGTGCATTTGGGTGAGCTTCCAGCCTGCAAAGTCCCTTCGCTGACCCCAGGTGTTGGCACGGGGGGCAGGGTGCAGGGACATGCCAGCTGGCAGGGCACAGTCTAGCCTGGGGTGCACGCCCGCCCTCTCCTGGTGCCGCCTTCCCAGGGCTGACGGCCCTGTGAGCTTGCTGCTCTCTGTAGGGCAAGGGGGCGCCTCAGGCTTGGGGGCCTGGCTGGGCATTTTCTTGGGTGTCGTGGTTTGAAGGGCAGGCCTGCCGGGCTCACCTGTGGCCTTCCCAGTCCCTGCCCGACATCAGTGCCCCCACCCCCGAAAGTCTGCCCTTCAAGCCGGGTCCTGGCTGCCTGTGAGAGGGATGGCGCCCAACAGTCTGCCAGGTGGCAGGGCCCAGGCTGACCACAGGAAGTGCCCACCAGGGCCATCAGTCCCATCTGTGTGTGTGTTGGGTGGGTGAGGGCTAACGGCTGACCCCTGTGGGCAGAGTCCTGGGCCCTGCAGCCACCTGGGCCCCGCAGCCACCACAGTGCTTCCAGGCGGCTCCCGGGAAATGTGGGCACCTGCTGCCCTCCAGAGGCCGTAGTGGGTACTACACCCACAAGGCCCAGAAAGCAGGTGGGAGCGGCTGGGGGAGTCCGGGAGGGTCTTGGCTGGTGGGGAGACCCAGGCCCCGTGGGTTCCTGACCCCCACTCGACGCCTTCCTATGAAACCTTCTTTCAGAACCTGGCTTGGTCACTGCAGGGTTAATCCCCACCCACCCCTCCAGCACCCTGAGTCTGGCTCTGCCCCCAAGCTGGGAGGCTTCGGGGGCCATCGCTCCATCTCCAGCGGGCTCAGTGTGTGGTTGGGGACAGGTGACCCGGAGCGCGTGGCTTGGCCTGTCGGGGCTCTGTACGCTCAGCTGTGAAGTGGAGATTTGATGATGCCATGTGAAATGACTCGCAGTCCACGCTCAGGGCTGGCGGCTGCAAGGAAGCAGCTCGAGAGACCGAAGCCACCTGCGTGGGGAGAGGGAGGCGGGGCTGGCCGCACGGCCCTGCTCCTCTCGCTCACCTGCCAGCAGGGGCGAATCTGTGGAACTCTCGCACCCTGTGGCTGGGACCAAGGGCACAGGGGCCGGGTCAGCCCAGAGCAGATGGCCCTTTGGGACGGCGCCCAGGTCCCTCCTTCCCTGCCTTGGGCCTCCAGGCTGGCTGTGGCCCTCGCTGAGAGCTGAATGGTGCTGTGAGGTACCCTTATTTGGAAATAGGGTCTTTGCAGATGTAATTTAGACAAGAGCGTACCAGATTGGGCCAGGCCCTAAATCCAATGGCCCTAAATCCAATAAAAAGAGGGAGATCTGGACGTACAGATAGAAGGGAGAGGGTGAGGTGTTGATGGAGACAGGTCGGAGTGATGCGTCTGCAGGCGCAGGACGCAGGGGATGCCGGCAGCCGCCAGAAGTTAGAAGGGGCAGGTAGAATGCCGTCCTAGAGCCTTAGAGAGAGCAGGGCCCTGCCCACACTTTGATCCCAGAGGTCCGGCCTCTAGAACTGGGAGAGGATGCATTTCTGTTATTTTAAGCCCCCGGTTCGTGGTCATTTGTTGCGGTGGCCCGGGAAGGTGACCGACCCTGTCCTGTCTTGTCTTTCTTCAGGGCTCCTCTGCCCCTGATGAGCCTCCTGCTTTGCTGACTCGTTTCTGCCTTCTTCTCTGCCTGCTGGAAAGCACACTCCACGGGGTGGGGGACGGAGTGCATCTGCTCGCCCTCTCCCGTGTGCAGGGGTGTGTCTGTGCCTGGCCTCGCTGAGCACCGTCCAGCAGGCTGGGGGGAGGAGGCCGAGCGGCGCAGCCCAGGCTTCACCTGCGTAGCTGGCCGGGGCTCACCCCGCACGTCCAGGTCTCCCCACTAGCCAAGGGGGATTTTCAGCTTTGAGAGCTGAAAGGTAGAGGCCTTGCAAGGGCCCTCCCTCCCCCTCCCCCATGGGAGCCTTGGCGGGGACATCACAGTCCCATCATGGGCTGGGGGCCTTAGCTCCTAGCGCCAGGGTCCTGGGAGCGGAGCCTGCACTGACTCCATGTAAGATGTGGGTCAGCGCGTGCCTGGCCTGCCCAGCACTCATGAAATGAGGGCCCTTCCCCCTCTGGGGTGGGTCCCTGACAGGGGAGAGGATGTGGACCCCTGACTCCATGGCTATCGGGATTTCCTACAATGAAGCTGACTGTGGCTCCAGGGCTACCTATGGCCCAGGAGGTCTCGCTCTGAGTCTTCCAAGCTTTTGCTCAGCTGCTGGGGCTGCAGCCCAGAGAGGCAGAGTATACTGAGGCCAGCAACCCCCCAGGAGGCCTTTGGGTCTGACTGTTCCAGTGCCCAGGGCTGAGGACGAGCCAGGCTGCCAGGGACGAGTGGGCAGTGCCCGCTGCCCGCCCTTCCCTCCTGGGGCCGCAGGGAATGTGGGGGGTGGAGGGAAGGGGCACAACAGCTCTCCTTTCTTCTCCGGCCCTGGCATCCGGCTGACCCATCACTCACTGCAGGGTCCCACGGGTGCCCGGTCCAGCCGGCGGGCAGCTGGGAAAGGTCTCGCTGACCTCGGATGGTGCAGCGGCTGTGAGTGGGCCTGAGGACAGAGGCTCCTCTGTGCCGGGGGCCTGGAGTCCCAGGCCGGGTGGCGTCTGCAGATGGGCACGGGGGTGGCTTGGGGGCCGGGGTGCCGAGCGGAGCTGGCTGTCTCTCTGCCCCATGGGGGTGGCTTTGCTGAGCAGGACACTCAGTTCGGGGAGCACACGGTCACCCCTCCTGTGCCCCAGGTAGCAAATGGTTGTTACCTCCTATTAAGCGCCTACTGTGTGCTGGGCCCCTGCCTCACCTTCTTGAATTCTTTCAGAAATTCCCTAAGGTGTCAATGTCATCATCCCCATTTAATCCAGAAGCCAAGTGTCTGTGCTTTGTCACCTGGCTCGTGAGTGGCCCGGCCAAGATGAGAGCCCAGGTCTGTCTGACTCCAAAGCCCAGGGCCCCTCTCGTAATTAGGGACTTTTTCAGGTTTCCAAAGAGGTAAATAATTTTTTTAAATGCACGTATCTGCTCCAATTGAGAATTCAAAACATTATAGACATTTTGGCGTGGATACATCTCCCACCATAATCAACAGAAATCTGGACGAAACGACTAGAAGCAACCATTTTAAGCTTTGGACAACGGGTGGCTGAGAAGAGTGGGGGGAAAGGAGCCAATGAGGTGAGCCCCACGCCTGCCCAGCTTTCTTCTAAAAGGCAGAACCAAGCAGAGCACAGTGGCCTCACTGAGCTGAGGGGACAGAGATGGGGTCTGGGGAGGCCGAGGGGACTGGGACTTGTGGGCAGAGCCCTGGAGGGGAGGCAGTGATGCCGAGAAGGATCTCCAGCCGAGTGTGGTCAAATGCTATGCTGTGCGTGTGTAGAGTGGGATTCCGGAAGCCAGGCAAAGAAGAGCTCCTAGCATCCACATGGGCTGAGAGATGCTTGAAAGCCAACTACCAGGATGACAAGGCCTCGTGGACACCATGGCATTGGATGGAGATCAAAGAAGGCCACTTCTTGGGTGTAGGGTAAGCTAACCCTGGGCTGAAGGCTCTTCTACACCTGGCATGTCAGAACTTTGAAACAAGACTCGCAAAGACCAGGCTGGCCTCCAAGTCGTTAACTGCCCTTTAGCACGAAACTCAAGATTCTTAAAAGAAGGCCAACAAGATCTAGGGTCTCAACAATTTTGCATTTATAGCCTCCAGCCCCCAATTAAACGTTACTAGACATGTGAGGAAGCAGGACCACGTGACCAAGCAGAAAAAGCAGCCAACAGAAAGAGACCCAGAAATGACATAGACAATGGAAGTAGCAGATAAGCATTTAAAACAGATATTATGATATTTAAAGTGGATAACAAACAAGAACCTACTGTACAGCACAGGGAACTCTGCTCAATATTATGTAACAGCCTAAACGGGAAAAGAATTTGAAAAAGAATAGATACAGGTATATGTATAACTGAATCACTTTGCTGTCCACCTGAAACTAACACAACAGTGTTAATCAACTCTACTCTGTATAAAATTAAAAGTTAAAAAAAACCCCAGATTTTATAACTATTCAGAGGATGTAAAAGGAGCCTTGACCATAATCAAAAGAGAAAGTGTAATACTGAATCAAATGACAATTCTAAAGACAAAAGTATACAAGATATGAAAATTTAAAAATGTACTGGATGGAATTAACAGCAGGTTAGACACTACAGAAGGAAAGATCAGGGAACTTGAAGACAGGACAACATATGCTATCCAACCTAAAGCACAGAGAGGAAAAAGCCTGGGGAAAATGAGCAGAGACTTGCTGATCTGTGAACTGACATCAAGAACTCTAACTGTACATGTAATCAGAGGCCCAAAAGGGTGAGGGGGAGAACGTTGGTTAATTTAAAAAATGGCTGAAAAATTTTCCCAGTGGGCTAAACCCTCAAGCCCGCAGATCCGAGAGCCTCAATGATGTCAAAATGGCACGAATACAGAGAAATCCACACCAGGACACACAACAAGTCAAAGGGCTAAAAACCAATACTAGAAAATCCTGAGAATAAAGATGAGAATAACTGCTGATCCATATCAGAAACACAGCAAGCTGAGAACACGGGGACATCTTTAAAGTGACAAAGGAAAACAAAACTGTCAGCCAAGATGTCCATTTCTAGCAAAACGTCTTTCAAGAATGAAAGTGAAATCAAGACATTGTAGGACAAAAGCTGGGAGAATTCATCACTAACAGACCTGCGCTACCGTAAATGTCAAAGGAAGTTTTCTGGGCCATAAGAAAATGATAAGAGATGTAAATTCAGGTCTGCACAAGGCATAGAAGCCCCCTGGAAATTGTAAATATGTGGATAAACATGACAGATTTTTTTTCTGTGTGTTTCTTTTAAAGATTTTTTTTTGATGTGGACCATTTTTAAAACATCTTTATTGAATTTTTTACAATATTGCATCTGTTTATTTTTTCTTTTTTTGGCCCTGAGGCACGTGGGATCTTAGCTCCCTGACCGGGGATCAAACCCACACCCCCTGCATCGGAAGGTGAAGTCTTAACCACTGGGCTGTCAGGGAAGCCCTTCCATGTGTTTTAAACAGATTCTTTTCAAGATAATAGATATTTAAAGCAAAACTAATGACAGTGCACTATGGAGTTTTTAACATATGTAGAAGTAAAATATAATAAAGACCCAAAAGACAGGAAGAGAGCGTAGAAATATACAGTTGTAAAGTTCATATATTTTACATGAAGTGATATACGGTCACTTGAAGATAGATACTGATAAATTGAAGATAAAGCCCAGTCCAATGCTTAATAATAACAATCTCAGCCGTATAGGAAGAGAAGGAACTTGCTCATCCCGGTAAAGGCCATCCACAGCTGACATCATACCTGATGGTGAAAAACTGAGAGTTTCTCCTCCATCTCTGGAACGAGGCAAAGGTGTTCACTTTCACCACTGCTATTCAGTGTTGCTCCTGGCCAGAGCCATGCGGCAAGGAAAAGCAATAAAAGCCATACATTTTGGAAAGGAAGAAGCGTCTCTCTGTCTCTGCCTCTCTGTCTCTGTCTCTGCCTCTGTCTCTGTCTCTGTCTCTTTGTCTCCCCCATCCCCCCTCTGCCTCCCTTGCTTCCCAGAGGAAACCACTACTTTGAATTTGGTGTGTTTCCAGCTCATGCATGTTTTCGCTCTTTTCCTACACATGTGTGTCACCATAAATAGTCTACAATGTGCTTCCTTGAACTTCTAAACTCCGTAAGTTGCAGCAGGCAGAAGGCCTGTACTCATGGGCTCCATGCTCGATGGGTCCTGGCAGGGCTTGGGCAGCTGAGTGTTGGAGGGTGGGCCCACCCCAGATGCCTGCAGCAAGGCCAGGCTGGGGGCCCCGAGCTCGCCCTGGGCCCGGCCATAGGCCCCCTGCTTCTTCCAACCCCTGATCCCAGCCTGAACGCCATGGGGGAAGGGCTCCTCCGAGGGCAGGCTGGGTGGCCTGGGGGCGGGCACAGTGGCGGCGGGGACCAGTCTCGCCAGCCTGGGCAGAAAGTGATTGAAGGTGTTCCAGGGCCTCCAAAACTTTGAGCTTCGTGGTGGACCCTTTCCTCAAGGCGGAGGTGGGCAGGACACACTGTTTTCGAAAAATCATTGAATTGAGTTATAATGTACATAAAACAAGATTGCCCCTTTAACATGTACAGTTAGATGAGTTTTCAACAAATGCATCGTTGCATAAACACGATCGATAGGGAACACTACCTCACCCCAGGCGGCTTCCTCACGCCCTTGGCAGTACAGCCGCCCTCCCCAGCCCCAGCCCCAGCCCCATCCCCGGGCACTCACTGGCCGGCTCCTCCTTGCTCAGGGATCCCGGCGCCTGCAGCTTCCTCCCCGGGGCCTGGTGGGGAGCGCTGGCTGCGAGTTTCGTCAGCAGTGGCTCCTTTACTGAGGAGTGGAATTCCTTCCTCGGGTGCCCCACAGATGGTTTTCGGAGACAGACTATACAGACGACGGCCGACCAGACGTGAAAGAGGACTTAGACCTCCGCCCCACGATGGACGGGAAACAGCTCAGGCAGCTAAACCAGAAGCCCCAAACCAGTCGGCCAGATCGGCCAGGACCTGGTCGGGCCAGGCCGCTCAGTTTGGTCCCTGCTTCCAACTCAGGACCAGCCAGAGAAAGCCAGGTGTGACCCCAGCCAATCCCGTGGGGCGCCCCCATTATAGTCAGTGCCTGGAGATCCCCCAGGCCCTCAGCCCCCATCAGGGCACACCCAGAACCCACCCCCCCTTTCCGCCATGAAGCTCCCCCACTCCTGTGCCCACCTTTGAGTCTGTGCCAATGCAGGCCTGGCCGCGTCAAGCTCTGAGTAAATGGCCTTGGCCTCTTTTCATGGTGGGGGGGGCCTTCCTTTATTTCCGCGGTTTACATACTCAGCAGTGGATAACCTTCGGGCTCTGTCCAGCGCAGCTATGATGAATAGCACTGCAGAGAACAGGGACACACAGACGTTTGTGTGGCGGCATGTTTTCAGTTCACGGCCTTTCAGAGGCGGGCTCCTGCTCTGGATCGACTGGAAGGCCTGGTGGGCTCCGGAGTCCGGGGGCCACAGCTGGATCCCAGGAGAGAAGAGCTGACCCCCTCCCTTGGGGTTTTGGGTGGGCCCCAGGCCCTCTGCGGGGCCTCAGCTGGTGCCCGGGCTTCCCCATCTTGTAACCTTGGAATTCCGTCCTCTCTGCCCTGGAACTCTGGAGCAAACCCCGCTTCCCTTTCCTGAATTGGGTGTGAGTTTTGGGGAGGATGTTGCCAGGCGGTACTGAGCACAATGGTCTTCCCTTCATGGGGACCGCAGTCCGGGCTGTGGCTGGAAACCTCCTCCCGCCCCAGAATCCCCCTCTGAGCATCTTCTTCTCCTGGGCACCTCTCTCCGGTCCCTTTGTCCCCACAAAAGCCAGCCTGCGTCTGGCCATTTGACCCTGAATTAGGACACTTCTCAATTTTGGGGAGACTTTTGCTGTCCCGAGACATAAAGTTAAAGATTCTCAGAATAGCTTCTCTGCAAATAACTGACGGTCTCACTTGGCCCAAAATGAATCTGAAGGGGAATTCAAAAGCATCTCTTCTCCCAGAAAACAGATTTCTCATTGACACATTTTTCTCCTGTTGATTTTTTCCCCCTTGTTTCCAAAATGGAGCTTTTTCCTCGATCCTTTGTGCCAGGAGCTGGGCTTCAGGGAGACAGAGTCTGCTTGTCAGCCTGTTCTGTGTATCTCTGCTTTCTTTTCCTCTAGGGTCTCCCTGACAATAGGACTCTTATCAGACAGGCTCGTGTCCCGGGATACTCCTCTCCCCTCAGTGGAATATGGAGAAAGGCTGCTGGGCTGAACGAAGATGGGAGGGCTGGTCCCCACAGCAGCCCAGCTGGGAGCTCGGGGAGGGTGTGACGGGGTGCGCTGGAGACCAGCACTCAAGCTTTCGGAGGTGTGGCCATGCATCTGTTCTGTGATTGACATCATTTGTCCTCCGAGAACGGAAGTGTATTTCCCAAAGGGTCTCTGTGCCTGGAGCTCTGGGGTGAACCCCACATCTGAACATGGGCTTCAGATTTCAGGGTGTCAGTCACACCAGGGAGGAAATCACCTTGAAATGTTTAACTGATTCCCCCAACCAATCCCTCCCTGGGAACATGCACTTACTTGACTGTGTGAAGAAAGTAAAAAGGCCCCGTGCCCAGATTTAGGTCCAGGAATCCTGTTCCAAGATCAGCTGCAGTTCCTTCCCTTTGGCGGCTCCTGGCACTGCTGTTTAGGGACACGAGGCCTTTCTCCCTCCCGTTACCTCCTCAGAGTATGTTCAGACCCCTCCAGAGGTACTGGAGGTCCCAGAATCCATGTTGAGTGAGGGTCCTTACAGCAAACCATCCATCCATCATTCGTCCATCCATCCATCATCCATCCACAAATCCATCCAACTATGCATCCACCTATCCACCCATCCATCATCCATCATCCATCCACCATCCATCCGTCCATCCACCCACCCATCCATCCATCCATCATCCATCCACAAATTCATCCATCCACCCATTCATCCATCTATCCACCATCCATCCATCCATCCAGACATCCATTCATCCATTCCCGCATCCATCCATCCATCATCCAGCCACAAATTCATCCATCCACCCATTCATCCATCTATCCACCATTCGTCCATCCATCCATCCATCCAGACATCCATTCATCCATTCCCGCATCCATCCATCCATCATCCAGCCACAAATTCATCCATCCACCCATTCATCCATCTATCCACCATTCGTCCATCCATCCATCCATCCAGACATCCATTCATCCATTCCCGCATCCATCCATCCATCATCCAGCCACAAATTCATCCATCCACCCATTCATCCATCTATCCACCATTCGTCCATCCATCCATCCATCCAGACATCCATTCATCCATTCCCGCATCCATCCATCCATCATCCAGCCACAAATTCATCCATCCACCCATTCATCCATCTATCCACCATTCGTCCATCCATCCATCCATCCAGACATCCATTCATCCATTCCCGCATCCATCCATCCATCATCCAGCCACAAATTCATCCATCCACCCATTCATCCATCTATCCACCATTCGTCCATCCATCCATCCATCCAGACATCCATTCATCCATTCCCGCATCCATCCATCCATCATCCAGCCACAAATTCATCCATCCACCCATTCATCCATCTATCCACCATTCGTCCATCCATCCATCCATCCAGACATCCATTCATCCATTCCCGCATCCATCCATCCATCATCCAGCCACAAATTCATCCATCCACCCATTCATCCATCTATCCACCATTCGTCCATCCATCCATCCATCCAGACATCCATTCATCCATTCCCGCATCCATCCATCCATCATCCAGCCACAAATTCATCCATCCACCCATTCATCCATCTATCCACCATTCGTCCATCCATCCATCCATCCAGACATCCATTCATCCATTCCCGCATCCATCCATCCATCATCCAGCCACAAATTCATCCATCCACCCATTCATCCATCTATCCACCATTCGTCCATCCATCCATCCATCCAGACATCCATTCATCCATTCCCGCATCCATCCATCCATCATCCAGCCACAAATTCATCCATCCACCCATTCATCCATCTATCCACCATCCATCCATCCATCCATCCATCCATCCACACATCCATTCATCCATCCCCGCATCCATCCATCCATCATCCATTCATTCCTTCATTTCTTCGTGCAAGCTGCCTTCTACTGAGTGTTTCGAGCCAGGCTTTGGGGATGGAGAAATAAATCAGGTCACTTTCCATCTTCAAAGTCCCCAAATCCAGTGCATGTAATAGTTTCTGACTCTGTGAACAGACAGAGGCTAAGGGGCTCCTGCATGTTCTGGGAGCCTGAGATGTCATCTGTGGGGGAGACTCTGGACCTCAGGCACTTGAAAGCCATGGGGAGAAGGGAGATGCTGCCCGGTTTCCTTTTGACGTGAAATCTTGTTTTTTTCCTGCCTTAAGCGTCTGGGGAGGACCGTGGGCCATGGTGGTGTGGGTGGGTTGTTTGGTCAGAGAGCCACCTCATCAGGTCTCTTTGGGTGAGGAGGGTGCCGCCCACCTCAACCCGTGCTCTGGGGAGGATTGGCCACTGGTGTGAGAATGCTCGTAATCTGAGAGCCATCTCCCGTGGCTTGAGTGGGTGAGGGTGGTGTGTTAAGGGGGGCCAAGGAGCTTTGGGGATGGAGAGGAGGCCGGGACTGTGTGCCAGGGAAGAAGTTATCTGTGGGATTGCTCAGGTGAGTCAGCAGTGGAGGTCTTGCTTATGAGCAGGTGTCAGGCAACATAAATGTCACCTACGGAAGCCCCACCTGGAGATGCTGGAAGGCCAGCCACCGGCGTCCACTCTCCAGGGAAGCTGCCTTTGTCGTGATGACCCTCTACCACCCAAAACTTCCAGCCGAGGGTTTTCCAGACATGCCACCTCCGGCCTGGCACCCTCCAGGTGCGCCCACCTCCAGGCAGGGCTGCCCCTGAACATGCCTGTGTTGGAGGAGCGGGGGGGTGCGGGGAGTCTGCCAGCAGGAGGTGGCAGCGGGGACCCCGGGAGAAGTACAGGGACCCGGGCCAGGGTGGGGGCTATTTGTATGTGCAGGCGAGGCTGGCCCAGAGGCTTCAGACCTAGAGGACACCTGAGTGACACTAGTTAACCTGTGTCACCAGAAAGTAGAGTGGAGACACCCGTGGGTGAGAGGGTTTGGGCACCCTCCCGGGTGGTTTCACAAGGCCTAATTCGGCACGGAGCATTCGCCCTTTGCAGTTTAATGATTCAAGGCCTCTCGGTCAGAGCAGAATCAGGTTGGGGGGCCCCTGTGAAGAAGGTCCCCAAGAAGGAGTACTCAGAAGGAGGGGTGCCCTGAGGGCTGGGTCGGCTCTCCCTGCAGCCTGGGCAATTGCTCAGCCTCTGTCCTTCTGGCACGCGTGAGGGTGGGCACACCTGGAGGGTGCCATGCCTGGAGGTGGGCCCACCTCAGGAGGACACACCTGGAGACCACCACTCTCACTGCAAGGCCATCCAGGGTAGTTGGTTCCCTCTCTGAGTTTGTTCTTTTCTGGAAAACGGAAACAGCAAGGGGACCTGCCCTGGCGGTGGTGTCAGGAAGATGGCACAGGGGCGTCTCCATCAGGACTGGTGGAGAACCTTGCCACACCCCAACTCTCAAGTCCATCGTCCCCCGCCCTCCCCAGAGGCCTCTGTTCTCCCTGAATGAAGCAGGAGGGCATGGAGGCTTAGAAAAGCACACAGATTTATTGCATATCAATCTCATGTATAAATTCATTGTAGCATTGGAAAGATTACATTTGGTATACAGTCCTAGACTACAGCATCAACCTCGAAATCGGCTTCTCCTAGGCTTCATCTTAAAGACGTTTCTCTACACAAGTACATTTGTCTTTATCACAAGCATCAAAATGAAATCTGCAGAATCGCTCTCTGAATGACTCCTACACTTGGTGTCTTTTTTATTTCCTTCTCCCACAGCGATTTCCGTATGGATTAAGAACTGCATCTTCCACGTGGGCAGTTCGAGACTTCTAGTCTTGAGGACGTAGACCCTAATCACATATTCAGTAAGTGCATCTACGGGATTTTCCTTTTTGTAAAAATTTCACGAACAGACACGGTAATGACTGCTACACACGAGCCATGCACAGTTTACTTAGAACAGAAGCAATTTACAATCGGGGGACGTGGGACACACACCAGCCTCCTTCTCAATGGTTTTTTAAAAAACATTATATGAAAACCAGACATTTACATTTGATTTCTTTTACAACGTTATATAGCTCTAAAAGAAAATAAAAGAAACCGAATCTGTAATGTAACAATGGTGAAGGATGACATGGATGCACGGGTTTGGAGTGTCACCAGCGTACACACACAGGTGCTTTCAGCGCCGTAGTCTGACACGGGGCTCAGCTTCCCTCGTCTGGAACAGAACAGAGGATGCAAAATGCACGGAAAGGAACCTTTAGGGTTACTTTGTTCACAAGTGGATTGCACATTTGGAAACTCAAGCTGCCTTTTCATTTCATCTTCTTTTATGTTTTTCCAAAAGTGGTAATATGAATCAGTGACAGAAAAGAAATAAAACAAAAACACTGGAATGGCAGGAGAAAAGGATCGCTCCCTGGAATAATGTGAGGACGTCTTAGTCACAGTATCACTCATTGCTACAGAGACACAGTTTCATGGCTTTTGAGACCCGGCTGACCTCCACCGACCAGGAGCAGCCGTATCTTCGCGTCCCCAGCCGGGAGGGGAGCGAGGTGCCCGGCTCCCTGTCCGTCCCCCTACCCCGGGCAGCAGTGCAGGGTGCTCTCCCGGGGGGTGCTGCCCCTTGCCCCTCCCCCAGGACAGCACAGTGAATACAGCTCAGTAGATTTCAGTCACTTGGCCGGGGGGGCCGGGGCACAGGGGCTCCATAATCCAGTGCTTCGAGGCTTCGGGGCTAACACGAGGGACGTGTATTCAGGCAAGTGCTTTGTGAACTGAGGAAGCAGCCAGGACAGAGAAGGCCAAGGGCCCTCAGGGTTTCCAGGGCCAGTCAGGGTCTGGACACACTGGCTGCACCCTTGGCTTTGTGCAGGAAGGCCACGCCGGCCGGGCAGTCTCTCAGGCTCACCCTGTCCACTCATCCGCACCCCAGGGTCCCAGGCCAGATGCAGGAACGCACGCCCCTGGGTTCAGATCGGGGGGCTTGTGGGTCCCACTCTTGAAGGGCTGGCTGGCCAAAGCATTGGCAGCCCTGGGATCCTACCCCATGGTCCTGGGAATGAGAGGGTATGGGTCCTCGGGGGACTGGGGTTTGAGGGGCAGAGGAGGGAAAGGTGAGGGGGCTTCCTTTCGAATTTCCATTTGGGGGTAAGTGTCCACAGTCCAGAGAGGGAAGCAGCAGAGGCTCGACCGAAGGGCCCTGGCCCCGGACACACCTGGCCCAGTGGGACACCCAGTCCACAGCCCTGACCCTGGCCACCCGCCCACGGACAGAGTGGTCAGCCAGCCAGCTGCCTGCTGTGTCTGCGCTCTGAAGCTGGGATCTCGGAATTCTCCAGCCCGGGCTCCCTGGCTCCCAGACCCCAACCCCAGAGGGTCCCCCGGCACGTGGAGGTGTCGGGGCCTGAACAAGCGGCTGGTGCTAGAGCCCAGTGGGCAGAGAAAGACCAGAGCGGGGGCAGCTCGCTGTGGTTGGGAGCAATGCTAAGCTTTGAAACCGGGCTTCACGGACACACCAGGCATAGGAAGTAAGTGCTTTCTTCGCCCAGGGGTACAAGGACAGACCCCACCCCACCCCCCAGGCCAGCCAAGTGTTCAGGCCAGAGGAGAAACTGGGCTTGCTCTAATCGTTTTCAGAGGGACAAGAAAACAGGACTTAAAATGTGCAACCAGGGTTCTTGGGGAAGGGGAAGAAAAGAAGGAAAGGGAAGAGATAATGTTTAAGAAGATCGCCCACAGAAGTCCGACCGTGACGGTCACAGAGAGACCAGAGGTGAACGGCAGGGCCGGGCCACAGGGAACAGACCCTCGGGTCTCCCCCAGCCCAAACGTCCTGTTTTGGACTGAGAGAGTCATATCGCAAAAAAAAGCACACACCTTATTCTTTAGCAGAAGAAATCATATAATTTGGGTTTACAGAAATGGGGAGTTGGTATCTGAGGTTGACTTTTCAAAGAGGTCCCATCTCGGCGGAGGGGAAGTTGGAAATTCCTACACACCAGGCGGGTCTGGCCGAGGCGGGCCGAGGATGCCTCCGAGCAGGTGTGAGCCCAACTTTGAGTCTGCAGATCCTCATGGGTGTGGCCACGGCCCATCCTCCACCAGCAGCTTCTCCGGCTGCCCCGGGGGCGACCTTCCAGCCGGCGCCCACATGCCAGGTGCTCTGAGCCTGTCACCTCAACTGGATCTGGGAAGGGCCAAAGCCCTTTCACTGGGACCCGTAGGTCTGTGCGCCCCCGGGGACTCCCCACCGCAGGTCTCCAGCGCGAGGCTGGACCCCCAGTGCCCAGGTGGACGATTGTCTTGGCTTGGAGTGGCCGAACGGTTGGCCACTCCACAGCCGTTTGTATTTTCACACGTTTTTTAGGGCAACTTGGGAGATTTTTTCTTTTTCTCTTCTTCTCAGGATGCTATTCTGCTTCTTATCTTCCAAACAAGAAAAGAAATAAATAGAGCACTTGTCTTAAACGCAGCTGAAACTCAAATTGAACAGAAACACGTGATTGTCTGGAAAACGGGCAGCAGGATTTGTTGGGCGGGGGACGCGGGGTATTTGGCACATTCAAAACGGCCCCACTCCCTGGTTATTGATCACACATCACACGACCTTATTACACGGTTTTGGTCCTTCACTAGATACTTATATTAACATTATTTCTTCACAATAAGAATGTCTAATGCCAAAAATACTGTTAAGGAAGAAATAAAATAAGAAAAGAAATGAATTAGAAAAAATTACAAGTTATATACAGATTAAGGTCAATTCCATCAGGGAAAACAAACGATTACTCGAAATTGGCCCCTACGGGAATAATTTAAAGCCCATCCGAGTGGAGAAGTAGCCTGGTCCCTGGGGAGGCGCCGTCCCCACGGGGCTGTGCTGTCTTTGCTCTTTGCGGTAGGTCGCGTCTGGACGCCCTTCGTTCTGGAGCCGGGTCCTGCCCGCCAGGAGCCCACACAAAGAGCGAAGTGGCAGTCGTGTCTTGGGGTGTCAGGTGCACGTGGAGCTTGGCTGCCTGGAGCAAAAGGGAGCCTTGAAGTGCGGCCCCCGGTGGCCCCTGCGGAGGCCCGCCTCCTCCCCCTTGTCCGTCTGACCGGGGGTGGGTGAGGGTGAGGGCTGGAGATCCGAATGTGACCGGCAGGCCCTGCCTTCTGAGGACGGTGGTGGGCGGGCTGGCGTGGGGTGGCAGAGGCACAGCCCTTGTGGGGAGAACATCAGGGAACCAGCCACCGCTCCGACCTCCCCCATACAGTCGGGCGTCTGGATGGGGGCCACAGGCACGAATCGCATGGCACACAATGACAGGCACATCTCCGAGTCCCAGCCTTGGGCCAGCCCAGGACACCGTATCTGATTCCCGGGCACAGTCTGAAACTGCTCACGGGAGTCGGCCCCCCAAACTCAGTTCTGCCCGGGGGGCGACCCCAGAATCACCTTGGCTTTACAAATACGGTCAGAGATAGAAAATTTCTCTGCATCTACAGTATAAAGAACATCCCCAAACGCAGTGCTGGCTCCCAGGCAGGCTTGGGTTTGCAAATAAACTGAGATTTCAAAGCAATGCAAAATTACTTTTAAAAAACAACTGGTAAGTCACTTCGTGATTTTTTTTTTTTAAAAATACTGTCTATTTTTAAAACCGCAAAACCACATGCTTAAATAGACTCTGTCTCAATAAGATTACCAAAAGGGTCATCCTTGTAATCTTCATTATAAAAATCGTCTGGGCGGTTCCCTCTTTAGAGCACACCCAGCTGTCCGTTCCCTCTCGAGACACCACGCGGGCGCCTGGGAGCGGCCCGCCGGCCTCAGTTTGGGGTTCAAATCCCGCCCTCGCCCACGGGCTTGACTCTGCAAAGCAGCCCCCCCGCGCTGCACCCGGACACTGTGAGCTGAACCATCTCGAACGCCGTCCTCAAGACCAGTTCTTAGAGCCGGTGAAACCCTACGACGGCTCCAAGGACTCCGGGTTCTGAGTTTTCGTTGGAAAAGTTAAAGTTGGACCATGGCGGGGGGCACAGACGCTGAGGAGAGGTCAGACGCAGGCGACAAGGGGTCTCCTCGGTCCCGGGCCGCTCCGGCTCCCCAAGGCCCTGGCCTCCATCTTCCGCAGCTGGGATTTCTGTCGGGATGTCGGGGGCCCGTGGTGGCCTCGCTTGGACTCTGACCCCAGCCCTTCGGGGGGCGGTCAGAGGTGGTTGATGGGGTTGAAGGCTCCGGACTCTGGCGTGGCTCCCGCGATGTTCAACCAAGCGTCCAGAGGACTCTGGGAGGAGGTGTGGAGAGGAGCGTCCTCGGAAAGGGACAGCATCATTGCATACGCCTGGCGGGAGAGAGGGCGGGGCACACACGGGACGGGCAGGTGAGCGGGGCGGGGTGCGGTCCTGCAGACCCCAGGCCGGCCCCGTCCCCTCCCGGCCTCCCACCGCTCTGGCTGGCCTCCAGCTCCAGAGGTAGATGAGGGCAGAGGCGCGGGGGGCCGGCCCACAGAGGAGGAAGGCGCGGTGGGGGGAGCTCTGTCAGGCGCTTGTGCAGAGTGCCACCAAGACCCTCAGCCTCTTTGGGGCACATCCCCCCTTGCAGTCGTCTCCACGTCCCCGGTGATCAGCACGCGTTCCCAGGCAGGTGTGCTCTTTGGGAGGGACTGGGAATGCTGGTAGTTATTGCTAAGACCCTGTCAACGAGGCTCAGGCCCTGCCTGGTGAGGCTTGTCCCCTGTGGATGACCACGGTGGCAGCACAGAGATATTCTGGGGAAACGATGTGCAGCGTTTCTGAGACGTGCCTCTGGCCTGCAGCCCGGCTTAGCCCACAGAGCGTGAGTAGACGGGAGCGGGGGCCGCTCAGAGCAGGCGGGCTGGGGGGATGTCCACCCGAGTTCACGCTCCGGACAGCATTAGTAAAAAGACGAAGACAGACACGCAAACGGCTTCTGCTGAGGCTCAGGTGGGCTGCAGAGAGCTGAGTGAAACCCCGAGCCCCCCAGGCTGGAGAGAAGCAGGAGGCAGGCTCCTGCGACACCTGTGCTGAGGAACGAGACGTGCCCAGCCAGCCGGGTGCCCGCTGACCCCGTCACGGCTGCAGCTTGCAATCCTGACCCCCAACGGGGCAGCGTCCTTCGAGAAGACCCTGGGCTATCATCATCCCTGCTCGGGTAGAGGCAGAGGGAGGCCAATGCAGCCACAAGGGCAGGGCACCTGCTGTGGACGCCTCCCTCCAGGGACATGAGGACGGGGACCCACGTGTCCACGAGCACTGCGGGGGGAGCGCCCCCGTGATGGTCCCGCTTGCGTTCATCTGCCCTCAACCTCTCCCTGCCCCACCCCACTTGTGGGCAAGGGCAGTCACTTGGGGGTCTCTCTAGCCGATGCAATAGGCATGGGAGGTGTCCCCAGGCAGACGTGGGATGGCCACAGCGAGAGGCGAGGCTGTCCCTGGTGGAGGGAGGGGGGCGCGGCTGCCGCCTGCCGTCCAGCCTGGGGAAGGCGAGGGGGTGGGCTCTGGCGGGTACCTACCTGGTTCTTAGCCTGCCTGTACAGGGTCTGTTTTAAAGTCTCAGAATCTAAGGTGGAATTAAGCACATCTTTAACTTCCAATGCTTCCTCAGCTGCTCTGCGGAGATCCAGCCCCTTCCCAAAAGTCGGCATCGGCTCCAAAGCCAACAGACCGCCTGGTCGCTCCTCAACACACCTGCACCAACGACCGGAGAGGGGCCTGCCGTTAGCCGGCCTGGCCTCTCGCCACCTCTCTGATGCCCCACAGCTGGCTCCATGCCTGCATGCGCGTCACGGCATCTCCACGGGCCACGTGCACGAGGAGACAGACACACGGACACACGGACACCTGGACGGAAGCCACATGGATGCAGGAGAGCGACAGAGGGAGATGAGTACGTGCACACACTGCAAGGAGCAGGCGGGGCGCCTGGGCCTCAGGGATGGGGGGCAGCCGGGGACACCTCGGTTCCCGAGAATCTGGGTGGCTCTGGAGCGGCCCGGGGCTCCTGCCCCCAGCGCTCAGGGGTGGGAGGAAACGGGCCGTCTCGGAAAGGCCTCCGGGATCTACGGGCCTCCCCCAGGAGGATCATGGAATGCTGGCAGCCTCACGGGTGCCGAAAGCAGGCAGTGAGCGGTCAGGACCTGGGGGGCGTGGCTGTGGTTCACCTGCTTCCAGAACTGTGGGTGCTCAGCCCCCGCCCCTCACAGCCTGCTGGAGGCCAGATGTCACCGCTCTGGGTTCTTCCGCAGCGCCGGACACGGCCCACGGGTCCAGGACCAGCTCCCTCTCAGCCGTCCCCTCCCCCACTCTGCTTCTGGGCCTGGGGAAGCGTGTGTGTTTGCGCGCGCGTGCGAGTGTGGGGGGCTGGAGTCCTGACCCCCTTTCCTGGGGCCTGGCTTCACCCCCGCCTGCACACAGAAGTCCCTGCAGTAGGAACGCCTGCTGGGAAGGAGGGTGAACCCCGCTGGGCGGATGGTGGGTGTGGGAACGAGGTCTCCCCGGCGCGTGGGGCACCCGGGGGCCGGCGCCCACCTTCGGGTGTGGTCGAAGCCCATGGCCAGGGAGGCGGGCCCATCCTCCTCGTCCTCGCAGGCAGCCTGGGGCTCCGGCGTGGGGCACACGGTGTCGTCCTGGGACCTCCCCGCCAGGCTGTCGCCGTCGTCCTCCAGCTCGTCCTCTTCCTCCTCCTCTGCGTCCTCAGGTTTCCCGCCGGCCAGGCCCGGGCACGGGGGGGCACCGTCCAGGTCCTGGACTTCCGGCCTGAAATGACACGGACGGAGCTGGCCACAGATGCCCAGAGGCCAGTGGGTCATGCCTCCGCCTTCCCTGATGGCCGCCCCATCCCCTTCGAAGGCAGCCTGCCCCCCCGCGGTCACCGAACCCTCAGAGCCGGGGTCCTGGGTGGCTCGGCTGCCATCCTTGTGGAGTGAGTGACTCAGGCCGAGAAGGGGGACTGCTGAGGGCTGGGCAGGGGCTGGGTGGGCACTGCTTGGCGGCAGGGCTCCTGTTATGCCAGCTAGGACAGCGGGCCACTCAGTGACTCAGGGAAGGAAGCCACGGCCGGGCTGGTGGGGAAGGGGGCTCTGGGCTTGGGCACCGCACAAGGGGCGCCCTTGGGGGGGCTCAGAGCATGGGAGGGCTGCTGGCCCGGCCCTGATGGATGCTTGCTCCCCCCCGCCCGCCGTGAGGACACGAGGACGGGGCGGCCCCTCCGCAGATGGAGCGTCTGGGATCCAGGGTCCCGGACCACGCGGACTGGGCTGTTGTCAGTGATGGAAACCTGCCAGGGGGCTCTCCCCTGCAGCCCGGACCCCACCTCATTTCCCTCGGGGTCCCCACAGCCGGGCGAGCCTTTCCCACCCTGGGTCCTCATCACTGAAAGCAGAAAACAAGCAGTGAGGGACAGGTTGCTCACTCCCTTCAGAAAATGTCACCAGCTGTGTCTGGTGCGTCTGCAAGTCTGTGACCAGGGGCTGCGGCCACAGGTGGGCTGGGCCCGAGGCCATCTGGGTGGGGGTCCGACACGTGGGCAGAGGGGGCGTGGAGGGCGAAGCACACGCTTCCGGAGCCCGAGTTCGGAGCCCCCCGTCCCCACTCCTCCTGGAGCCCACACGGCCCACGGGAGTCTGTTCACTGCTGTCAGGGGAGACTCAGGCACCTGCTCGGGGCACCAAGGCGAGAGGATACGTCCCCCCCGAGTGGTCACCACTTCCAAATGCAGAAAGGGTGGGGGGCCGGGCTGAGCTGGGGGAGACCCCGATGGCCCTGGTCTCGCCCGTCCCTGTCTTCACTTCTTCTCTTTCCACGGGGAAGTATGTGGATGCTGAGAGCTGACCTGCCCTCCAGGATGGGCAGGACCCCAGCACATCTCCCTTGTCACCAGGTGTACGCCCGTCCACCGCGGTGAGGACCCCGGAGCCAGGTCCTGCCTCCCACTCTGGGTCTTGGCAGGGTCCCCTTGGACAGGGCTTGCCATCTCGGAGCCCACGCCCTCCCAGGGACGTGAGAACAGGCCCCACGCTGAGGGCTGATGCACAGTGCAGGTGGGGAGCCCTGGGCCCCGGGGCTCGGATCAGCGCAAAGCCCTGCGTGTCAGTTAAGCAAGCCTGAGCTCTCTGTGCAGATTTTTACATGAGCCCCTCTCTGTAGGAGCAGCAACCTCGAGCGCTTTGTCTCTGCGTCCCCAACCCTGCCCTGCATAGAGGGTCTGCTCATTGGTGGGGGGCCTGCACCAAGCACTAGAGCTCGCTGGGTGGGTACAGGGACGGATACGGCGGGGACAGAGCGGGGGGTCTGCCTGGAGACGGCTTCACACAGAGAGGACACCAGGACGAGTGTCCAGGCCTCCACACAGCTGCCTGGGGTGGGGGAGTCTCCCCGAGGCCACCGCACCAGAGCAGCACGGCTGTGGCTCAGACAGCAGGGATCCATCCCTCCCTGTCCTGGAGTCTAGACGTCCCAGATCCTGGTGTCACAGGGCTGCTTCTCCTCCCGGCTCCTCCCCTGGACTCCAGTGGTGTGCTGGCGATGCTTGGGACTCCTTGGCTTGTGGGCACATCACCCGATCTCTGCATTGTCCTCACACGGTACCTCCCTGTGCGTGTGTGTGTCCCAATCTCCCCCTTTTCTAAGGACACCAGTCCTATCGGACATGGGCCACCCGACTCCAGTAAGACCTTATCTTAACTAATTACAACTTAAGACCCTATTTCCAAATAAGGTCACACTCTGAGGTGCTGGAGATTAGGATTTCAACATAGGAATCTGGGGGGGGACAGGATTCAGCCCAGGAGTTTCTGGGATTGTAGGGCCAGGAAGCCTGGCAGGCCCTCAATTCTCACTGACGGTCAAGAGAAAGATGCTGGTTCTGGATGATGTTAGTACTGGCCTCTAATAGGACCGCCAGCATCCTACCGCTTTCCGCACATCAGCCGACAAACGTTAACCAGGACCATGGTCTCCATTTCCGACAACGATGTGCGGGCACCTCCAGGGGCTCCCGGCTCCCGGGATGCAGCGTCAGCAGGCAGGGCCAGCCGAGGGCCTGGGCTGGCACGGGATGTGAGGCCAGCGTCCTCTGAGCCCCGCGGGCCGCCCCCAGGGGCCCTGGTTGAGACGTTCTGCTCCGTGGGGTTAGGATGGCGCCGTCCCCTCTTCCCTCTGGGGACAACCCCTCTGTCTGGTGGCTCTCCTGGAGTGTCCTCCTCGTGGCTGAGAGCTGGGCCTGTCACCCAAGCCTGAGGTGTGGGAGCCACCCGGCGCGGCCGCCCACCCCAGGGAGGATGCCCCGGGCATGTGTCAGTTCTCGTCTGGCTTTGCCCTGGGCACAAAGGAAGAGTCTTCGACAGCTAGGACGTGCCTCGTGGCCCAGCCCCTGGGTGCTCAGGTCCGTGACTTTGAAGGCAGAGATCACAGAGCTTGAACTACGCACAGCTCTCAGAGCTGTGGGGCGCTGTCTGAGCACAACTCCGCACCCCGGAGCAGATGGCAGGGCCTGGGTTCCCATGAGACCATAGCGTGTGCCCAGAGCCAAGGATGGCCATGGGCACTTCGTTGGCCATAGAGCAGGCAGGGCTGCCCCCAGGAGTGAGGTCTCCACTGCCAGCCAGGGCTCTGGGATGTGCAGCCCATGGCCAGCCTCTCCCACTTCCCCTCCTCTGAGCCCACCCAGGCGCCAGGTGAGATCACCTTCCTGGGCATAGATTCAGGACTTAGCAGAGCCAGAAACAGTCCAAGTGTCGTGTCATGCCCATTTGTAGATTTGACAGGTCTTTTTGGTGCCCCTGCTCTGTCCCCAGGGGCACCAGTGATGTGGGAACAGACAGGCTCTTGGGGAGCTGGGTGTCCTGGGGGACCCTCGTCACCTTGCTGGGGATGGGTGGGGAGGGACCCGGGCCCTGGGGCCGCAGAGCCACAGCCCACCCACTCCTCTGGGCCTCTACAGAATTAGGGGAACACATCCCTGAGGACTCTTGGAGTTTGGGCATCTCTGATTCTCTGCCAGCTGAGCCCCGGGATGGAGGTTATGCAGAAGACCCTCCGTATCCTTGAATTCTCAATTCTGCCATTCTTCTGCCTCTGTGTGTGTGTATTTAAAGGGGCAGCACTCTTGCTAAGAAACCTTTTGTGCCTCGGATTAAATAAGAATGTTCTGGAGTTTCAGAGGCATGGCAGATCTCACGGCAGGAGCCGTCACCTGGCCCATGCACGTCTCAACCGTGAGGCCAAACTGTGCCATTTAGGCCTGTGTGCTGGCACCGCACTGAGCGTGTGACACACGCCATCAGGCCAGGGTGCCTGTTCTAATCACCCTCTGCAGGTGGAGAAACCGAGGCAGAGAGGGGGCTGGGATGGACACTGGCTGCAGAGCCCACGGGCCTCGCCCTCTGCGGTGGGCCTGGGGTCCCTGGTGCTGGGACGCAGGACCCTGCTGTGGGCGTGACCATACAGGCGACCATGCAGAGTCCAGAGCTTCCTGGGGCCCCGGGATGGGTTTCTTACCGTTTGTCTGTTCGCGTTGTTGCTTGGTTCATCTCGCTGTTGGCAATAAAGTTTCTGATTTCTGAGAAATAGGAGTCTTCCTTTTCATCTAAAAGTGCATGGTGGTCCGACTCGGAGGCGGGGGAGGAGGTGCTGGTCGCCAGGTGGTTCGTGAGGACCCCCGAATGCTGGCTCACTGCAGAGAGGCAGCATCAGAGGGGGGCGTCCCTCAGCTGAGCCCCTCCCTCCGTGGCGCACCAGTGGCGGGGCGGGCAGCCAAGGAGGGTGCGCATTTGGGGCGCTCTCAGGGAACCCACTTCTTGGGAAGACCCAAGAGTACAAGATTCTCCGTAATGAAAACGGTTTGAGGGATGACTGCAAGCTTCCCACAGAGCTAGCTTGCGTCCCCTTCCGGCCCCGCCCCCTCCCCACCGGACAGACCCCCACCTGGTGCGTGCTCGTGTTCATGCTTCTTCAGGTGTCTGTCCAGGTTGGTCTGCTGCCCGAAGCAGCGGTTGCACAGGTGGCATTTGAAGGGCTTCTCCTTGTTGTGGATGTTCCGGACGTGCCGCTGGAGGTTGGAGGAGATGCTGAAGGACCGGTCGCAGTACTTACACCTGTAAGACACGGCGTCTCAGCGGAGCCCCTGGCCTTGAGGAGACCCCCGCGGGCCCTGGGAGGCGGTCCTGGCAAAGCTGCCCCTGGGCGGTGGATGGTGTCGGACTGCGCCCTGAACAGGCCGGGGGGACCCTCTGGGGCCTGTGCCCCTGGGTGGGCAGCACCTGGACCCTCTGGCGTCTCCCCTCATCTCTCGCCCTCTCTGCTGTCTGAGTCCGCCCAGCGCGGAGGCCAGGGCCTGGCGGTCCACGGCAGAGGGCGGCGTGCTCCTGGTGGCCTCACGGGGGCACCCGTGCACCAGGAAAGATGCTCCTGGCAGGTTTTCCTGGGAAGGAGCCCAGACCCGCTGCCTGCAACCTTCCTCCCTGGCGGAGAACCGTCCCCTGGCCTGGTCCCGGCCCCTCTCCACAGGTCCTTGGGCGGACCGCATCTCCCTTGGGGCCTCAGCTGGCCAGTCCATTGACAGGGCACGGGGGCTGCCCCAACTCTCTCGAGCATCCTTCACTGGCCTGAGGTGAAGAGGGCTCCCAGCCTCACCCCGTCAGGTGGCCTCCGTCCACGGACCCCCTTCAGTGGGGGGCGCCCTCGGCCCCTCTGCAGGGGCACCCGCTGCCAGGCTGCACGGCACACTTGGGAAATTAGAAAAAGATGCTCTTTCCTCCAGATGCTTCTGTTGTCAGAATATTGTCGTGACCCCCACAAGTTTACCAGAGCAAAGCGCTTTACTGACGGGAAGTTGCCATGAGGCACGATTTGAGACGCCTGCAGGTCCCCGTGGGTGCGGGGCCTCATGCCGGCACAGCCTTCGCGACCACCCTTGGAGGCCCCGAGGGCGGGGAAAGGGAGGGTGATCACCCACGGGAACTGACAGATGGGGCCTGAGCAATGCTGGCACTGAGAGAATGAGAGAGAGAGAGAGAGAGAGAGAGAGAGAGAGAGAGAGAGAGAGCCGGGGCCGGGGGACGGAGGACCCACAGCCGCCAGCTCCGCAAACAGTGCCACCTCCTCCTGGCGGCAGGAGTCCGGGCCGAGGCCGTCCACCGCTCCCACCCGCTCCGCATGCCCAGCTGGGCCGTGGCAGAGGGACTCTGGCTCAGGGGTCTCCAGTCACACACGTGTGCGAGCGCCTCAGAGTGCTCTTCACACACGTGTGGCTGTGTGCACTCTTGTGGGTGCGTGTGCGTGTGCGTGTGCGTGCACACGTGTCGGCGGGCACGCTCGTGTGCACCTGGCCTCAGAACTCCTCCAGGGATGCTCATCCAAGTCTCAGATACACAGGTGCACCGACACATCCATCCCTGTGCTCAGGTCTCTTCCTGCTTTGGAAACGAGCTTCCACGGAGCGACAAGCAGAGAGGCGAGCATGGCGAGCTCAAGGCTGAGCGGCCGAGCCCTTCAGGAGGCAGAGTCTATGCAGCCCGTGCAGCGGGGCATGAGCTCGGGACATCAGGTTCACCCAGAGGGCGTGGCTGGAAGGTGTGGGGACCTGTCGTGAGGCCGCGGCCTGGCATTCCTGCAGGGGCCGGTGGCCGTGCTCCAGCACAGCCTACTGGTCACGAGCGCTCGGTCATGTGCACGGGGACGTGCCTGAGGACGCTCTGGGGCCCTGACCTCCCATCTGGGGCCGGGCTGGCGGGGGCCTTCCCGGTGCCGCCCACCCAGAACCCGAGGTGCCTGCCTGACACTTGACATTCAGAGGCTGGCCCTGCCCGGGGAGTCCAGGCAACCTCCGTGTTCCCAGGGCCCCCAAGGAAGGAAGCCTGAGGCGCCCACTAGCCGCCGCTGGGGCCCAGGAGCTGAGCTTTCCTTGCTCGAAGGGGTGGCAGCTTTATGAAGCTCTGTCCTGGTAGGTTGAGAGGCTCCAAGTGACCCCCACCTCACCTCCTGAGGGATAACCCCTGGGGAGAGGGGCCCAGCTAGAGGGAGCCCCTACGGCTCCCTTGGTGTGATTCTGGGGCTTCATTTACTCAGTTCCCGAAGCTTTCAAATTCTGCCTGAGGCCAGGCTAACGCTGGCTCCCTCCACAGCAGATGGGTTAAGAGCTGTCCGTGATCTACACACTAACCCCCTGGGCTCCCCATGAGCCACCCTCGGCCTCCTCTGCTCCTAGGTGCCAGGCTGGCCTGTTGGGCCAGCTGAGCTGCCCCCGGGCCCCTGGGTGTCCCTGGGACATGGGGCCTTGGTCCTCCCACAGCCCCGTGACTTGGACCCACGTCCTGGCTGCCAGCACTGGGAAGGTGGTTATCTTGTCTTTCTCAGCCTGCGGTGCCAGAGAAGTTGGGCTGGGGCTTGAGCCCTCTCCCTGGCTGGGCTGAGCAGAGATGCTCGGGTGTCCTCTGACCTGGCGCTCCGCTCTCAACGGTCCAGAAAGGAGGATTTTTACATCCCAGCCTGCATCATCTCGCTCCCCCACTCTGCCCCCAGCACACCCCCAAAGTTACAGAAACCCTCCACCCCCAGTGGTGCCAGGCTCGCCTGTAGGGCGAGTGCAAGGCTAAGCTGGCCCCAGCCCGGGTCTGGGCGTTCGCCCCCTGCCTGTCCAACAGGCTTCACACGGGCTGCGTGGTGCGCCCGCCTTGGTCTACACAGGTGCCTGCACACTTAGCCTCCCTTCCCTGTATCTTTGGAAATTCAGGGACCCTCTGCAAGCTCCACCAGCAGCCGTGCATTATCCCAGAGCAGTGGGAACTCTGAGTACGAAACAGGATTGGCTGAGGAGTTCATCACAGACCTGAGACCTCCCAGCCCCAACCTCTGCGGGGCTGGGAGGGGCTGGGGAGGGCAGCGACGCATTCGATTTGGTCACAGAGTCCTGAACCTGGCCCTCTCGTGGTCCTAATCTAAATAAATGGCCCAGAGAAGTACATTTGAAATTTAGGGGACTGGTGAGCCCAGGGCTGCGAGGGAGCAGGGCTCTCAGAGCAGCTGGGATCTGCGTTGTAAATAAGCTGACAAGTGGCTAGTGAAATTTATGGCCGTGCTGTATAAAATAACACACCATCACGCTCCAGCAGGAGTGGGAGAGCAGAGACCCGCGCTGGCCAGGGCGGCGGGCAGGAAGGGCCTCGGGGGACCTTGCTGTGACCGCATCTGCCGCCGCCCTGGGAAAGCCAGCCGTGGTAGAGACCCAGCGCCACGTGGGGAGGGTGAAATGGCCCTCTGGGGGCTGGCAGCGTCCTCCCCGGGACCCAGTGGGGCCACACCAGCCATCACAGGGAGAAAAGCCTCCGGTCTTTGTAAGCGAGGAAAGGAAAGAAAGAAGAGATTTTGAAACCCAGCCCTAACAATAAAACGAGCAAAGAAAGGACACCTATGGGCCACCCGTAGCCCCGACGGAAATGGTAACAGGACCTTGCTGGGTGCTTTGACTTAACACAGTTAGCGAGACGGGGAGCCAGATGGGGAGGTGAGCATCCTTAAAGCCGGAATCCCAGGTCCCACCAGGAGCCCATGGCCAGTCCACGAGCGCTCACATCCAGAGTGTGACTCGAGGCCCCCCCACCCTGGGCAGCAGCTGGGGGGACCCCTGAGCACGGCGGCTGCCAGGACAGATGAAGGAAGCGGCCCCCCTCATTCCCAATCCAGTTTTTATATCTCTCCTCCCACGTCTCAATAAGCCCTCCGTGCCGGAGCTTGAAGGAATGTGTCAACAACTGCCCCTCGCGGCTTCACTCAAAGATCTCTAAGCCAGGACACGGGCTGGGCCGGGCAGAGGTGTGACCTCCTCTCCAGCAAACGCATCAGTCACACTAAGGGGTCTGTCTTTCTCTTGCTTGTGAGGGGCACACACGCAGCACACACACGTGGGCTCCGGGCAGGCGGCGGGCGGTTTTCATCAGACCTGGCCTGGGCCAGCAACGGGCTTCTGTGGACAGACCTGCACATTTTCCTTCTCCGATTCAAGCCGTTCTGATTCATAGGGTGAGCCCAGAAGCCTCAGTGACGTCACAAGCACCGTCCCACACCCCAAACTCCTCATTGTAGGCTGCCTTGAACCAGACGTGGTCAGGATTTGCAGCGCAAACTTTCAAAGCAATCACTGTTACCCACATCGAAACTCACAGATTGGAAAGAGCAAAAGAAATCGATGATAATTAAATCCTTCTATAAACACGGCCCCGACCCCCCAGGGGCTCTTACACGCAACACTGTCCAGAAGTTGGTTCTCCTTACAGAAAACACACATGGCTCCTTTTCAGGGAGGGAACCAGGCCAAACCAGCCTCTGTTAAGTTGTAAGCCACTTTTTGAGGGGAACGGGGTGGGGGTGTGTGTTGTGGGCAGGCCGAGGGCACTGAACAGATGACGTGAGCTGACGCTTACCCGGCCAGGACAGGGCACGGGGACTGTGACACTTGCAGGGGTCCCTGTGTGGCCGCCTGGCCGAGGGATGGGGACACGCCCCCAATCTCCAGGGCCAGTGGGTGACTCCCAGCTCTGTGTGGCGGCCAGAGGACAGGAATCTCATGTTGCCAACTTAAAACCACACCAAACCCCTTACTCCCAGTGGCTGCTGTTCACCAGACAGCCCGGAATGTCATCCTGGCATTGGGACCAGCGTTTCCCCAATTTGCCTCATGGTCACCATCTCCTGGGACTCCCAGGGTTCCCCTGGGTGGGGTCCCCAAAAGACAGGGCACTACCCTCAGCTCTTTTCCTGCCCGACAAACGCCCTAGGGACCAAGGGGAAAGGCCAGAATGGTAAACTACCATGGCCATGATCTCGGACCCCTGGCAGGTCAGGGGCGTCTCTAAGCCTGGGGCTCCAAGTCTTTGAAATGGGGTGATGCCTCCACTAGTTGTGAACATGAAATGCACTGGCTCTCACACCCCGCCCCCCCCCGGACCATGCACTTGTGACCACACCTCTGTAGGCAGGAGCCCAGGCACCGCGGAGCGAGGTTGGGGGCAGAGGCGGCGTCCGTCCAGGGCGGTCAGGGGGATGTAAGGAATCCCTCAGGATGCCCCACGCTTGCGTGGGACCCGAATTTGCATGGAGCTCCTTTTTCTCTGAGACCAGCCCACCGCGCCTTAGGCGCTTGCCCTGGTCCCCTGCCCAGGGCTAGGTCAGCGATGGCTGCTGGCCGTGGTGAGGGGAGCGGAGTGGGGCTGGGTGGTGGTGAGGCTGAGGCTGCCCCCGCCAGACCACCCCTGGGCCTGGCTTCTCTGCGCCAGTCGACACCCCAGCGGCAGATGGGAGGGTTGCTCCTGAGCGCCCTTCTGGGTCGGTAGATGGGAACCTTCCGGTAGCCTAACCTTTACAACGCCCCTGGGCGCAGGATGGCTGAGGGGCCAGGAGGGAGGGGCGCAGGAAGCGAGCTGGTGCAAGCATGCTGGCTCCCACCCGCTGCCCTTCCTGTCCGCCAGGAGCCTGCACCCCCTACCGGGCGGGCTCCTACCTGTACGGCTGCTCCCCGGTGTGTGTCCTCAGGTGTCTCGTGAGGTTTGCTGATCGGGGGAAGATCTTGCCACAGTACCTGGAGTGGAGGGGTGGGTGAGGGATGCGTGAAGCAGACGCACCGCTGAGACTCGGGCGCCCAGGTGCTTTCCTGGTGCTGTTTCTCCCACACCTGGGGGCAGGTGGCCCGGCTGCACACCCTGGATTTCAGTCTCTCCTCGGCCCCGGGGCCCAGCTGAGTCTCACAGAGAAACTGGACTCGCACCACTGGGCAGACGGCACTGGCTCACCCTGGTCCGCTCGGGGCCGTCCCCCACCGCAATCCCCCTGCCGCCAAGCAGTTTCTCAGCCCCGGAGCCCAGCCTCGGCCGAGCCGGCAAGGACCGGCCTGCACAAGCCCGTGCACCTGGGGCCAGACCATGTCTCCCCAGCACTGGGCTCCCCACCGGCCCCAGAGCTGTGGTTAAACACTGACCACGGCACCTCAGCCTTTGGCCTTGCGAATTCCGACCGGCTGGCCAAGGTTGCACTTTCTTGCGCTCACGGGAGCACAAGTTGGTGGGGGGCACGTGCATATCTCTGGGGAATGATGTCAAGGGGACAACGGGCCATCTGTTGCTACCACACTGTACCCTGGCTGAGACTGAGAGCTTTCTCCTGGAAGTGCAGGCGCACGGGCCAGCGTGGCACCTGTGGCCGCTTTGCCGGGGCCGCCCCAGGGGCTCTCAGCGTCTCACCTGCACGTGTAGCGCTCCTTGCCCTTCCTGAGGATGGGGTCCGAGAG
>NW_020174791.1:2119912-2134847 GCF_003031525.2 Neophocaena asiaeorientalis asiaeorientalis
GCCGGATTCCGCCTTCATGGCCGCAAAGCTCTCCAGCTTCTCAGTCATGGTCTCGATGGCTGACATCTGTTGGCAGGAGGGCAGGAGAGACTGTGGGGCACCCCCGAACCGTCCCCTCTTTTGACGCACGGGAACCCGCCCCCACGGGCATCTGGGGGTCCTGGATGACCGAGCACGTCACGGGCCCCCAGGACAAGGAGGTCGTCACTGGAACCCATGGTCTCCTCCTTCTTCTTGACCACTGGGCTAGGTTCTTTCACTTTCTGCGGCCAGCCCTGCTCTTGTCCTTGCCTGGAACCCCGTCACAGTCCAGGGTCTAGGCTGGGGGAGCTGCAACTGACCTTCCCCAGCCAACCTGCACTGGTTGAGAAGTGGGCGATGCAGGCTGCCGACACTTGCAATTACACAGCCCTTTACTTTGAAACAAGCCAGCAAAGCCCTGCTGGCTCGACTCCCGGCCAGCACTCCGGATGGCTAGTTTGGGTTATAGACAGAATTACATCCAATTTTTTTTTTTTTTTGGAGTGGTGAAAAATTGATAGCTACCTGAATCAATCTCAGGTTAAAACATAAATCACGAGCCTGAGGCACTACCAGCACCTAGCGGCAGCAGGCCATAATTGCGGGCAAAGTGCTAAAAGGAAATTCAACGGCCCAAGGTTGGATTCCACTAACTAAATGTTCGTAATGATAACTCCAACGTGACATGGCACAGGACACGGTGACACAGGCAAGAGGGGCTGCCTCTCTGCTCCTCGGAGATGCCAAGGCGTTGCCTGGGGAGGAGAAAGGAGTCACCTCCTCCTGGCATTGGTCATTTCCAGCTGGCGGGCAGGGTTCTGATCAGAATCCCAGGCTGCACCTGCCCTGAGGCCCTGGGGCTGGGGGACAGGAGAGGGGAGGGGGGGATGCACTCCCCCAGAGAGTGCCCGCTGCAAGCCAGGCCCCACGGGAGGGATGAGAGCAGAAAAGGAAGAGCTTTCATTATGCCCCGAGCCCCTCAAGGTTTAGGCTGGGGAACAACCGACTGGTTCCAATAAAACACCAGAAAGGGGTTTACAAACAGAAAATGGGGTCCATCCTAGTGGCTGAGGCCTCTCTTGACCCTGGGCTGCCGCCTGGGCCCTGGCCAGCTCTGTCCAGTTGCAGGGCTTTGGGCCTCGCCATCCTCGTGGGGCAGGCACGCTCCCCATCAGATGCACACGATGCTTCCAGCCGTGGGTGGCCCCACCCATCCCCACTGATGGACAGATGGACACGGCCTTGCCCCTCAGCTGCCGTCCAGCCTCTCATTTAGCCCCTCCACGGCCTGGATGGTGGGACCTGGGCAAACAGACTGCTCACCTGCTCGTGGGTCTCAGTTGTGGCCACAGCCGTGGGAGGCCCTGGGACTCTCCACCGCCCCAGACTCCCCAGGACCCCAGAGGTGGTGTGGGCAGTGGGCTGGCAGGACTGCCTCACCCCGCACCCCACGCACCTGCACGTCAGGCCTCGGCGATGAAAGGCCCCGGCAAGGTCCCGCCAGGCGGCTGACCAGTGCAGCCTGGCGTCTTCGTGCAGCGGTGCCCCCTAGACTTTGTAGAGGCCACAAGTTCTCCTGTCCGACTGACGGTCTGACCTCGGCCCATTTAATCAGGTGACTTACTAGTCCTCTCTCCCGCCCCCACCCCTGGCTCTGGGCCCACGGGCAGGCAGCAGGGCTGGCAGGTGGGGGGAGCGGGCAGCAGGCACAATGGGCAGCCGGGCCCCCGCCAGGCCCCTCTTCCTCAGGCCTGGGAGGGTCCGGCCTGCCTGGCCCGCTCCTGCTGATCAGATATTCCCGGCCCAGCTCCTGCACAAACACAAACACAGGATGTGCCTGGCTGGCCTGCCGGCTTTTTCCAGCCGGTCCTGAGGAAATCAGGGGAAGTTCTTAACCAAACTCCGAGGCCCCAGCAAGACAATGGGAGGCTCTAAGTTTAGCTGTGAACCCAGGCAGGGCACAGGTTCCACAAACCGGGGGGTTTGTGCCAGGCGGGAAACTCAGAGCAAGAGAACAATGCCCGGGTCTGGAGTCTGGGTCCAGGCCTCTCCCACAGCTCAGCCCCCCGCCCCTCCGGCTGGGACAGGGGAGGCCCGTGGCTCTGGAGAGGGCGCTGGGTCCCAAGCAGTGAGGACAGGTGGGCACCGGGGCAGGGAATCAGGGGGACTCCGCCGGCCCTGCCGCTTACCCCCGCTTCTGCCACCTCTCCGCACCCACCCCTTGGGAGGACGCGGCCAGGGGGACGCAGGAGTGCCTGTAGGCTTGGTGGGGTCTGCGGCCACTGCCCAGACTTGGGGGTTCTCTTTCCCAGACCCCTGATTCTAGTCTTGACAGGCGGCCTCTCCACCCTCTGCATCCCCGGGTGAGGGCGGTCCCCCTGCCCACTGCCCCCCGGGACGCCCTGCCCTTGACGCCAGTCCCTCTGCTGCTGTCCTGCTCCCTACTGCCTCTGCCCCCGGCACTCAGGCTCTTCTTCTCCTGCTCTTCTCCCTTAAGGATCCCCAAGTCCCTCGTACCGGAGAGACTGCTGGCGTCCACACCTCCCCTGCTCTCTCGTGTCTATTCTCCCTACATTCAAAATTCTTGTGTTTGCTCCATCCAATCTGCTGCCCACTGCCCCATGCAAGTTCACTCCCCCTCCTAGAGCTTGAGCTGCAGGTCAATGGGGCCCCTTGTGGACCGGGGCCCTTGGCTGCCTCTGAAGGACCCACAGGGTGCCCCCACAGAGAACCACCCTCCTTCCTCACCTGTCCTGGCCCTTCCCATCCTCCCCAGCCTCAAAGGGACCTGTGGGTCTTCAGGGACGGGAAGCGGAGACCCTCCTGGGGTGTGCACCTTGGCCCGTATGGACCTTGGGGCTCCTGGCTGGGCCTTACCTGGGGGTGGAAGAGCAGTGGGGACGGCCGCAGGTACTTCTCCTTAAGGGCTCCCACCGGGTCGGTCACCTTCCGCTTCTCCACCCTGCTGGACAGCAACACAGAGGGTTACGGACCCCACCGAGCGGCCCAGCGCTGGGCGGGGAGGGGCTGTGGCCCCCGCCCTTCTGGGCGCCCACCCGTGCCCCGTCGGTCATGAGCTGGGGGGCCACCACGGCGGCCCAGCTTCCATGTCCCCTGTGGCCACGTCCCACCTGACGCTGTGGAGACGTCTGTGACCCAGCCTCACAGTCGCCTGCCGAGCACGAGCTCCCCATCACCACGCCCAGGTCTGGACCCTTTTGAGTCTCCCCATTGTCCACCCCTCCCCCCCAGCTGCTGGCACCCAGGCACGTGACGAACACTTGATGCTGGAGCCAGGAACCTTCTGAAGGGCCCGCGTGCGCCAGCCTCTGCCAACTGGCCTGTCAGCCCAGCGAGGGCTCCCCCGAAGCAGAATGTGGAGCATGCGGGGGCTGCCGCCTACACCCCACGTCCCTCTCCCTCCCGGCCCACGGCACGGGCACTCTGCCCGACGGGGCGGATACACACGAGTGACCCGTAGGTCTCTATCCTGGGGAGGCTGCAGGGCCTCCCCGCGGCAGCCAGGCAGGGTCTACCTAAAACCTCAAGACAGCTACTGGAGGTGACAATTCTAGAACATTCCCCAAATGCCAGGACAACTGTCAGTCACAAGTGGAGGAGGTGGCCACCCCTCCTCTCCCTGACCCCTCCTCTACTGTGTCCCAAGGACGCCTCCCTCAGTTTCCCCTGGGGGAGCGTTGAGATTTACAAAGTGGGATTTGGCGAGGCCTGCCACCTCCCCACAGGCAGCCACAGCTGCGGTGACCCGCCGCCTCGCTTGCCCAGGGCCACGCTCCCGTCCCTCTTAGGCTCAGCTCTGCCCCCAGGGGACTGGCTGGGGCCTTGACCGGAGCAGGACGGGGATGGCCGCAAGGACAGGGGCCCAAGGGTGGGAGCACCCGGGGAGCGCAGGCGGCCACAGGTGAGCCCACTGAGACCCCAAGCCGGTTCCAAGGGGAGGAGGTGGTCTCCACGTGGGAAGTTGGCTTGAGGGGCACCCCGCTTTGCAGGGCTTAGCAGAGGCCCTGTTCAGAGCTGCACTGAGTTGGCCTTTCAACAAGGCCCCCTTGGGGGCGTGGTGTGGCCCGAGAGGAAGGGGCCCCACGTCGGGGGGTTGTTAAATGTCGCCTTCTGCCTTTTCCCGACTTCTGTGTCTAGCGACAGCCCAGCAGGCTGCTCCGAGCGACCCCCGCCAGCTGACCCCACAGGCCCCAGGGGACACGTGCTCTTCCAAGGCACGTGGCTTTTGTCACCACACCGTCCCCAGCCCATCTTGCAGAGACAGGAGCACATGGCGGTGAGAGGGGCTGGAAGGCTGGGGGGTCGCCAGCCTGGCGGTGTTAGGGCTCCTCCACCCTGGGGGAGGGAGGATTGTGGGTATACGTCCACAGTCACTGCCGGGGCGTGGCCTGTGGGGAGTTTCGCTGGAGTCACCCCAGAACCATCCAGGAGCTGAGGGGACCCTGTCTCCTAGCCCTGGGCCAGCCTGTTAACAGGCAGTGACAGTCGCCCACACCTTCACTTGGAGGTGAATCTTCCCGACACCATGAGTGTTTATCTTGACTAGGCTTGGGGGGCGGTGGGGAGAAAATGTGGAGCTAATCCACTCTCGGGCATTTTGCTGGTGCCTGTGTATAAAGCTGGGGGCCCGGCAGCCCTCCACCAGCCACTGTACGCTAAATCCTGAGGGCAAGAGCCTGGCACACGCCGGCCGGGTCTTGGAGGAGCTCGGACAGGACCCGGGTTGGGGCGTCTGTGGCCAGTTCCTGCCTTGGGGCCCAACTGGCTGCTCCCCCAGCTTCCAGAAAAAGGCCCAAGGCCCTAAACCAGGCCTGGAAGTGGGAGGAGAGGGGCACAGGAGGAGAGCTGGGACGGGGCGGACAAGGACGCCAGGGCCTGAGCAGCCACAGTTAACCGAGAGCCTCTTGCAGGCCTGCTGGCTCCAACTCTGGAGGCCTGACAGCAGAGTCCCTCCCTAGGTCTCCAATCCTGACCCCCTCCTCTGCACAAGGGCGGCTCCTCCCGGGGGGGCATCCTCCCTCAAGCCCCAGGTGTCTCCTGGCTCCCCATGGGTCCCGGAGATTCTTATTCTAACTGGCAGGTGCCCCCTGGGCCTTTGATGGCTATGTTCACCCCAGAAACCCGATGAGCTGCTGTCAGCAAACCATCCATGGATGGCGTGTTCTTAAAGAGAGACCCAAGGGGGGCATTTTTCATGTTTCCTGTGATGACGCCAGCAGGACCTGGCAGGAAACGGGACCGGCAGCAGACACAGGCCGGCCAGCGCCCCAGGCGAGCATGGAGGGCGGGTCCCAAGTCGGCGCCAGGGGGCGGAGCAGGAGACTGGCCCATCGCCCTCGCCAGCAGCTCCGCCACCATTTCTTTCCACTGCACCTTTAGCAGAGGTGACCTCACCTGCACACCCATCCCCAGGCCCTGCCTGGCCCCTGGGGAATAGCAGGCACGCAAGCCCTCAAGGCGGCCACACGCTCCCTGAATGCCCGTGGGGACACGCTTACGTGTGTGCACGCGGGCCCCTCCCACACAGAGCCGTGGGCCTGTATCAGGGGCCGAGCCAACACGCCTGCCTGCCTGCCCCTCCAGGCCCCCTCCCAGGCCCGTCCACGGGCACAGCCCCCTCCTCAGGGCTCAGCCTGCCCAGCACCCCCAGGACCTAACAAACCCGCCTGACCAAACCGTGCCCAGAAGCCGGGGAGGGGGATTCAATTGGCCCCTCGCTGGGAAGGTGCCAGAGGAATGGGACACTGCTTTTTGGCAAAACTTCCAAAGCTTCCTCCTTCCTTCCTCCCCCTCCTCCCGCTGGGAACCAGCAGCTCGTCCTCTGGTCTCCCCTGGGCCACCAGAAGCCCCAGCTGTGGAGCAGCCATAGGGAAGCAGGGACGCTGAAGCAGAGGGAAGAGCCGGGAGTGTCATGGGCAGAGTCTGTGCAGAGAAGGTGGCTGGAGCCTCCAGCGGGTGGATGTCTGGGGTGGAGTCTGAGGGCAGGCTGCTGGGGGTTGGGGGGAGGTAAGGGCTCGAGAGAGGATGGCGGGGGTCCCCCAGTGTCTGTCAGCGAGAGGGAGCCAGGGGTGCCCAGAAGACCCCACCAGCTGCCCACCCCAGGAAAGGGCTGAGCCGGGCATGGGCCCCAAGTGGCACGGACACCCCAGAGCCGAGGTGCCTGCTGACGCTGCAAAGGCAGAGGGAAGAAGCCTGGGGGGGCAGGCGAGAGCGTCCCCTCCCGCCGCCGCACCCACCTGGCGGCCCACCTGGGTGGCGGCCCCTCTGGAGAGCGGGTGAGGGCGGGGCATGTTAATACCTGTAGATGGGGTCCATGAAGAAGGGCGACGGCCTGGCGTAGTGCAGGGCCGGCTGCTGGGGCAGCTGTGCCGGGCATGCCTTGGGCGGCCCCTCACCGGCCCCCAGCCTGCGCTCGCCGTACACGTGGTTCTTGCGGGGCTCCCGGGTCCCTCCGTTCTGGCTGGCGCGCACGCGGCTGCCGATGCTCAGGTCCAGCGGCTGCTCCTCACCGGACGCCGGGGCCGGGGGCGCCTTGGGCGCCGGCAGGACAGGCCTGGCCTCTTTGGGTTTGGTGGTGAGGTCGAAGGGTGACTCGGCGCTGGGGCCACCGGCCTTGAGGGCGTCCCGGGGCGACTTTGGCTCGGCCTTGACCAGCAGGCTGTGCGCGAGGGCACGGTCTGTGAAGGGGTACAGGGAGTGGGGGAAGTTGGGCAGGAACTGGAAGGGGAACACGGAGTGGTAGGGCAGTGCGCCCAGCTTCTTCTCCTGCACGCCCATGAAGCCGGGCCCGAAGTACTTCTCGGCGATGGACGCAATGGCCTTGATGGAGTCGCCCGCGGCGCCCGACGCTGTCAGCAGCTGCTCCTCGGGCGGCGGGAAGAAGTGCTGGGAGTAGAAGACGGGCACCTCGCCGGCGCTCTCTGGGGCGCCGGGCGCCGCCACGCCACCGCCGAGCTCGCGCTTGCCCTCGGCCACCTTGCCCCTGTCCGTGGTCTTGTCGCGATCGCTGTCCACGTCGCTGTCCAGGTCGGAGCCCGTGCCTGTGGTTGTGTCCAGGTCAGTCCCGGTTGTGGTGTTGATATCCTCGAAGTCACTGCCGTCTGACAGGTCGCTGCCCCGGGGCTTGAGCTTGGTGCCATATGCGTCCTCCAGGCGGCTCTCCGGCTTCTCCTCGGGCCCCACGGCCACCGTGGCGCCCTGGCTGCTGCTGCCGATGGCGGAGACGAGGGGCAGGGCCGGGTTGCCCATGGGGCTGGGGAGCTTGGCGTCCTGCGTGTGGTTCCGGGGGCTCTTGAGCAGCGGCATGGGAGGTAGCAGGGGCGGCCGGGGGTAGAGGGACGGAGGGAAGACGCCCGGGAAGCCGGGCGTGAGCGCGGGGAAGGCGGGGGGCGCCGCCGAGAAGGGCAGGCTCCCCGGGTGCGGCCTGGAGGGGAAGTACTCGTTGAAGCCCAGGCTGGCGTGGTTGAGGCTGGGGGGCGGCTTGGCCTTGTCCATCATGGGGCTGGGGGTCAGGGGCAGGCCCGGAGCGAAGATGCCGCCCGGCGTGTAATGGTTCTTGCCCTCGCAGAAGCGCCGGTGCTTGTTGAGGGAAGAGGTAGTGCTGAACATCTGCCCGCAGTCCTTGCACTTGATCTGCGTGCGGCAGTCGGCGTGCATGCGCTTGTGTCGGCACAGGTTGGAGAACTGCGTGTAGGACTTGTGGCAGACCTCACCTGAAACGTCAGCAGAAGCGAAGAGCGGCAGCTGTGAAATGATGGAAGCCCTGCACTGCAGGCTCCCGGGGCTGGTGGGACCGGGGCGCTCTGGCCTCGGTGACCGGGAGCAGCGTGTGCTCAGGGTACGTGAGCGTCTGTGTGTGTGTGTGTGTGCACGCGCGGGCATACGTGTCACTGTGTGTACCTGCATACGTGCCCACACGTGTATGCGTGCGTGCGTGTGCGGACACGTGTCCGTGGACGCACGTGTGCTTATGTACACACGTGTCACGCACGAGTGTGTGTTCACACACGTGTGTACATACTTCAGGTGTGTACGTCATACCTGTGTGCCTGCACGCGCGTGCGCACGCATACGTACAGATGCGCGTGTGCCCGACCTGGGACTGGCCTCTGGTGACCAGCACGGATTGGCGAGGACACTCCCGTGCCTTCCCGGGGATCCTGGGCCAACCTGGGTAGGTCTCCAGCTGCCTCGACCTCCTCTGCTGGAGAAAGGGGCCCTGCCGCTCTTTGTGCCCTCCTACCCCCATGAGTTTGCCATGTGGTGCCAAGGCCTTCAGAATCGTTCCCAGAGACAGACAAAGTCGTGGCACGCCATCACGTCTGCAGCTGCACCAGCCGCCCAGGACACCCATCCACCCTCCCTGCCATGTCAGCCACGCTGTTCCAGCCGGGGCGAGGGAAACACCGACCCCCGGGCTAGGTCTCCCACTTTGTAAAGTTTAAAATGCTCTCTGCTTTCTGCCCTCTTTCTGTCCCAGGCCCTGTGACCTGCACCGAGGATGGGAAGGCCCCAGGAGGGACCGGCCCCTTGGGGTTCCTAGTCCTGGAGGCTGGGCTTTGGGAGCACGGGTCCTGGCTGTGTGAGGTCACCGTCTGGGGGTGGCCTGAAGGTGGAGATGGGAGGGGAGCCACGTGGAGAGGGCTAGTTCCACGTTTGAGAAAATCGAAACCTCTCTAAACTGGGATGGAGAGGCCACACCAGCTCTGGTTGCCAGACGCCTCTGCTCTTAACAGGAGAGGGTGGTGGCGGCCGAGGCCAAACGCCAGGACCCAGAGGCCCTGGGGACCCAGTCTCGGCCATTTTCCCAACGGCCTGTGAGCTGAGTGTCGGCCAACTGCCAGTTTTTCTTTCTGCTCTTGTTTTTCTACCCAGCCAAGGGAGGAATGAACACACGCACACGCACACACACGCATGCATGCACACACATGCATGCACACACACACACACGCACACGCTGTGTGTGTCTCTCTCTGCAGGACGATTTGCTTCTTAAATGCAGCCCCAGTGGAAACAATGATTTCCGTGCATTTCTTGCTCACCGCACTCTCCACTGCCTGATGTCACACGATTCCAGCTGGGAGCGCTGGCCCTCAGGTGATCCTGTCCTTTAATCACAATATCTATTTATATTAACGGCTCTGCCTTCCTGGTCGTCTGGCTTGGCGGGATGTTTTCAAGGCTGACGGAGAAGAGCACTGCCCCATTTGATGAAATCTGCCCATTTTGGGAGGCGGCTGGTGCAGAGAGGCTGTGCCACAGATGGTCTATAAATACCCACAGGCCTCTGCCAGCCCTAGGGGGAGAAAGGCCGCTCCCCAGCTCGGGGCACCTGGCCAGACCAGTGATACCCTGCTGTATCCCCAGCCCCCAAAGAGGCTCTGTGACACCCTCTGCCCCCCACAGCAGGCCTCTGTGGCACCTCGTTAGTGGCTGCTGCCATCCTGAGCTTGGAAACTGGCCTTGAGCAGGCTCCCACCCAAGGCAGCTCTCAGGAGGGGCCCCTGGGGCCAGTGGCCATGCCTGGGCACAGGGAGCCTGGGACCCTTGCTTTCTACCCACCCACTCACATGATAAAGGGATCCTGCAGAGATGCTGGGGCTACAGAGAGGCCTCTGGGAGACTGAGGTCCTTGGAGAGGCAGGTCCTGGCCCTGGGATGGCTGACCGCTGGCTTAGAGCCGGTGATGGGAGGTGGCTGCCTGCAGGGGCTGGGAAAGGCCTGGGCAGCCCACGGTGAACTGGACGTGGGACCAGCGCCTCGTGGATGGTGCCCCAGGCCCTGCTGGGATGCAGAGGGGCCCTGGCCAGTACTTATTCTGATCAGCAGTTTCTTTTCCTGTAGGGTATGTGCAGGGATGCACACACACACATGCACACACATGCACATGTACATACTCACTCCTAAGAAGGTCCTTTCTAAAAAGTGCCCACAGAAGCCTGTCTGCCTGTGTGCGCGGATACACCCTCGCCCCGACCCCTCACACTTGAGTTTCCCGATGCAAGACACCCCACCGGGAGATTATGCTACCTTGGGCTATGTGGTCAGTGAGGCTGGGACTTGGGGCAGGTTTTGGTGCCCATCGTGTGTGTTGTGTGTGGGCGCCCGGGGGCCGCCCGGCGGGGGATGGAGCCCGTGCACGAGTGACCGGCCGCCGTGAGCCCTTGCTCCCCCAGTGGCCCATCTTTTCTCAGAAGCGCTGTATCATTTACCCTCTGCTCATTTGTTCGCAGTTTCTTTTCCAAACCTGACCCCCTCAACCAAAGGATGCTCTGTCCTGGTCGAGAGGACGCGCAGGCCGATGTTCACATCTAAGCTAACTTCGAACATTTGCATCTCCCTCTCATACGTGGCACCTGGCCAAGTTTGGGGTTTTCTCTTTCGCTTTACCCCCTTGGCCGAAAGCCAAGGCCCAAGGTGGGCACGGGGCACAGACGAGAGGCGGAGGGCTGCTGATAGCCGGTGGGGCCCGTCCAGGCTGCCCCGTGTCCTCCCCATCTGCACACAGAGTCCATGCAGGCAGCGGAAATGGTGGGCTCGGACCCTTCCCGACTGCTGAGGTTCCCAGAACTTACGCTGTGACTACAATCCAACAAGACTTCACAAAGCCCATTTGCATGCCCAGAGAAGCAATGACTTGTAAGCCTGTGTGCAAGTTTCCTCTCCTAGCTTTGCGGAAAAGCTTAGAAACCTATGATAGATGCACTCATGTGCGCTTCCTCCCACAGAGGGACTTGCTGGGACGCTCATCCTGGAAGCAGGATATGCACCAGGCCCAAAGCCCCGGCCCCCAGCCTCTACTCCCACCCAGCTCACTCCTTCCCGGCCCCTCCCAGAGGGAATGGGCCCTGCTCCCATCGAGACTCGGATGATCTTTCCAGGGTCTGCAGGTGAAAGGGGTGGTGGGTAAGAGGACGGTGGCCCCAGTGAGGTGGCCACCAGGCAGAGCGCTCTCTCCCTTTGCTTCCTGGACCAAGGGAGCAGGTGACCCAGGCAGGCCGCGGGCTCAGTCACCTCTAGCAGGACAGCTGGAAGCTTGGGCTCGAGGCAGTGGGCAGGAGGGGGCTCAGCCTCAGCTATTCAACAAAGGCCCGAGAAGCCAGTCAGCATGGCCTCTCTGGGGCAGGAGTCCAGGCCTGCACAAGCCCCAAGTCGGTGAAAACACCCAGAGCCCAGTCTTCCAGCTCCCAGAGTCACCCCTGACACACACAATGACATGCTGGAGCCCGAGAGGCCCCAGGCTGCCCAGTCTGGGCTCAAGAGCCAGGCCCCTGGAGCTGGAATCCGGGCTCTGCCGCCGAGCCTTGAGGGCCTGGTCATTTAACGTTTCCACGTGTTTCCTCCTCTGTCAGCTCCCTTCAGTTGGACATAGTGTGGCCCCTGCTCTGTAAGATTTTGGAAGGATGCTGTGAGGTCACGTGTGTGAAATGACAGCTAGCACAGTCTCGTGTGGACGATGAGTCAGTGCTGTGTTGGCATGAACCGTGACTCCGCAAAACCTCGTGTGAAATGAGACTTGGCGCAATGCTAGGCAGAGAAGAACCTTCAGTATCTTCCAGTATCCCGAGAACCAGGGTCATACCCCCGCGGTGGCCCACCAGAGCCCCAGCCCCAACCCCTGTGACCTCTGACCCCTCTCTCCCCAACCTCAAGGCCTCTGTGCTCACAGCCCCCCGTCGCGAGCCCTCTCCCCAGGCACCCCCTTGGTTCACCCCCATGCCTCCTCCAGCCCTCTGCTAGGACGCCTCTCGCCCAACAGGCCGTCCTGACCTCCCAGCACGTGGACAGGACAGCACCCACCTGGACGCCTGGAGAGCCTCCTGACCCTGCACTCCCGCCTGCCCCCCGACCCCGCGATGTGCCCGTCACGTGTGCTGTTGTGATCTGTATGGCTTAGCCTCTGTCTTCTCCACTGGCAGGTAAAGCTCCGTGAGGACAGGGGTCCAGTTATTTACAGCTAGCCCCGGCTGCCCGGGTCAGGGCAGGCACACAGCCCGGGCTCCCCAAAGGCTGCTGGGGGGTGAACAGCAGAACCTGGGGGGCAGCAGTGGGACCATCATATACCTGCTGGAGCTCAGGGCGGCACGTGCGTGCGGGGAAGAGGAGGGGAAGTGGGGGGCGGTGGGCTGCCGGGTCCTTCTGCAGGACCCGGATTTCCTCACCACCCACTGCCCACCTCCGGCCACTGGAGGGGCGAGCGAGGGGGAGGAACCAAGGAGGGCAGCCAGGCCTGGGCTTCTCACGGCAGAGGTGTCAGCAGCTGCCACGAGTGTTTTCTGGACAGACGGGGTCCCGCGGGTGGGGAAGAGCCTGGGGTTTTCAAGCCTTGGCCTGACCCCCAAACGCCCCCACCTCACGGGCTGGAAGCCAGGCTGGGGGGCCACTCACATATGAAAGGTTTGACGGTGCTGTGGATGTGTTTGTGCTGCTTGAGGCCCGAGGACGTGGCGAACGTCTTCCCGCAGTCGGGGCAGGCGTGGGCCCGGGCGCCCACGTGCTGGGAGCGGATGTGCCGCTGCAGGTTGCTGGGGTCCGTGAACACCTGGGGACACAGACACCGGCGAGTTACTCCCCACCTGTTGCTTGCTCCCCTGCGGGCCTGGGTCTGGCCATGGGATGGGGGTCTCCCTGGCTGCTCTGCCCCTGCACTGAGCCTGGCCCGGCGGGTCTCTGCTGCAGTGGTGACCCCCTGCACGGCTTTCAGTGAGCCGTCAGGCCTCCCTTGACTGTGTTTCTTCAACGATAATTCTCGAGAGAACTGTCACCCTGAAGATGCTTGAGACAGGACCTCAGAAGCGGTCTTAAGCTCCAGTACTTTGACCCATGACAGCCTGTCCTGCCACGTTGGCAGGAACCCTGAGAGGACCCAGGTCTGGCCCCGGGCCCTCCCCTGCTGTGCTACCCAGCCCACTTCCACTCTTCCCCAAACGACTCGGGAGCCCGTCACATCACCTGCATCTCGACAATGGGGGCGGGGCCGGGCGACTACGTTACCTTCACACAGTTTTCACATTCGAAGCGCTTGCCACTGTCGTGGGACATCTGGTGGCGGATGAGGTTGGACTTCCAGTTGAAGGCCTTGGGACACTGGTCACACTTGTACTCTCGCTCCTCTGTGTGGACGACCATGTGCTGCTCCAAGCTGCGCACAGTGGACGGGGGTCACTGTGGGTCCCCCACCTGCCCGCTGCCCAGGAGGGAAGGGCCTCAGCCCAGCACGGCCTGCTCCCGGCGGCCCCTTGGAGCCCCTGCCACTGCCTCCTGCTCAGAGGGCAGAGTGAGGTCTGGCAGCCGGTCTATCTCCCCCCTGGACAGGGCAAAAGGGGATGGACGGGAAGGCACGGCCTTCCCACGTGGAATGGGGGGGAAGCCAGTGCGTGGACAGAGCTCGGGCCCTCACCCAGGACCACCCCCGAGGCACCCAGCGGCAGGCGGGGTCCCAGCTCAAAACAACTTTCACCTTGACGCTAACCCTGGGCCTAAGAAAAACAGGGTCTGGAGACTTCCAACACTGGCACGAGCCCCAGAGCGGGGACGAGGCCCAGGAGACCCAAGGCCACCCCTCTGAGTGACCTGGGGTTGCTCGCCGGCCAAGCCAGACCGAGAGGCTGCCCGCCATGCACACACCATGGAGGTCAGCGGGGAGTGAGGGCCGGCGTTCTCCAAAGGAGATGTGATAGGCGGGGCGGGCACAGCTGCTGGGCAGGGGCTGCTGCACTTGGACGAACCAGCAGCTTGGAGCCCCCTCCTCTCGGGGGACGTCCTGCTTCTCCTCCTGTCCCAGGTATGACCGTTAATCTTCATGAACGAGGCAGCAATGCATCATGGCCCGTTAATTACGGGGCCCAGCCATCCATTTAGATCAGAAACGCCTGGTTCTCGAGCACCGGGCAGATTGTAGCTTTTCCCCTGTTGTTAATTGTGATTTATGTGTTTATGTAAAGAAAACACGGACCCTCTTGAGCGGCGCTTACCGCCAAGGGCCTCAGTCGGGATTTGCCCAAACTCTTATTTTCTCAGTCATCCGTTCAGGGTGGAGGATTTCCCGTCCCCAGGGGGCTGTGACAGGACTGGCATCCAATTCTCCGCAACCCCACAGCCAGTTAGTGACCTGATGGGGTTTTACTCTGACTTTGCAGGGCTGCCCTGGAGGATATTCTCAGAGGCAGAGGAGGGGCGCACATTGGGAAGGTCTTCACTGGTCCCTGGAACACTGGGACTGCCCGGCCTGCTTCTCCCCACATGGGTCCCCGGGGCCCTGCTCCCAGGGGCTAGGGAGGCCACGTCCGGCCATCACACAGCTGGCCTGGCATCTGTGCCCACGTCTGTGAAGTCTCCGGGACAGGTGGGGGGCCCCAGGGGAAGCAGAGGCTGGAGCCTGGGGTGGGGGTGAGGGGACCCCGGGGGCCCTTTCCTACTCCTGCCCACTGTCTGAGAAGTGTGTCCGAGGGCCAGGCGCTCCAGGAAGCCCCTGGGCGGCATCCCGCAGCCTGGTCCTGGACCTCACCACGGAAGTGGCCCTGGGGCCTCACCCCTGTCTGTCTCCACAACTCGGCCCTCACCCCAGGATGGTGGGGCCAGTGGTGGGTGGCTCGACCTGGTGACTTGCGGCTCCTTCGTGGAGGGGGGGCTCTGACCCGGGGCCTGGCCTTTATGGTCAGAACAGTGACCACCGGTGGCCTCCAACCACCAGCTGGCGGGCCTGCTCTGTCCCCAGGGGCAGATGAGCTGGCCAGGGTACCTACCCCTGAGGTATGTCTCCACCTGTCCTTGGAGCTTTGGGCCTGTCAGCCTGGGCAGGCCTGAGGGGTCAGGGGTGACCTCTGCCCTTCTCAGGGCTTCCTCTGTGCCCCCAGGGCCCGCTGACCCTGCCGTCCTTGACTGGCTCCTGGGG
>NW_020174791.1:2135217-2138334 GCF_003031525.2 Neophocaena asiaeorientalis asiaeorientalis
CGTGGGTCTGCCCGTCGCTGCCCCCGCCGCCCAGGCCCTCGGGCTTGAGCTCGTCGGCCAGGCCCTCGTAGAGCACGGCCCCCACCGAGCTGCACGCGTACTTCTTGTGGCGCCGCAGGTCCAGCTTGGACGGGAAGAGTTCGTCACACGCGTCACAGCGGAACGTGGGGTCCTCTGCGAGGGAGAGAGGGTGGGCGGTGGACGGGCGGCCCTGGACCTGCCCCAGGCCCGCCCCAGGCCCGGGGCTGCAGGGGCTGCCTCCCTCACCGGCTGTGCCCCCTCCCGCATCCTCCCCGCCCTCCTGCTGGACCTGGGAGAGGCTGCCCCCGGGGCGGGGCGGGGGGGGGGGGGCACGGAGGCGGCAGGGACCTGCGTCTGCCCCACAAGAAACACGGAGAAGCGCTGGGCCCCTCCCCGCGCCTCGGGAGCAGAGAAGGAAGGCTGGCCAGGCGCTTTGTGTATGAATCAGAAGAGAGACGGCACGGCTCCAATGCGTATCATAAACGATCGTCGTCAAGGTCAAACAAATAAAAGGGAGGCGGCTATTATGAAGTTTACGAGGCAGCATCCTGAGGACCCTGCCAAGCCAAACAGCTCAGGGTGTGAGTCCCCCGGGAAGGACCTCTGGGCCCATCCCCAGCCCGTGGCTGCCCCAACACAGCTTCTCCCTGGAGCTGGGGTCCCCCCCCCACCCCCGCCGAGGACCACCTCGTGTTCCCCGCAGGTCTGAACAGAGAACCTGCACGAAAAGCTCCAGCACAGATGAATCGAAAGGTGTGCTGGTGAGTGGCTGTGTGAACGCGTGTGCGCTCCTTGTGCACGGGTGTGCAGCTGTGTGTGTGCCCGTGGGTGACTCTCTGAGCACGTCTGCCTCCTTATCAGGACACCTTCGCATGGACGTGCCGGCATTTTTGTGCATCGGCGCTCGTGTTTGCGCTGGTGTCATGTATTCCTGTGCACGTCTGCATGTGTTTCTGTCGCCGCCACAGGTGTGAAAAACGTGCGTGTCCGCATGTCTGCCCACTTGCGCGCAGGTGCAGGCAAGTGTGCCTGAGTGGGCACACCTGCATTTGCGCACGTTTGTGTGTTCCTGCGTGTGATTACTTGGCACGCGTGAATGGATATGTGTGCACGCACGTGTGTTATGTGCGCAACCACGCGTTAAGTGTGTTGGTGAGCATGTGTGCGCGTGCACATTTGTGTGTGAATACGCACTTGTGTGCCTTTGCGTGTCTGTAAATGTGTGTGTGAATATGTGTGCATGGGTTTGTGTGTGAATGTTATGTGATTGTGTGCATGAGTGTGTTTGTGTGAACCTGGGTGGGTATGTGTGCATTTTTGCACGAGTGTGTGTGTGTGTGCGCGCACGTGAACAAGGACCTCTGGGCCTGGCAGTGAGCAAAGCCTTAACCTTGGGCTGGATGCTGACTAAAAGGGCCTGACCCTAAGGGGTGCAGAAGCCAGGGAGGTGGGGGAGATGGGGGCAGGCAGAAGGGGTGGTGCCCCCTCCTCGTGGCAGAAGGGCCACCATCCACGTCTCAAGACAGGGGGCAGCTCTGCAACCTGGGCCTGTGGGCTGGGGGGGAGGGCGGGGGTATGGGAGGACTCCTCGAGACTGGAAGCTTCCCTGAGCCTGAGGGCAAAGGTACCGCTCCCGGCGTCTGGCCACACCCGGTGCCCCCACTGGTGGGCACCCAGAGCCCCCCACGCCCAAGGGGGACACTCCTGTGGGATCCATCTCTGAGATGCCCCCGGGCCTTGGATGAAGCCCTTGGACACACACAGAGGCAGCCGTCACCTTCCCTGGGTGACAGGGGAGAGCTGCGGGGAGGAGAGGAGCCCGGGGGACACGTGTGGGGGGTGGGCAGGCCAGGCGGGCCCAGCGCTGGTCAGACACAGCCGAGTCCCAGCGTCCTGGCCTGCTCGCCGGCAGGAGGCTGCGGTCAAGAAAGTGCTTGAACAAGGAGGGGAAAAGCCAGCTCGTGCTCAGAGTCTGGGGAGCCCAGTTACAACCCCCAGCCCTGCTCTGGGCGCGGGAACCTGAGCTGAACTCGGGGCTTAGAAGGCTCTGCCCCCACCCAGTATCCCAGAAAGGCCGTCCCTGGACCTGCCCCTGACACGTGCTGAGCCACAGAACAGACTGGAAGGAGGCAAGAGGGCCAGCCGGTCCTCAGCAACCACAGAAGCCCAGGACGGAGGGCGGCCGCGCCAGTGATCCTCAAGCCAGCGTTTGTGAACACAAGGCCAGCAGGACCCCGGCGTCCCCACCAGCGGGCAGCCCCACTGGGCAGAAGGAATAGGAGGCGGTGGGCTAAGTCAGAAAAGATTCTAAAACGAGGCCCACTGAGGCCCTGGGCCGGTCCTCGGGTGCTGGGGTGGAGCCCCAAACACAATCCCGGGAGGGGGCCGGTGGGCAAGGAGGACGCACATCACAAACTAGTCACCTGGCAAGTCTGCAAGACGCTGCCTCTAAAACAGCAGGGAGCCTGACGCTGCTTTCAGGGAAATGGCCGCTGTGACGTGGAGGCGGGGACCCTCCACGTGGCAGGCTCCACCCCGGGAACTTTATATGGTGTCCCCTCCCCCGAGCTCCGCATCAGTCCGCATGCTTTGTCGCTGGTAAATGGAGGAGGCCGGGGGAGGCTGCCTGGCTCCCCCCGGGGCACCCAGAGGGGAGGTGGCAGAGCTGTGTTCGTGGAGCCGTCGCTCTTCTGGGTGCCCGGGGCAGGCGGTTGAGTCCCAGCTTCCCGCTGAGGGTATAAGAAAGGCACCCCATGTGGCGTGCGTGTGGGCACGCACCGTCATCCACCCGCCCCCGCAGGCCTTCCCTGTCCTTAGGAACATGGATTCCTTTCCACTGGGTCTGAGTACCAAGAACACCATTTTAGAACAGAACCGGATGCATAGACCCTGCAAAACTGCTCTCATGGGCTTGTTCGGACTTCCTGGGCCGGAATGAGGCTGAGGGGGGCCCCCTCCCACCAGCATCAAGATGAAGTTAGAAATGCCAGTTTGTATCTTACTCTTTCTGGACCCACCTAAGAACAGTCACCAAAGTTGAAATTTGCAAACAAAGGCAAGAAGAAGGGCCAGCCCCACCCGTTCATAGCCCCACCC
>NW_020174791.1:2138461-2139815 GCF_003031525.2 Neophocaena asiaeorientalis asiaeorientalis
CATAGCCCCACCCATCCATAGCCCCACCCATCCATAGCCCCACCCATCCATAGCACTGACCAACTTATGTTTCCAGTTTGGATCTGGACTTTGGATTTACAATGAAAATTCAGCCTGTTTCTCACGCTGAAGGCATTTGAGGGCGTCCTGGAGGCAGTGGAACCAGCCGTGGAGGGCACCCTCTCCTCCATTGCCCTCATCCCATCACCAGCCCAAGTTTGCTCCTGTCCAAGGACAGAGCCGAGGACAGGACACGTCCAAGTCTCGCTCACCTGTGCCATGGTGTGGACAGGTGTCCCAACGACTTCCACGCAGGTAAAGTTGACACTGAATACACACCCAGGGCAAGCTGGACGGGGCAAGAAGGATGTGCCCAGTCCACGTGGTTTTCACTTTCCCAGCATAAGCAACTCCATTTTAAAGAAATACTAGAGTGTGTTACACTCTGGTTACATTATGTTTATTGTGTTGTATTGCTATATTATATTATGCCTATCTCATGCTTTATACCCAATACAATGCAGCCCCTTGATCTTTTTTGGAGAGGGGGGAAAAGTTAATAAATTTGAGCCTTTCTCGAAAGAAAGGCATATTTGAAAGGAAATGATTTTCTTTATTTTCTCCCAAGGGCAAGAAGTTCTCCTGAGAGAGAAATCTTTCCCCTCTCCATTGAAAGAGTAAAAACAAAATAAGAAGTCCCTGGAACTAATGATTCTGAAAGTGGCTTCCCTCTGCTCTGAATCACTTGTAGGTAAATGGGAACTGAATTTCTTTACAAAGGGGCAGCTTTGAAAGAGCATTGCCAGCCCCAGGTCTGCAGGACTGGGGCTGTTTCCCCCAGCGAACTGGCAAAGCAGCCCCCACCCCCATTTCTTCCATGATACCTGGACGTTGTCCTGGCAGAGCCCCTGCCCCCAACAAGAGCACACAGAATTGTGATTCAGAACTGAAGTCTCTTCATCTAAATCTGGGGAGGCTGTGGACCGGGGCTGAAGCTCTATCTTCTACCCAAACCAAAGTAAACCAAGGCCACGGCGGCCTGATGTTTTGTTTGTCAAGTCTCAGCCTCACGTCTATCTGAAGTTCTATCAGCAACTTTTCAAGGCAAAGCAGGAATGTAACAGAAAAATACATCAGTGCCTAATGGCTTCAGGGAACCCAGGGGGACACAATTATGTGGCATCTACATGCTAATCTACCAGAGTGGAGGCTCAAAAGCCCTCAAGAGCACACTCCAAATTCCTGCCGTGATAAGGGGCCGCTGCATTTAGCTGGGGCTGGGATAAAAGATTTTTTATGATAATTATCTTAGTCAGGAACATTTTTATATTCTCTTTCTGTGTGATTCAGAGTT
>NW_020174791.1:2139847-2144123 GCF_003031525.2 Neophocaena asiaeorientalis asiaeorientalis
GGGCTATTATGTGTCGAAAGCAATTAGCCCACAAACGTCTGATAAATTATTAGGAAAATGTAGACCCAGGTTATTTAAGATCGGGCGTTGGAAGGGGGACAGGAATCAAGGTTTTTAAAACCTTTTGGAAGAAAGACATGTCATCATACAAACGAAACCCCACCACCGGGCGCACCCCTTGGGTTAGGCAGATTTCTCTCTCTGCCTTCTTGTGCATTATCTAGGATTCACAGGTCTTTTCAACAATTATTTTAAGTAAAGTGAGACCACCCCTCTGCTACCCAGAGCTCAGCCATTCTTTTCTCCATGGCCTAATTAAAACCAAAGTCTAGAGGAGAGCATGCGTAGGGCCATCTTGCAGAATTGTCCTTCCGTGGAGATAGCCTTTGGAACAACTCACGGGCACACAGTGCTGTCCCACAAAGGTGGGCCACGCTCGGGACCACAAAGGTCTCTCTGCTTCCTGCTAATTCCAACGCCCAGCTCCCTGGCTCAGCCAAGCGCACCCCCGGGCCATGACATTGGAGCAGTTCCTTAGAGAAACTTGCAGTAAGTGGCATTAATCATTAACCCCTGGAGTGTTTGGAGGGGAGGGGAAGAAAGACAGGAAGGGAAAGACCAACCTCCCCCCTTTCTCTAGCAGGAATGGGATCCTGAGCTCCGGAGATGGCCAGAAGGAGAGGCTGCCTGTCTGCTCGTTTCTGGGGTCTCATTCAAAGAAGAGACACGGTCTACTCAGCAGCTGCACTTAGGGAGTTAACGGACCAGCTGGTACTCCGCTGCCAACGCAGCTTCCTCCAACCGGACTTTTCCTCGGCGGCTTAAAAACGATTCCAGAATCCCAAGGCTTAGCAACGTGGATGAAGGAAAAGAAATCTGGATTTCAGAAATCCGAGCTTATACGAGACTGTGATTTTCTCAAGCGTCCTCTGAGATGTGCCTGAGCATGGATGAACAAGGAAGGGAAGTATGTCTACTGGACGAATGCCAAGTGACCAACCGAGAGGAAAGGACATTTGGGACGCTTCCCGCAGTCCTGCTGAAAGAGCTCAGTGGCCACCGTACCACCGCGGAGTCCACCGAAGCCCTAAATTTTCCCTCTCACCACATACATTTTCCCTTAACCTGTCTCTGGGACTTTTTGCTTTTAACTGCAGATGGGCGCTACTTTCAAAGACACGTATGGCGTCAGTGCCCTCTCTTAAATGAGACCGAAACTCTCCCCTGGCACAGACTCTGGAGGCAAAGGTTTCCAAGCCACAAAATGGTTTTGTTTGTTTTTAAGTCATGTAGAGAACAGGCAATTCTGCTGCTGCTAGTACTAATTATGCAGTTTAAAAAAAATCGCCTAGGACTCTACCGCTGCAGAGCTGTAACCTAGGACTCTACCGCTGCGGAGCTGTAACCTAGGACTCTACCGCTGCAGAGCTGTAACCTAGGACTCTACCGCTGCGGAGCTGTAACCTAGGACTCTACCGCTGCGGAGCTGTAACCTAGGACTCTACCGCTGCGGAGCTGTAACCTAGGACTCTACCGCTGCGGAGCTGTAAAAATCGCCTAGGACTCTACCGCTGCGGAGCTGTAACCTAGGACTCTACCGCTGCGGAGCTGTAACCTAGGACTCTACCGCTGCGGAGCTGTAACCTAGGACTCTACCGCTGCGGAGCTGTAAGGCGGCAGGACACCCATTCACACGCGCTGTCTGAAGGCGTCTCGAATTCAGGGTGTGGCCCATGTAACCCAAGGAAAGAGAAAGCAAAGCGCTTAGGTTGAGAAGTTGTTAGGAAGAGGCTGGTTCTCTCATTTGGGGTCTGGGTGGTGGGCCTTGGGCAGCAGCCGGGGGACCCCCGGCCCCTGTCACGTGGCCCGAAGTGATGGGAGCTCCAGGCCTCTGCTCCTGTGGGTAGGGGCTTACCATCCAGGCTGGGGGGCACCGTCCCCAGGGAGTACGAGCCTTCTTTCACGTGGACCAGTAGCTCTTCTCCTGGCTCAATGTCCTTAATGACTTTATAATAAATCTATGATGGAGAAACCAGGGAGAAAGGGTCAGCATTGGCGGCCTTGCTGCTTTAAAAGCCACATCGCGCACACCCAGCCCGCATGCCGTTGACACTGCTCACTGGGGGGGCTGGCCCGCTGGCCACTTGACCTGCCTTCTAATTGCTGCTAAGAGGTTCCCCTTTGGAACTTGACAGAATACACTCAGAAGGACTAGAGTCTATTTTTAACTTGTTTGACCCAGATTTTGGATATTGATAAAAGGGGTGCAAAAGGAAATAGGTGAGGATTAGCTCCAAAGTTCCCAAGCAGGGCGGGTCCTAGAGGGAAATATTAGGAGAAGTGGATCTTTTCATCAGGAGTGGAGCCTGGGCTGATTCCCAGGTTCCTTTTGTCAGTATGTATGTAAGACACCCTTTGCCGTCTGGGGGCGGGGTGGGGTCTTCAGGGGGCTCGAGAGTGAATTTGGATGTTTATGAAAGTGACTATGAACACAGACGGAGGCCCGATCGGCAGGTGTGAGTCTCAGGTGAGTGTGGACGCCATGTGTGCCTGCCGCAAGCTCAGTGCCAGCAGCCGTTGGCGGTCTGAGATGGGGGACACCTCTGAAAACAGAGATGGGTCGGGTGGGGCTCAGGGTAGAGTCTGCAGCCTGGAGCAAGCTCTGAGGGACGTCCAGCCTCAGTACTCCGAGCAGCCCCGTACCCTGCCAAGATGTCCCCTGAAAAAAACACCGTCTGCATGGGAGGTGGCAGCCACGATCTGGAGAACCCCAGCAACTCAGAAGGGCAGCATGACAGGGTCCATCGGGGATGGAGCCCAGGGACCAGGCTTCAATAGCCTGGGGGCCTTTGGGAGAGGATGGGGCCTTCCTTGCCTTTGCCAGACCCTACCTGGGAGCCCCTTCCCTCCCTAGGGACCAGGGACACAGCTCCCCTGCGTGGGGGCACCCACTCCTCACGTGAGCAGGGCTGACACCAGGAGCCCTGCATCTTAAATGTCAGGCAGCAGGGTGCGTTTCTCTCAGGCCAGTCCACTTCCTAGCATGCTGGCACGTGGTGTTTGGGTCTTTCTTCAGATACCAGTAACCAAGGAGATTCCAGGAGCCCGAAAGCTCGGCCACAGGACTGGCTGGGGGGCCAGAGAAGGACCCGAGACGAAGTCCCTCTGCCCTGGGAGACCTGGGGACTGAGGCTTCTCCAGGCCATTTCCATCCGAGGTCCCACAGCACCACCCTCCCCATGGAGGACATGGCGGTTAGGTGTCAGGCCAGACTTCCCAGAAGCAGCTGGCCTGGTTGTGGCCCCAGGGACTGAGCTGGGCACCGGCCTGCCGGTCTTCCTCCCCGCCCCCACCCCCGGGTCCCGCCCTGGGGAAACATCTGGAAGGCTGAGCTTCCTCATCTCTGGTGGGGCCCCTTTCCCCCTTTCCCCCCTCTCCCCAGGCCAAGTCCAGCTTGGACGCCCTCACAGCCAGTCTCGACTAACTGCAGAATGACACCAATGTGCTCTCAAAGGGACAGCAGAGCCACACTGCGTCCCCAAACGCCCAGCCGAACACTTGGGCTGCGGAACTACACCCAGTGGAAGAATACGCACATGCGCAGATGGCTTATCAACGTGCAGAGTTCCTTTCCCTGCACTCGTCAGGAATTTCATTTGGCAACTATGCCCTGGCACGTCGCTAAAATAATGATGAGATTTTGAAAACGGAGACTAGAAACTGTACCGTATTACCTTCTGTAGTTAAATCAATTGTTATTAAGCTCCCAGTTTTGTATTATTTTACCTAAAAATTACACAGTGGCCGAATCATTGTTTTAAAAACTCGGACTCGAGTCACTGTGTTTTCAAATCGGACCCAGAGTGAACCCCACGTTTCAACAAAGCTCGGAGGAGCCCCGGAGCCATCCCGGGGAGGTGAGTCAGGGCTTATTAATACACGGGAACAATCGCACTTTCATCCCGGCGGCGGTGAGTGAGCGCATCCAGCAAGTGCAGGCCGCTGAGTTCCCGCGCGCAGGCTGGGGCGGGCCCGGCGGCGCGGTGTCTTCTCGAGGGTCCCCGTTAGAGGGCAATGTGGACCCGCCCGCAGCATCTTTCCCGGCCGCGCCGCCCGCCCCCCACCCCGCGCCAGCCCGCTAGCGCCAGGGACGCTCGAGACCGGCGGCGCTCTCAGACCCGGTCCCGGCTCTGCGGCGGCCGCATCCTCCCGCGGCCGGATGCTGGGCTCGTGCTCCAGCCGGGCTGCCGGGGCTGGCGCGGCCCGCCTCCCTCCT
>NW_020174791.1:2144211-2150023 GCF_003031525.2 Neophocaena asiaeorientalis asiaeorientalis
GGGCTCCCCTACCTCCTGCCCCCCTCTTCCCACGCCCCACCCCGCTCCGACCTCCTCGGAGGCCGCCTGGCCTCGGGGGGAACCGACCCTCCCCAGTCGCCGCCGGAGGGTCTAGCGCGCTGCCCGTGGGATGCAGTTTTGTGCGCAGTGGGCACCCCCGCCCCGGCCTGGGACCCTCGGGGCAGCCGCCCGGGCGCCTAGCAGGGGCCGCCTCGACTTTGAGCCGCAGTCGGAACTAAGCGCTATTAGCGCTGATCGCAGAGCCTGGGGCGGGGCTGGGGGCGGTGGGCGTCCCCGACCTGCCTCCACCTTGAGGACGGGGCGCAGCGGCGAACCGGAGACCACTCGAACTTTCCCAAGCTCAGCCGGCCCGCCTTTGCCAAGTGCGCCCGGGTGCGCGGGCCGCCCTGGTCCACACAAAGGCCGCCGGTGCTTTTACGACCGCTCGCAGTGGCACCAAGGTCTTATCAGCTAGACGCGCAGAGAAAGACCCGGTTCCTGGTCTGCGGGGTCTGCGGGGTCGGGTGACTTCCCGGGACAAAGGCCGGGCTTAGGTGGGACTGAGGCCTGGGCAGTCTCCTGGCTTACAGGGCACAATTACAAAGTGCGCATTTACTGTACCGGCAGGCCCCTTCCGTTCGAGGCCCGTAATAAATTATTGCAACCCCTTAAACATTCCTAAAGTCGGTTTACAACCTGCCTTTCATTGTATGCCCCTCCGTGGGTCATATTCAGAGCCCAGGGCCAAGTGGGCATCACGGACGGGCTGAGTCCTAAGGCTTTGTGCAAGAGGGCAGACAGAAGCCTGTTCTCCAGGGAAGAAGGAGCCCTGGCCTCGGATGCCCTTTCGTTCCCAGGCTCAGCGCAGACCTGCCTTTGTCGGCGTCTGAGTACCCAGGCCTGTCTCTAAACAGCAGCAGCCCTGACACTGTTTAAACTCGCCTCAGTCCTTGGACTGTGTAGCGAGGCAGAGCTGGAATTTTCTCTCTGGTTTCAGGATATGAGGGCGGGGGCCGGGGGCGGGGGGGAACCCACAGCAACAGCTGAGTTTACTAGCGCCAATAAATGTCTGCTCTAAACGGCTTTAAAAAATAACAATGCCAAACAGACCTGATCCCAAGTTAAGTCCTTGTTCAGCATTTCAGTTCTCTTTGGAACAGCGAGACCTGATTGAACACGGGCGGGCGACACCAGCAAGGGGGCCTCGGGATTCTAACTGTATTTACCCTGACCCGGCCTAGTTTCTTCCCCTTTTACAATCTCTAGACACAAAGAGACAGCTTCTTGTAGGTGAACGGAGCTGGGAAAAATAAGTGGTCGCGTTCTCAGCAAAAGACGGAGAACCTGCCTGAGGAGAGTTGGGTTTCTTACGGGCCACATTCAGCGAGACCCAGCCTTTTAAGAAAATGAACATCATTTTCTTTTCCCCCAGCAACATTCTTTAAGACAAAGAAATATTTCAAATTGATGATGGCTGACACTTTGGGATATTTTCTCCTTAGAGTTCCTTAAGTTTGTTTCTGTTTTTAATACCAAGTCAGTTTCACAAGGATAGATGCTATTTTCAAACATGAAGACTTACGTTCCACAATTTTTATTCCTCCTTGATCTTAGAATTTTAAGATTTGAGTAGGTGAAAAGCTCCATCCAATCTACACTGGGTAGAAATGACTGGACTGTACACTTCCAGCCTGCAGGTTGAATTCAGGCCAAAGCCGTGCTCTCCCCTCCCTGGAGCAAACGGTTTTCTTAAAAAACATGAAAGTGACAAGTGAACTGGACCATGTTTCCCCGCTGCCCACCCCCCGCCACCCCCGACCAGTTTGAGAAACTTTAAAGGCGCATTTGAGTAAAATAGGTGAAATCTCTTTCACAGTGCTTATCTTAAAAAAAAAAAATTAAACCTCTCTCCATCCTGGATTTCAGAATTCACTTGTGCTTCAATTTGTGAAGGCTTTCGGTGTGGTGCACAAGGGGCTTTTCACGAAAGAAGCACACAGCGAGGGGAATTTGCATTGCTCTAAGATCTTGATGAAAAGCAAATTCACCCAGTGGCCAGTCTGCCTTCGGAGAGGGGAGGCTGGTCTGAGGGTTATTCCTGGGCATTTTTGGTCTCTCAGGATCCCCAAAGTGGTGAGGTGGGTCCTAGCGCTGCCTCATTGCTTCAAGACCTTTGGAATTGTCACCATGTTTCTTCATTACTCGCTGTCCCCAAACGTGGACCATCTCTCTCTGGGAAAGTTGGCGGACACTGGAGTCCTGAGGCTGGTGGAGGGGTTGAGCATTTGGAGTTTAAAAAGCAGCCCAGGTGATGCTCCAGGATGAAGCAGGGAAGCAAGCGTTTGGAGCTGCCGAGGGTCTGGGCAGGTGTTTATTTCCCTTTGCCTTCACTGTGGGAACCTTTCCCTGGCTGTTTCAGAGCAGGGTAGGAGCAAGGGGACGGCCAGCCACTCTGGGTTCGTTCGGCACCACCCGCAGGCTCCAGGGACGAGCAGACAATTCTTTCCTTAGGCCGAGAGAGGGGAGAAAGCTTGTCATCTTTGGGATTCGCCACTTTCCTCTCTTCCCAAGTGTGGCTGAAGCTGTATGTGCATGAATCTTTGCTCTTTGCTGTTATATATTCTGTCACCTTCCCAGCAGTTCAACATTGAAAAACATCTCTCTCTACATCTCTTCTTAGTTGTACAGTTTGTACCTGGATGTTACAATTATATTTGTTATCTATGAATTATTATATTATATATAATATAAAAATATATAGTATACAGTTTGTACCTAGATTTCATTTTAATGTGTATATATATATATATAGTATAAATTATTGGTCACAGTTAGATTGTCTTCATCATTCTTAAGTGCCTTCTTCTAATAAAGTATCCCACTTAACTAAGAAGAAAAAAATATAAATTCTGGTAAATGATGATAGCTAGTATCGTGAATGGGTACCTTGCCCTTTGCCCCAAGGGGGATCAGTTTGCTCCAAAGAGTAAAATGCAAAAGCTTTCTGACTCAAAACAAATTTGCTGTATTTTTTAAGTCTTTTGTAAGTTGGTTAAGAAGCACTGAAATGAATTCCCCATCTTTCTCATTTTCAAACGGAAAATTGTATCTAATTGTTTGGAAGCTACCATTTAAACCGGCCCATCCATTTACGATTTTTAATTAAAAAAAACTGTGGAGGGAGTGATGGGCTGTCCGGCAACAGGGCAGAGCAGGGCGGTGGACGTTGCCTGCCTGTCGTGGAAAATCCTAGCCCTGGAGGATCGCTCGCCCTGACGTGGGGGTAGGTGGTGGGGGAGGGGAGGTGGTCCACACCGGAGCGGAGGAAATGAAAGCAAAAGAAAACGCCGTGAGCTTTGGCCCGGGAACACCAGGTTCTCATTAGAAACAAGTGTTGGCTCTCAAAGACAGGGTGCTGCGTGGTTATCCGTTGGCTCATCTGCTAATGAAATTCCTTTGTTTGACACACTCTGCGAGGGAGATTAGCCTTTGTCTGCTCCCACTTTGGGGAGACTCGGCCCCTCTCCTCAGGCTGATCCCCTCACTTGCCCTCGGAAGGTGCTGTCAGTGGTGGGTTTTCCTCATGCCTGGCCAGCTCCGGCCGTGGGGGTGCAGCGCGGGCCTCACAGCCCCTCCGGGGTGTGCTGGGGGCTCCGACCCCCAAGTCGCGCTCCCCAACACGTGTGTGTGTGACCCCATCTTCAGCCCCACCGGCCACCTGAGCCCCGGCCACCGCCATCCTTGCCCTGCTGAGGCAACGTGGGAATGGGAGAGGGAGCCGGGCCGCGCACTGCCCTCCCCCCGCCTTTGCTTCCTCGGGTGGGCACTTTATTTCCAAACTCTCGTTTTCTTTCTTACCATTAAAACAAATCCAAGTACAGACCCTGTCTGTGTCTTCTGAAACATCTCAAACCAACTTGTTTGCTCATAATGGTGGGAGAAAGAACCACCAGGGGTGATCTGAGGGTCTCGCGTTTTCCAAAAAGAAAAGTGGGGGTTGGAGGATGCTGGGGCAACGGTCGAGCCTCCTGGGTGAACCAAGACTCCCGTGGGCTCCTTGCCTTCTCTTCCTGCTAAGCTGGGAAAGTAAATCAAAGCACCCCAGGCTCTACAGCTATGGTCTGACCACCCCCCAAAAATCCCAGAGGATGACATGTTCCGCCACAGCTGTCTGCTGTGGGTGTTTTTTTCCTAGCACCTGGGCCGCCCTAAAGCTTGTGTGGCCTCAGGACCGCCTGTGGGTTCTATGCAGTAGCAAACCACAAGTCACCTTTAGGTGATGCGCTGGGTGCAGGGGGACATTCATGGCCCCCCTGGCCTTTGCTGCCTGGGGCTCACCCCTCCAGAGCTGCACAGAGGAGGGCTGAGGCTGGTGCCGAAGCTGGTGCCCAAGAAGAAGGAGTGACGGGCCGGTCACCTCCCCCCGAGGTCCGCTGGGGCAGGGACCGCTTAGAGCCACAGGGCTCCAAGAGGGGCACAGATGAGGACCTGGGGGAGGGGCCCTGAGCACGGCCCTGCAGTCCCACGGCTGGGCGGGGGGCACGTGGTCCGTGGCCTGAGCGGCTCCGGGGAGAACGAGGCCCGACCAGATGGAAGGAGGCCGTCCTGGAGGGCTGCACTGCCCAGTGCCTGGGCTCCCCGAGCGCCCACGATGCAGCTGGAGGGCTGCCAGCTGCTCAGAACCTCACGGGGCATGGGGGGTACGTCTGTCCCCACGGTGCGTCTGGCCACCGGCAAAGGCCGTGCTGGGCTGAGGGGTGTGAGACCCCCTGACCTCAGCTCGCCGCCCCACGTGGGTCTCTCCGGAGGACTCGGGACCATCCAGGAGGCCCGTCCAGAGCTGCCTCAAATCCTTTGGCCGCTGTGGCTTCTGGAACGTTCTCTTTAACACACCCTCTCCTGCCTGGTCTCCTTTGTCCTCTGGACACTGGGGCTCATGGTTACGAACTTCAAGTCAGCGCTCTTCTGACGGAAGTCACCTCTCTACAGAATACCCTCTGGAAACTGTTCCCAGAAGCCGTTATTATGGATCTGAGATCTCCAACCCGGTTCCTTCCCTGTGTCTGTGCTGTGCTGGGAGGAGGTGGTGCGTGTGTGTGTCTGTCTGTGTGTGTGTGTGGTGGGGAGCAGAGAGAGAGAAAGGGAAACTGTTCACTTAAGTGTGTTTGTGTGTTTGTATGAGTGTGTGTTGTCGGCGAGGGGGGGAGGGGGAGTTCCCTAAGTGGCAGGAAATGCGGGTGGAAACTCTTGGGATTATGGAAATCTGAGAAACCCCATTAATATCGTGTAATGTTTCCTTCTCAAAGAGACGCCTGTCTTCAAAAATCTTTGTTTTATTATTAATATTTCAGGGACGTTTTTATTCCAGCTCTACAAAGGGTCAAGCCGGTCGCTTTGCGGTGCGCTGAGCTGCCAACGCTCGGGACTGGGGGACGGAAGGAAAGACTTTCTGCTGGGCTGCGTGGCCATCCGAGAGAGCACGTCAGGCTCTGAGAGACTGTCTACAAAATAGTTCGAAATCTAGCACACCCCTTTCAAAAACGTATTTCTAAAATTCACTTCATTCAAACCAACAAATACTGAGAATCTGTGTGTATTTCAGAGCAGTTTTCCTATTACTATTAGAGTTTAAAATTGTGTTATTTCTCAAAGGAAAATACATCCCACAAATTGCCCATCTTCCTTTGAGATCTGAGATGAGGCCGCCCCCTCACACCCCTTGGCTCCTGTTTTCCTGGTGTTTGGAGGCCACTGCCATGCCGTTAAGTTTGGAGATGGGCACATTGGCGGGAATCCCGGTTGCCCCGTGCCA
>NW_020174791.1:2150471-2174234 GCF_003031525.2 Neophocaena asiaeorientalis asiaeorientalis
GGTCCCAGGAGGCAGGGCAGAGGGTCCTCTCTCCCTTGGAGGATGCAGGGTTTGAAAGGCCCTGGGTGGAGAAATTTTACTGCTTCCGGCCATTTCATTCTTTTTAAATAATTTTTTTATAGACTTATTTATTTTTATTTATTTTTGGCTGCGTCGGGTCTTCGTTGCTGCACGCGGGCTTTCTCTAGTCACAGTGAACGGGGGCTACTCTTCATCGCGGTGGCTTCTCTTGTTGTGGAGCACGGGCTCTAGGCACGCGGGCTTCAGTAGTTGTGGCATGTGGGCTCAGGAGTTGTGGCTCACAGGCTCTAGAGTGCGGGCTCAGTAGTTGTGGCGCACGGGCTTAGTTGCTCCACGGCATGTGGGATCTTCCCGGACCAGGGCTCGAACCCGTGTTCCCTGCACTAGCAGGCGGATTCTTAACCACTGTGCCATCAGGGAAGTCCCTAGGCCATTTCATTGTTGCTTTTGCTTAAATAGGCACCAAAGTCCTCTCCGAGCCTGTGAACTAAGACGGGGATAATAAATCTCCCATTTTTAGGCTGTTAGAAACATCCAGCAGGCAAGGATGAAATTCTGATGTTACGTTGGGTTTAAGTATTCGAGCCAGGTATGGATCCGAACGTAGGATGGAGCTTGGTAAGCACTGGGGTATAAAAGTGGGGTTAAACGAAAGGGAACCCATGAGTTTAGGGTATTCCTGTCCACTGGTCCTGAAGAAGGAAAGAGTTTGCTGCAAAGTAGTTAATTCCATTTAGACCCTGTGTGGAGCTGAAATAAAAGCTAACCTGAAACATTAATAATAAAACAAAGATGTCGGAAGACAGGCTTCTCTTCGAGAAGATGCTACGGCTGCATGTTCTGCATTTTCGAAAGCTTGCCACATAAAGGCACCTACCAAACATTTCTTTTTTAAATAAAAAATCTGGATCCTTCATTATTTTATGCTGCATCTCACAAAAGTGCAGTCCTGGCCCTGGCCTCCTGGTATCTTTTTCACTGCCCCTCGGCTCCCAGACACACGACCAAGGACACATGTTCTTTGCAAAGACAGACAACGGAAGGACCATCTTCCCATGTGCTTTAACCCTAATTCTCCTTCACTCACATCTCACGTTCGTCTGGAAGGGGGAAGTGTCTTTTCTTTTTAATTTTTATGATTATTCTTTTCCTTTATTTCCTCAATATATTTTGCAATTTAAAAAACCCTTTTTTTCCAAAATGTTGGGTTCTCAGTGAAAGCTGTAGACCTCTCAGTAGCAGAGGTGGATTGGAGCATCGCCAGATCGTGTCCAGTGGAGGGAGGGCTGCTCGGTCCAGGCTGAGCCCCACGGCCAGGGGCGGGGCTGAGCAGATGAGGGCGAGGTGCTTGGCAGCTCACGCGGGTCCCAGGGCCTCCTAGGTGTGTGCTGTCTGCATTTCTTTATGCAAAACTGTCTCTCTAAATTCAAGAGCCTCAGATGGCTTTTAGAGGTTTGCACTGGTGACTCGAAGCTGCACCCTCTGTTATGTGGTCTCCACAAACCTTTTTGAAAGCAATGGAATCCTTTTTGCAAATGAAATCTCACGCATAACCCCAAGACAGAGGTGAAAACAGACTCCTCTGATGGAAGCCGCTGGGCCCCCAGGCATCTCGAGGAAGCCGTGCCCTGGGGACCCAGTGAAAGCGTGGCCTGGCTCTGAGCAGGGTCTCTGGGGGCCACTTGCAAAGTTGTAATTAAAAACGTTAAAGGACTAAGGTTCCTTTGTGGTGGAAACTCCACGCGGCATCTTCTGTCCTGATTGGTTCCTGACACTGGATGCCTGCAGCCCTGGGTCGGCACAGACGTGGAGCAGTGAGAAGGGTCCAGCATGCCGAGGGGGTCTTCGGCCTCTTGGGGGCTGTCAGCAGAAGCCAAAGCATCCCTTGGCCCTGGTGGGGCCTGGGCTGAAGTCAGGACCACGCAGCTCAGGAAAGATATCAGTTGGCTTCCAGCAGGGCCAGGATTTTGTGCCCAAACAGGGCTAGTCCCCTCCGCAGGCTGGCTGGGCTGCCACAGCTATTCTTGGCGGCTCTGGGCAGCTGGGGCCTCACCTCAGCCTTCCAGACAGCCAGTGTGGACCCTTCCGGGCAGCTTGGATAAACAGCCACTTAGACATGATTCTCAAGGAGAGGGGTCAGGTTCTCTACTTCTCTCACGGGGGTGGCATTTGTCAGAATGTGGACCCTGAAGTTTCAGACCCTGCCCGCTCCCGGCCATGTGTCTTCCCATAAGCCTCAAGCCCCATCAGCCCCAGAGCAAAGGCTCTGATGGAGCATTCGGGGGTGTCGCTGGGTTCCCGGAAACTCAGCACTGGCTAAGTGTCGGATACCCCGCCGCTGCAGGACGGGCTCGGTAGACATGTGGCTAACCCTTCACCTCGGCGGCTCCCCTCCCATCCATCCTGGTGCCAGGGCCCCAAGGCCGAGGCTCTGTGCGCGCCCCGGACCCACCTGCTCGTTGATCTGACACATGGTGAGGTTCTGGTCGTCACAGGAGCACGCCACACGGATGTACTTGAGCCAGCTGCCGGCCCCGGCCTGATTAGCGTCCACGCAGAACTTCCCACTGCCCAGGTCTTCCGAGATCTGCCCGGCAAGAAAGAAAACCAAGAAAGGTCAGAGGCATCGTGTGCGCTAGAGCCGACGTACTCTACGTTTGCCCAGCAAGAGAGCCCGCTGTTTGGGTGCAGAGTAGGAAGGCAGGCCAGCCTCTGGACATCAGCCGACCCCCCGGGCATCAGCCAGGCCCTCAGCCCACCAAGCCCACCGACGCCCAGGAGTCTCCGGGAGGGAGCCCGACGCAGAGATAGGAGGACTGCCCTGTCTCTTCTCACCGAGCAGATCGCTGCCCTGGCACAGCCATAAAAGTGCCACCGGCCTTGTGGAAACTCCCCAGCAAGTGGCCCCACGTGTGAGAAAGCAGAGGCCGCAGTGTCCGAGGGCAGAGCCCTCTGCTGAGAGCACTGGGTTGGGCTGGGGGTGAGCGGTCTCGAAGGTGAAGTTGTGGTCGGGGTGTGGCCGCGTGCGAATCTCGACGCGTGTGCGTGTGCGTGTGCGTGTGCCAGCATGCACGTCACCCTGCAAGAAGGAAGATCATTTGGTTTTCTGAAAAGTGGAAGTTCCCATCTGACGCTGTTTGCAGACGCCCAGCCGGCAGAGGCCCCACGGGCCCGACTGGCGTCAGGTGCTTTGCCACTGCTCTTGTTTTCTGAACGCCCTTCTGGCAGGCAGAGGCCGGGAGCTTCTCTGGCGTGCGCACCTCTGAGCAGGTCGTCTCCCAGGAGACCGACCTGACTGCTGTCCCTGCTGAGAGGGGGATGCCCCAAAGCTGCCGGATGCCAAAGTGGACGCTGCAGGCACAGCCCCTCCTGCCTGCTCTGATCAGTGCCTGCTCAGGGGCCCGAATCCAGAGCCGTGGAGGCCAGTGGCATCGTGGGCAAGCTTCCTGGGCAGCTGAGCTGGGAGGCTGGGAGGGGCTGAGGGAGGGGCTGAGGCCACCACCACACTGAGGGCTGGAAGTAGGTGTCCAGGTGGTTGGGAGTGTCCAGGTGGGCAGGGGTGTCTAGGTGGGTAGGGGTGATGGGAACAGGGTGTCAGAAGGACTCAGTGAAGTCAGGGCAGGGGGCAGGGACATGTCTTAGTACAAACAGAGGAGGCCGACCCCAGGCGCACGGCCCTGTTCCCCCGGGAGGTGTCCCCAGTGCCGCCTGATGGACAGGTAGGACCTGAGAAGGGAGGGAGGCTGCCCTGCGGCCTGGAGAAGCCCCTTCCGGCCAGAGAACCAGACGCTTTGTAAATGGCTCCGGTGCCTCCCGAACGCCCATGGACACCTTCTAAGTGGCCCAGGGTCCCGCCTGGCCTGTGAGTCAGTGAGGTTTTGGGAAGCAGCCGCCTTGCTGTGGGAGGGCCTAGAACCCACCTCTAGTCGTACTGTGCCTCCAAACCCCACGGGCCCCCGGAGCCCACGGCAGCCCCTCCTGTCATGACGAGTCTCTGAGTGGCCGCCGAGCTGACCTGGAAGGGGCTGTGAGCCCACAGGCCTCCGTTCTGACGATTCTCCATTTTGGGGACTTCAACCAAATGGCCCTAATTCTGAAAGAGCGCCTGGGCCAGTGTGGCCACAGGGAGGCTGCCCGGCCCAGCCTCTGGTCCTTGGCTGCCAGGGGTGAAGGGACACGGCCGCTCTGGGCCCCATCGGAAGGCCACTGTGGGCTTGTGGGGGGCAGGTCACACGGGAGAGGCCCCTCTCCTAACGCTAACGCCTCTCACGGGCCCCTTCTCTTACCTCCCACCCCCAGTGCAGGAAACCCGCAAGAAAGACCCACCAAGCAAAGCTGTGGGTAGTGGCACCGTCACTTGGCGAGGCCCCCGGCCACCTGGCTCCATCACAGGGAAGAAGAGGGGCTGGGGCTGGCCAAGACCCAGGGACGCCCCCCCACCCCCACCCCATCCCTGTGCCTCCCACCCAGCATCTTCACAGGTGGGTGTAGGCGGGTGGCTGCCAGTCTCTCTGTCTCTGTCTCTTTGCCTGTGTCTCTCGGTCTCCTCCCCCCACCCATGGTCCAGTCTGGACTGGCAGAGACGGTCAGTGATGCTGTGAGCTGTCACAACCAGCGCAGGGCCCCCCTCCCCCGCGTCTCCCGTCCCCCCCAGAGAGCGTGCTTGACCCCACGGTTCTCAAAGGTCGTGTGGGGCTGGCCAGAAAAGCGCGGAGGCCGGATGCAGGCATGGCCCGTTGCCTCTCAGCTCCGGTAGGTTCTGTGATACTGCAGGGCGGCTGGAAGACCCCAGGCTCATCCCCCAGTCCCACACCCGAGCCCTGCCTGACCTAGGAGCAAATCCACACTTCTGCCGGCACACCTGTGGGCACACGCACAGACCCACCATGGCAGCACTGCCTCACGGAGAGTAACTTCTGCATGGCCGAGCCCTCCCTCCTGAACGTCCCCTCTCAGCCCTCTGGGAACAGGCCTCTCTCTCCTCCACGTGACAGCCCTGCAGGTATTTGGACACGGCCCTCGTTCAGCAAACAGCTCCGGGCCTCTCAAGCGCGTCTGAACGTGGACACGGCCGGTGGCTAACCTGCACGGACGCTGCTCTGGGGCCTCTGGCCACGTGGCCATCCTTCTTGGGGTGCAGGGCCCAAAATTCAGAGGCAAAAACTCCTCCAGGGCCCCGCTGCCCAGCCCCAGGGGGTGTCTTCTCTCTGGTGAGCAGCCCCTCCCGGGAAACGTCCCTCCTCCTCAACCCGGAGGACCTGGTCCCCCAGCCCCGACCATCTGGACCACCGCAGGGTGCCACTTACTTCCTGAAGGTCCCTAAAGGTCCGGGGGCCCCTTCTCCCTCATGGCCACCCTGGCTGGCTTTCTGGGGTGACAGAGGAGGCCTTGCTTAATGCCTTCCACCCAAAGAGACTAAAACTCTCCCTCTGAGAGGTAGCAGGGAACGGCTGACCTTTCCTCCAGGGAAGGCACAAGAAGCCCTGGTCTTGGGGCCCTGAACCAGCGATGCGGGGCCAGGTTGGGCAGTGGGGCTCACCCCGATGCCAGGACCACGTCTCTCTCCCGTCTCTGTGTAGAGAGTCCAGCCCTGTGGGGCACACTGGGGCGTACCTGGATGATGGAGCCGGGCCAGGGGGCGGGGGCGGGGGGCGCAGGCAGGAGCCCGGCCTGGAAGCTGCTGCTTTTCTGCCTCAGATCTGGGCCTGGGCCTCGGCCCAGGTGGACAGGGTGCTGCAGGCTTGGCTTCTTGTTTGGGGCGTGGATGGGCCATGCCGTTTCTCATTACAGAAGGGGAGAAATGGGAGCGACCTTTGTCTCTCTCTGGCCTCCTTTCCTTCTGTCTCTGGCCTTCTCTCCAGGGTCTCCGCCGTGGCCAAGCTGGGCCCTCTGGGGTGCTCACGCCATGAGCCGTGTGGGCTCAGGCCTCTCTTGGTACCAGCACTGCCCCTTCTTCATCACTGCGGACCTCCCAGGCAGGGGCTGTCATTGCACATTTTCAGGACACGAGAGGGAGGCTCCAGGAGCAGGGCTGGGCCCAGCCCAGGGCCCCCACATGCTGTCTGAGCCGGATCGAGGACCAGAGAGAGGGTCTGCATCCCGGCTTCAGGACCCACAGGACTCAGTACACCCTGGGATCCAGAAAGCAGCCCCGGGCCGTCACAGGTCCCCCCTCCCGCCTCTCTTGGAATGAGAGGGCCCATAAGGACGGGTCCTGTCACTCTCTGCCCAGCTCAGCAGGGCCTGAGGCCTGGTTTGGTCTGTGCTCAGAGCCGTGCCCCAGGAGGCCAATACAGGTAGAAGTGGACGGAGCAGGTACAGGTGACTGCAGAGCCCCCGCCCCAGGCTGCGAGCTCGGTTCTGCTTCTGCACAAGGCATGCACCAGGGAGGGTGTGACGGAAGGAAAGAGTTGGCGCAGTTGCCCCCCAACCAATCTCCTAGGGCAACGTTAGCAGGCAGTGGCCTGGAGGCTGCCATGGCCTTGGGGCCGGGTCTCTCTGCAGATCTGAAGTCCGGCCCCTCTGCCTGATCGCATCCAAAGCTTGGCTCTGGGCAGTTTGGGGCTGAGCCTTGGGGGTCCCAGAGCCTCCAAAGGAAGCTGCCCTCCTGCCCGCTCTCCCCCACTTGGCCTTCCAGGCCTTTCCACCCCTCGTCCCCCCACCAGCTTCCCCAGCTCATAAATCACCCCCACCAGAAAGGCCTAGTTATGAAGCAAAGGCATAGAAAAACTCTCTTCACCTTGACAATTTGTTTTGCACATCATTTGAGGTTTCCTGCACCTCGAATTTGTGGGCTCACTGCTGGGCTGCTCTCTCACGTTTAACGGGCATGGCCAGCCTCTGGCCATCTGGGGTGTGCGTGCTGGCGGGAATGCCAGCACATCTGTCGTCAGCTGCCTAATGGGTTCCAAGCAGGCGGGAAGGAACGGGCCTGGGAGTCTGGTCCCTCAGCCGCGCGTCCTGCCTCTGCAGCTCAGCTCCATGGAGGCCTGGGCCTCGTGTCCGCTTCCAGCTCGGGGAGGACCCAGGGGGCAGATCTCATCCTTCTCACCCTGACCCCTTCTTTAAGCTGATCCAGAGCCACGAGCTCAGCCGCCAAGCCATGTGGGGCTGTCCTACCCACACGCACCCGCATGTGCGTAACAGACACACACACACGCACACACACGCCAAGATTTATGGCGTCCACGAGTAGCTGAAACAGAAAGTCCATTCTTGTGATGGAAGGAGGTGGGGGAGAGGCTTTCTGGAAACACCTCTGCTGGGTGCAGATGCGGAGCCTGGATGAGCTCGTAAATCCTCTGTCCTGACTCTCATTATGGGGCTTGGTGGTGACATGAACAAGCACCAAGGAGAAATGTGGCCAGTGGGAAGCGGTCGCACGGCTGCCCAGCAGACAGGAGTCCTGGCAGGAGGGTCATGGGGCCCCACCTGCTCAGGCTGAGAGGAAGGTCGGGGGTGGGGGAGGACATGTTCACAGAAGCACTACTTACAACACCCAGGATGTAGAAGCAACATGAGTGCCCGTTGATGGAGGAACGGATAAAGAAGATGTGGCACGTATGTACAATGGAATATTACTCGGCCATAAAAAAGGATGAAATCATGCCATTTGCAGCGACATGGATGGACCTAGAGACTGTCATAATGAGCGAAGTAAGTCAGACAGAGAAAGACAAACATCGTATGATATCGCTTACATGCGGAATCTAAAAAAATGGTACAAATGAACTTATTTACAAAACAGAAATAGAGTCACAGATGTAGAAAACAATCGTATGGTAAGCCAGTGTCCATGGGACTTGTGACCAAAGGAGCCGCGTGGGGTTCCTAGGACACCCCTGCTGACCGTGATCTCCGTGGGACAGTTCCAGGGCATTGTGGGGGGATAAGGGCCGGGGTCCCTCGGTCTCAGGGACCCAAGAGCACAGCCCAGGATGGAGATTCTGCAGAGGGAGCTGGGTGCCCGACAGGCTTGCTGCAGCAAGGCCACGGCCCCAAGCCCCTGCCTGGGGGAATTCACTCATGTTAGCGATGGGCAGAATCTCTCAGCTTAGAGCCAGACCGCAGAAACCACACTCTATGCATTCGGGGGCCACAGATGCCTTCAAAGGTCAGACCAGAAATCACTTACACACCCAAGTGCTATATAAACACCCCCGGGGTTCTCAGACCCTCTCCCCTCAAAATCCTGACGGCCAGGTGCCCCGGCGCTCCCTGGGGTTCACAGACCATCTCCCACAAAACACCCAGATATTCGATGCTGCTGCGTTCCCGGGGTGCACGGCCCTGGGGGCCCAGCCTGGAGCCCAGGAAGCAGAGCTCACGGCCGCTGGACTTTCCTCTTCCCTCCCCATGTCCTTCGGCCCCTCCTCCCCATGTCCTTCGGCCCCTCCTCCCCTTCCATCAGATTCTTATTTTACTTCTCCCTTTTTCTTCTTTTCCTCCTCAGGCCAGGGGCTGCACATGAGGGGCCAGCTCTCCCAGCAGCGTCTGTGCAGTTTGCAGAAAACCAGAGGGTGAGGAAGCGGCAAAGCGGAGAGGTTTGGTCTGCTCCGTGCATCGCCCGGGCTGGAGCAGGACTTAACGTGCCTGATCTCGCCAACAGCACCCAGGGGACAAGAAGAGAGGCTTTGGTGAACGCGGGGCTCTGTGGGCTATTCCGAGGGTCCCTGGCCCTTGGTGTGGCCTGAGCACAGCCCTGCTCCTGGCCCGAGTCGGGTGTCTGGGGGCTCGGCTTCCTCCCAGCTTGTCCCGTCCATCACGGCAAGTCTGCAGCCTGTGTCTCATAGGCCGTGGGCCGTAGCCCTGACCCATCAGAAATAAACGGGCCAATTGGTGATTGAAACTAGTGCCCTTAAGTCTGCAGGGAAATGAATGAGTGAGAAACTTGCCCAGACACAGAAACCCCTCAGGGTGATCGGCAACCAGAGGGGTCTGATGAAACCTCAAGACCAGCAGCGAGACGTCCCTATAGGCAGCCTGTGGGGTGGGTGAGAAGCCTTGCAAAGGGATGAGCACCCTATCACTGTAGGGATTCAAGGACCATCTCTCCAGGATGCTCCAAAGGGAGACCGGACCTCTGACCATAAGTGCCTTTCCAGCCCTGACATTATGAATTCCGAATCTGACAACGTGGGGATATTCTGGGCTCCAGCCTCAGTTTCCCCTTCGGAACTGGAAAGCCTTTTCCCTGCTTTCCAGCTGCGTGGAGGCCTGCAGCTCCTTGCGGGGAGAGCACACCATAAGGAACACTTGGTTTGTTCTTGGTAGCTCCTTGAAGACACCCCGAACAGAGCCCCATTCCCACAGCTCTGCCGGCTTCAAGGGCACGTGTGCTGCGGGGACATATTTGTGGCCATGATGGCTGTGGGCATCTGCTGCTTCCCTGGCTGTCTGTACCTGCTCATCTGCTCTTCGGAAATGTGCCAGGCTGGGAGTTGGCTGTGCCCACTACAGGATGAAGAGGGTGCTGGTCAGAAGCAGGGCCTCTTCCTGGGTCTGCTGCGTTGGTAAGAAGCCCAGACTCCTGGCCAGTCGGGAATCTTCCATGGGCTGCCCGGGGCCCCCGAGAGACAAACCAGCCCTGGCAGTGAGTAGGAGAAGGCCCCCAGCAAACAGGCTCTACCCTGTGCCTCCTCCTTCAAGAATCCCTCTGCCCTCCATGTTCACAGAAGCACTACTTACAACACCCAGGATGTAGAAGCAACATGAGTGCCCGTTGATGGAGGAACGGATAAAGAAGATGTGGCACGTATGTACAATGGAATATTACTCGGCCATAAAAAAGGATGAAATCATGCCATTTGCAGCGACATGGATGGACCTAGAGACTGTCATAATGAGCGAAGTAAGTCAGACAGAGAAAGACAAACATCGTATGATATCGCTTACATGCGGAATCTAAAAAAATGGTACAAATGAACTTATTTACAAAACAGAAATAGAGTCACAGATGTAGAAAACAATCGTATGGTTACCGGGGGGGGAAAGGTGGGGGGAGGGATAAATTGGGAAATTGGGATTGACATATACACATGACTATAAATAAACTAGATAATTAATAAGGACCTATTGTACAGCACAGGGAACTCTACTCAACACTCTGTAATGACCTGCATGCGAATAGAATCTAAAACAGAGCGGAGGGCTTCCCTGGTGGCGCAGCGGTTGAGAGTCCGCCTGCCGATGCAGGGGACGCGGGTTCGCAGGGAGAAACTAACACAACATTGTAAGTCAAGTATACTCCAATAAAAATTAATTTTAAAAATGAGAATCCCTCAGTCCACCTGTGTGTGGGGCTGTTGCATCACAGTCGGAGGTTCTTGGGGTGTCCCCAAAGAGAAAGCCCCTGGTCCCCGCAGAGAGCCTGGGCCCGGCCTCAGCCCCCCAGCAGGAGGGGGCCCTCGTCGCAGACCCAAGCCAGGGGCTGAGCCTCTGCCGGGCGGAAGCCCCTGGCCCCTCTCTCAGTGGGGCGGTGGGCAGCTTCGGCCACCCCCAGAGGGCACTTTTGCCCGAGGCTCCATCTTCAGGATGCTGCTGGTGGCAGATGGTGGCACTAGACTTCTGTGGCCTTTCTGCGGCATTTCTCACAAGCACTGAGATGGGATTTCAGTTTCTGTGTGGACACCAGGGTCAAAGCAAGAATTTCAGGCTGAACCTGGACCTGCCGAGGAGGACAAACAACTGCGGACCCCAGACCTGGTCCCAGATCCCTGGCCTCCCTTTTACTCAACCTTGAGGAGATGGCTGGTGTTGCCAGGGCAGCTCCCTGCCAGATGGGTTCTTGCAGAAGTTTCCATCCCCAAGTAATACAGGTGCAAACCCTGCCCCTCTCTGTCCCCCTGCCCTGGCACTGCAGTGGGGGACCCACGAATGCCTTATGGAGGCCCCTGTGCAACCATGCAGCAGGGGCTCCCAACAAACACCAGCACAGACGGCCCAGCCTTGCCCAGCTCCAGCCTCAAAGGGGTTCTGCTTCTTGAGGGATGAAAATGTCCACATCTGGTCCAGCCAACAACGGCTGGACCTGGGCGCTGACCAGAGAGTTTGAAGCCATCCACGTGCCAACACAGGGATGGTTTGGACAGGTAAAGGCTATCGGTGCAGAGAAGCCTCCCCAAATCCTGGCCCGGCTTGTCAAGTCCCCCCCAGCTAGCAAGTTCCTGGCCTCACCGCAGGCTGCCCCTGGCCTGCCCCGCTCCCTGGGCTGCCATGGTTAAATCGCTAACAACCCAAACACATTTTCAAACCCTGATCTGATTTGAATTTGGATCCGGAGCAGAAGTCTCTGAGCCTAAAGTCTGCACATAAGCGCAGACTCAGCTGTGACATTCTGAAGTGACACACTTGTGTTTGTTTCTTGATCATAAAAAAGATTGGAAAAAAAAAAGCCCAAACACCCCAAACCAAAGGTTTGTGGCAGCGTCCCTGCGAGGGCCGAGGCGGGAGCCCGGGGGCTGCCCACAGGAAGCGGTTTCTCTGTCGTTGAGTTAACGTGAGGCCCCCGGGAGGTGTCACATTCATAACCTTTTTCTGGTCACATTGATGGTGACAAACTGCAGAGCTTGTGACGGGGCACCCCCCCGCCCCACCCCGCCCCCTAGCAGGTGCAGGAGGAATTCCCACAATGGCTTGCCTGCTGTAGATCGAGGGGTGGGACTTTCCAAAGAGAGCACGCATGCTCCCTGAGGCCAGGCGTAGGGGGCTGCCCGCAACTTCTCTTGGCCGGACAGAAGCCCCAAGCGTGGGAGCCGAACGCCAGGCTGAGGAGCCCACCTAGGATGCCCTGGGCTTCCTCACCCACCTCTCTACCCCTTGGCTGGGATTCTGCTCCCTCCGGCCCACGACCTCAGCCTAGGGCCTTGTGACCCTCAGACTCTCTCAGACGACCCCGTCACCGTGGACAACGGCCAACACAGGCTGCACCTAGGAGTGACGTCCAGATGCAGCCCTCAGAGAAGCAGACACATTTGGGCGGAGGAAGGCTCAGTCTTCCCCCTGTCTTCCTCTTAGACATCCTCTTGTTGTCTGGAGGGCAGTGATGTGCAGAGCCTGCCCTGGGGCTCTTTGCACCCCACCCTTGGTCAGGAGGAGGCCACTGTAGACTGCTGACATTGCCTCACTGCTGGCTGCTGCTGAGTCTCATTACCGGGTCCCTAGATGCTCCTCTCCCTGATGGGGAGCCTCTGTTGTAGCCACATTTGTAGATGAGGAAACTGAGCACAGAGGAGTGAAGTAACTGGGCTAATGTTGCACAGCTGGAAAGGAGCAGATCAGCTGGACACTGTGCACTGGCTGCCTGTCTTGCCCCTTTTATGACCTGTGGGGACCACGTATCCTGGCCGGTCCTCCCCTTCTCACCTCTGTTCTTCCTGAGGATGGTGGCCAAGAGCAACTGAAGCTTCCCTAGAGCCTCACCAAGGACAAGTGTTCACACAGGGCTCACTGAACAAGTCCATGGAAGGATGGATGGTGGATGGATGAGTGGATGCTTGGATGGATGGATGAATGGTTGGATGGATGGATGGATGGATAGATGGATAGATGGATGGGTGGATGGATGGATAGATGGATGGTTGGTCGATGCATGGGTGGATGGATGGATAGATAAATGGTTGGATGGATGGATAAGTGGATGATGGATGGATGGATGGTTGGATGATTGGATGGATAGATTGATGGATGGATAGATAGATGGGTGGATGGACGAATGGATGGTAGGATGGATGGATGGTTGGATGATTGGATGGATAGATGGACGGATAGATGGATGGATGGATGAGCAGATGGTTGAATGGTTGCATGGTTGGATGGATGAATGGTTGGATGGGTGGTTGGATGGATGGATGGTAGATGGGTGGATGAATGAATGGATAAGTGGATGGATGAGTGGATGGATGGGTGGATGAGTAGATGGTTGGATGGATGGACGGTGGGATGGATGGATGAGTGGATGGATGGTTGGATGGATGGTTGGATGGATGGATGGATGAGTGGATGGATTAATGGAAGGTTGGTTGGGTGGATGGATAGATGGATGAGGCACAGAATTCCCCCAACCTGCCCAGACACTTCTGGCTTTCTCCAACTCCCAAGGTGAGATATAAGGATACATTCTACCAAGAGTTGTAAAGGTGGCAGAACACAGGAACACCTCTCCCAAGAGGACTGCACTGATCCCACATATTGGGGTGGGACCCTCTGAGGGGCTCTCACTGCCCCTGCCCCATCACAGTAAGGACGATGGTAGACGGTGGTTGTCCTGTCCACATAATTTCTTTCTCTTCCCCTGCATGATGAGGGCTTTGAAGGTTTCATCTGGCCGATTCCCATGGCCAGGCTACAGTGGGTGCTCAATAAATGGGCGACAAATAACGAGTAGGTGCCTCAAGACAACGGAGAACTTCCCCCAATATTCCACAGGGCTTTGCCCAAGGGTCTTTCTTTCCTCACATCCCCTTGTCGCATTCCGGACCCTTTTCCTTCTCGTTCTCCCACGGATTCTGCTGAAGGACATACAAACCCTCCTTTTAGTCGCTCTCCCTCTCTGGAAATCAGAGTTGCAATTTTTCCCGGATCCAGTGTTACATTGTTTCTCTCCTGTGCACGGTGTTGCGGTGTAATTTCCCCCCGAAGTCATTGTGGCAACATCCTTTTTCCAGGACAGAGGCCAGGCTGGCTTGTCCATCTCAGCACCCCGTGGGGTCTGGCACACAGTAGGTGCTCGTAGAACGTCTGGCGGTGGCCAGGACGCATCCAGCAGGGTTATATTTAGTGCCTCCCCTGCCACTGACTCAGTCCCTCTGGGCCCATCCTTCTTCCTTCTCTGGGGGACATGTCAGTCTGGAGAAGCTCCGTGACTCATCGCCTCTGTATCAGGCCTCATGTTTTGAAATCAGCTCCTGCAAATAGCTCCAGTCTCAATGGGACGAATCTAAGCCCCATCACGAGCATTGCTCGCTGCTCTTTGATGGACAAAAATGGCCACGGGAAGAGATCCTGGTGCGGACGGCGTCTGAAAGCCTGGCTAGAGGCCAGCTCTGGTTTCCTCCCCCAGCACCCGGGTGCCACATGTGAGAGCGCTGGCCAGGGCCTGGGCCTTGGTTTTGGCTTTACAGAGAGAGGAGGCGTGTTTCTCTCTGAACAGTTGGTTGTAATCGCTCCACTTCCTAGGATTCGGCTGTCATCTAGTGGCTGAGTGAAAAAAATCCCTGGAACTGTAACCCAATGGGCTCATCCTTTCTCTTGCCCTCAACCCTCCCAGCACATTGGGCGTGGAGTGTTAAGGGTCTGGGCTTGCGATGCCACGTTTCTGGATCCTGTTGTCTCCTTCTGGATTCCTCCATTCTCGGGAGCTGTCATCCTGGCCAGAGGTCATCAAGTTGCTCACTGATGGACCCTGAGCCTCACGCCAGGCCTGCTCTTGGATGTGAGCTCAGCCTGAGCTGTGGTTCTGGGAACCCAAAGCCGGCTTCCTTCCCAAGCTGTGGGCATGTTGGGTCTGACCAGCAACTTTGAAAAGGATTCATAGGCAGAGGTGAGGCAAAGTCATTCTTGAATGACAAATGGAACCAATTAAATTCAACTGCTCTCCTTCTCTCCCTGTGTTCCAGCCAGTTCCTACAGCCAGTCACCTTTGACGAAATATATTAAAGGAATTAGGAGTATGTCCCCCACAATGATATTACCTGGACCCCTTTCAAGTCCACACCAGTCAAGTGCAAACATCTATTCAAGCCCAGGAAATAGAATTGAAACGGTTTATTAAAAATCTAATCACCAGCATTTATATGACACAAATGGCTCTGAACAGCACCCACCAACCCCACAGCCTCTTCAGGGACAGCACAATGCAGCTGATTACCTGGAATTTAAGTGGGGGTGTTTAAGAGCCTCGGAACATTTAAATCGGGATCTTTCTTTGTGGGTTCTGCTATTGTATTCTTCTCTTTGGAAAAAGGCAAAGGATGGGAGGACACATTTTCTTTCCTCCTTTGAGTGAGCTTCATATGACTTATTCTGGCAGATCTGTTTCTATTGATGCTGTCAGGACGTGAATAAAACCCATGGGAAAAGGGCACACCCCGCTTTGCTTAATTAAAGCAGCGTGGCTCGCCCAGCTGCTGTCCTGAGTCGGGACACCTCCCAGGTGACCGGATTGGAGCTCCCTCGAGATGAGGGGCTGCTTGCGCGCAGAGACGGTTCCCTTCTTCCCCAGGGTGGAGGCAGCTGGGGCCTCTGTCTCTGGGGGAGGGGCGGTTGGTGGTCTCCTTTGCATCTTGGCTTCCCGGATCTCTGGCTCGCGCACAGACGGTCAGAACGGCTGTGGGTGCAGAAGGGTTTCCTCTGAAGCCTTCCTAGCCAGCCGCAGGCACCCAGTGCTTGATGATCGCAGAGTCTCCAGGGGCCGAGACCCCGCAGACTTCCTCCGGATGGATGTGCTGCAGACCTGGGCTTTGGTGTGACTTCTGAGCTGGGAACTGTGTCCTGGAGACTCTGCCAGAGCTGCTCCACGTGGTGACTGGCCTCCAGCCCCACGCGGCAAGGTTTGGGGCCACTCCGGGCAGGCAGGCGGTCCTCAGCCATCCCTGGGAGGTTGAGAATGCTCACCGAGCTGGTGGTTTCCCTAAGTGGCACACGGCTCTTCCCCTCTGTCAGGGCCTGGGCTCTTTTCTAGGAGGTTCCCTGCCTCTGTGAGGAGATTCAGCCCTTAGGGATGTCAGATGGAAAATGTCCCTCAACCCCCTTTTCCTTCACCTCTCACTCTCTAAACATACATTCCTTTACTTTTATTTTAAATTCTTTTTGTTTAGTCTTCCTCTCCAAATGATGACTATTTTAAAATTATCTTTTAAGGAAAAATAATCACTTCGATTCTTTCCCAAGTGTTCTTTTATTTTTTTGAAGATGAGTGTTTTTTTTCCTATTTAATGCCTAATTTAATTTTTAAAAAAGTAATGAAGAATATAACAGAATCAAAACATTTAAAACAAGTACACTCGCTTCCTACTCCACTAATTTTTGTCATATCAACCATGAATTACGAAAAATAAGTTCGTAAAAAATGTAATTACTTTAAAATGCGTGACTACTTCCACTTTTGTCAATATTTTACATTTCTGTATATATTCCATGGTGGAAACTCTCTCTGGAGACACTGTCTCCTTAAAAGCTTGAGGAGCTCCACAGAGGCACGGTCAACAGCTGACACATAAAGTTGGAGTACAGGCCTTTGGAATTTGGCTTCTTGCTGGTACAGTATAAGGACCAAGGTGTATTTGAAAATGAATCTCCAGCTGGGTGGGCCCCAGGCTATAGCATCAAGGTGATTTTCTTTAGACTCATATTTACGGAGGGGCCTGATTCTTGGGGTGCCCTGCATAAGAGCCTGCGGGGGCTGAGAGGGCATCGGAGGCGTTGCTTATGCATTGCCTTTGTGACTGAGGACTCTGGGGCTGATCCTGGCAGTGCTGGGGGGCAGGTCCTGCTTGGGGTCCTGGGCTGTGACCCCTTGGACGCCATCTCTGGGAAAGGCACACCCTGCCAGGTCCGGGTCTCTGCCAGCTGCACCTCGGGGAGGGCAGGGCAGGCGGTGGTGGCACGTGGAGATGCAGCCTTAGGGTGACTGGTTGCTTCGCCGGGTCCACTGTTGCTGTGGCCCCAAGGCACGTGGGTGTGACCCCTCACAGAGGCAGCTCTGAGTCCCACACCCAGGACCGGGTCCCTGCACGATGGCTGGGGAGAAAATCCACCATGCGAGGGTTTTCTGTAGAGGCTGGGGGAGAAATTTCTGGATCACATGGACCTCAGACGCTAGGCTGCTTTCATGACCAGCTCCCTTGCAGACAGTAACTGGGTTTCATTTCCGGGGTGGGGGTGTGTCTCTCCCGCTTTGCCAAGGCCCCTCTCACTTGAGGTTGGCCCTTTCTCCTCCGGCGACTTGAATGGGACAAGCTTTGTTTATTTTCGTGTATTTGGGTAGAAGAGGGTCAAATTAGGTTTGATCTTCATCTCGCGAGGCTTCTGGAGGGCCGTCCGTTCACGGGAACCTCGGAGAGCAAGCAGTCTCTTTGGAGAGCCCGTAAGTGGAGACGTGGACCCAAGACCAGGGCGCCGCAGGGCTGCATGCGAGTTTCTGGGCAACGGACACATGGGCGCAGCTCTCAGGGAGGTGCTGGGCCGGTGGCCCCGTCAGGTCGCTGCGTGTCCCAAAAAGCCACGTGGCTGTTGGTGAGCCGGGCTGGTGGTCAGCCGAAAAGGAGCTTCTCCCGTGTCCCCACCCTCCTGGCAACAGCTGCCCAAATCACGCCCCGCCGTGCGATGCACACGCACACCCTCCTGCCACTGGAGAAGGAGAGGCGACCTCCCACCCCCACGAAGGCTAGACCCCCAAGCCGCAGGGACCCCTCTGCTCATCGAAGGGCAAACACCAGAGATACTTGCTCCTTCTTAAACGGGTCGACATCTCGAAAACAGAGCAGAGCAAAATAAAACACGCCGGTGCCACCCCTCACTCCCCTCCCCCTCGCCACAAAGTTCCCTTTGTGCCCCGGGAGGCTGGGCTGGACCCGACTGGGTGTTCGAAGACACACTTACAGCCTGATATTATGCAACAGGATGGTAACCGCACATTCTAATAAAAAAATAAACTAAATAATAATAAACATTTGACCTAGAGTAAAGATCTTTCACGAGACGCCCTAATCACTTTTCTGCTCCGACCTCAGTTTTTTCTGGACCGGCTCCAGGGAGCCCGGGGTGGTGCGACAGCCTTTTTCTTGGAGGGAACAAAAGGTCTTTTTTAGTCCTAAGGGCTGCCAAGTTTATCCAAATATTCTCAGCTTACTACTAGCCCCTTTCTGAGTTGATATTTCCAATAAAAGGACACTTTGTATCTTTAAGCCACTCGGCCCGCCGAGCGAGGATGCCGAGGGCAGGGAAGCCCGCTGCACAGCCCCTTCGGCCACTTCCTCGGAGACAGGCGGGAAAAAGCGGCCCCAGTGTGACGGGGTGGGAGTGGGCCGAGCGCAGGGGTCCGGGCTGTGTGCCGACGGACGGAGAAGACGGAACCCACAGAGGGTCCCCCCTGCACCGCACCCCGAGCCAAGGCATGGCCACGGCCCTGCGTCCTCCGGCATCTGTTCCCGCTTCGGCCAGGCCCGTCTAGTCTGTGATCAGCTGCCAAGCACGTTAAGTCGTGAGCACGCCTGGTGATGGAGGGAGAGTTCGTTTCAGCCAGGCTGAGCTGTGCTGTGCCAGGCCTGTGTTCCTGGCGCTCGGCTCTCCGGCCTCACTGGAGCCCACCTTTCACGAAAGGCGAGGGCTGTTCTTAACACTGACTGGCTCCACCCCATCTGCCAGACCACCTTCCACTAGCCAGCCCCGGGGCCCGGTCCTGCGTGCGCGTGTGCATTCGAGCGCGTGTGTACGGAGGATGTGTACACGCGTGTGAGCATGGGAGTGCGTGTGCACCCCCACGCTTGCGCTCACCCTTCAGAGCGGCCTCCGCAGCCCCACAAGGGGCACTTCCTTCCCCCCCAGCCTCCGCCAAACGGCTCTGATCAGCGTTCATGATAGTTCTCATTAATCACCTTTGGCTCTGCTGCAGATGGAGGCAAGGCTGCGGCGAGGTGACAGGAGCCACTTAGGCGGTATTTACGACTCGCGAGCACGGTGGCAGCGCCGGGCCCTGACACCTCTGGCCCGCGGCTGCCATCAGGGCTGACATTTGGGGCTGCCGGCTGCCCGGCACAGGGCCTCAGTGTTTCTTCTTTGTGCCCAACATCAGGGATGCCGCCAGCCCCAGGCCCCTCCTCCTGCACAGGGTGGCAGCTCCTTCAGGGCCGATGGCGGAGGGAGGGGACCTTCGGGGAGTGGGCAGCCTGCCCCCGGGCCGAGAAGGAAGAAGCAGGAAGGGCATGCGTATCTGCCAGAAGCCCCCTCCTTCCTTCCCGAGGACAGCCGCCCCCCTTCCTCTCCTGGGGGATGGTCAACTGCTCTGGTTTGCGCTCCCTTGGACCCCGGCACAGACTCCCCCGCGCGGGGGTGGGACTGTGTCTGCTCCACTTGGGACCCTCGACAGCACACAGTAGGCGCTTGGGGGCTGAGCGTGCAGTGGGAGGGGCTACATTGCCCTCCCAGGAACCTGACCGGAGCCCGCACCCCACACCCTGGAGCTGCCATCCCGTTCCCTCAGTCATTGCCGAGCCCGGGCGACCTTGCAACTCAAATCACTCATTCCCAGACAGACCACAGAGAACCCTCCCTCCTGTGGACTCAGGGTTGCCTCCAGGGGACCCTCTCCTCGTACAGCCCCGTCCACCGCATCACCCCCCACTGAGATGCACCCGGTTTATTCTGGGGACCCCTGTTATCTCCCTTTTATGTCCACTCGCAGCCCTGCCCTGGGGATGCTCCCTGCGGGGTCAGACGGCAGTGGCACAGGTGTGGGAAGAACGGTGCTTGTAAAGGATCGGGCCGCCCTAAAGCACTCCACTTCCCTCAGAAGCAATAAAAGTGTCTTTCTCGGGGCTCTGGGGGCAGGGGGATCGGCCCTACTTGTCAGCTTCTGGTCCCCCGGCTGGACCATGATAATTAAAACTGTGCTCCGGCTCTGGTTTCTATAAGGCCCACCTGTTCCCCTGGGCAGCTGGGGGAGGGGGGGAATAATTGCCCAGGCAGCAAATAACTATGTTGCCATCAGCGGGGTTTAATTTTGCCCTGGCACCAGGGGGCCACATGCAGGGCCACAGGGTCATTACTAGGCTGTTGCTGGGGGAAGGGGCGGGCAGCAGTGGCCCCAGGGGGTGACATTTTGGATGTAGACATTTTCGTTAAGGTCTGGGTTGAAATGGAAAAGGAGCCATTGCCGGGACCTCTCCAGAAAGTGCTGGATGGGTGGGTATGGCTGACAGATGAGCAGCTCTGATCCACTGTGTTAATCTGGGTCCTTCGAGGCTGCAGCATCGCCAGACCCGTCTGTGTTCCTGTTACAAGGTCAGCTGCTCTGCAGGGCTGTTCGGGGTCCACTTAATGACAAACCAGGAACGCCCGAAGAGCCATTAAACCGCCTCCACCCCAGACCTCACACCGGGAGGAAAACCTTCTAGAGCATGTGAACTCCCACGCCACGGAGAGAACAGGGTGGGTTTGACCGCTGTGCCCTTCCAGAAGCCCACCTGAAGCTCTCGGAGAGCTGAACCCATATAGCAGCCTGGTGGGAGCGGACGGCTGGGAGAGCATCACTTAGACCGTCATCTGGGAGCTTCTATGCCCACGGCCACGTGCAGCCTAAACCACGCCCCGAACCCATGGAGAAGATAAAGGAATTCATTCACATTTCCAAAGACCTCCAGGGCTGATTCCAGTGGACGGTGCTGATGTGGGCCCTTCTGGTCCCTAATCCAGTAGCATCTGCTTTCAGTTGAGTGGTTTTTACTGGGGGTGGGGACGGCATGGACCTGGGTTTTGTTTTGTTTCGGGTTTTTTCCCCCCTCCCCCTCCTCCTTCCCTGCTTCTCGTCCTTTCTCTTCCTCAGGATTTTGGTCCCAACATGAAGCTTTGTGAAAGGCTCCTCGGGGAGTCTGTAATCACTTCCTGCCACGTGCAGGCCGGTGTGGGAGCTTGTTGGAAGGTGGCCTTTTGCGGGGGGCTGGGGGAGCTTCTTACGGATTCTTTTCTTATGAAATCCATGGTGGGTTACACTCTCAGGAATGAAGACATCTGTGAATGACACTCAGGCCCCGTGGGAAAATCCAATTGCTTCACCGAGGGGCAAAGCAGCCTCGTGTGAGGCCTGGGGTGGGTTTTGAGGCCATGGCTGCCCAGCCTCGCCTGGATTCCTCGGCTCTGAGCTTTCCTGGGCTGTCAACCCAGTGATTCCTTCCACAGTGGGAGGAATTCCCCAGAAATGAGGCGTCCCCTCGGATGTTTAATTAAGGATGACGTAGCGTGCCCATTTCACGTAGGTGGTTAAACTAGTCAAAGGAGAACAAGAATGGACAAACCGCAATTAATCAGACACGAGCCCATCGCCCAAGGGCTGGGCAGCCCCTCTAACACGGACGGTGCAGCCTCGCACCTCGGGGTGGGTGGGAGGTCTGAGGCACCTGCCTTTGGCACCTGACTTGTGAAGCTCAGGAGTCCCTGTCTTCCCTCGGGGGAGCAGTCATGAGGGGGCCCTTCACTGGTCCCTGAATAATGCGGCTATAAGTTTTGGGATCTTCAAGGGCCTGCTTTCCAGAGAGCTCTGAAGACATACGGTCCTGTTGCTTAGAAAGATCTCTGTACGTTTATATCTATCTAACCATCTACCTACCCCACCTACCTATCTATCTATACTTTTTTTTTTTTTTTTTTTTTTTTTTTTTTTTTATGCGCCACCAGGGAAGCCCTCTATCTATCAATCATGTTCTTGACGCCCTTTGCAACCCAAGGTGAGTCTGTGTTCGTAGCCCCATTTCCGTAAGTGATCGGGGGCTGGTCTTCTGGTGACCGTCCAGCCCCCGCCCCATGTCCCTGCTTCCCTGCCTGCCCCCATCTCCTCCCCTCCAGGGAGGCCCCTGCCCACCTGCACAGCCACGCCTCCTGTTGAATCCTTCCCTCCTGCGGCAGGACCCACAACTTGCGCTGGTGCACACCTGTGTCGCCTTCCTGGTTCTCAGGGAAGGACTCCCGGGGCTCCCCGTGCACAGGGTGGGCGAGCCCTATGCCACCACATCCCCTCTGGGTCATGGCGTTTTCAGACAAGATTGAGATCAGCATTATAGACGCCCAGAGAGGGACTGAGGCTTTTGCTAGGAGAGGGCGGCCAAGCTCACCAGAGCCAAAATGAGGCCACTCCAGACCCTCAGACAAAAGTCCACTCGGAGGTGGGACTGAGTCCAGAGAGGGTGCCTTCCTTCACCTTTCCATCAGTGTCCCGGGGCTCGCTGGCCACCGTTTGGGCCCATTTCCCAAAGTCCAGGACACACCTGCCTTGTTCCCGCCTCTGAGGAAGTTGGGGTTTGGCAGGTGTTCTGCCCGGATGAACGTCAGGGTGGCACGCGGTGAGATTTGGACGCCCCATAGACCAGTGTGTGGCTATGCTCCACGAGCCTCTCTCTCTCTCTCTCTCAGCATTTTTCTTTCCTTAACCAAACAATGATTTTCCTGGGCGACACACAACCTCGGCGGGTTGTTCTGTGTGCTTGAAGCAGGGGCTCCCAACTGCCCGCAACATGGAGAAGTTCTGGGTAGCTAACACCCCGTGCTGGCTCCTGTCCCACAAGGCGTCACCGTCTGCAGAGACCCCGTCTCGGTCCACTCACCCTGGTCTCCCGCTCCCTTGGGGCAATGGGTGCGGGTGAGGCGTGTGGGCTGAGGTGGGGCCCTGTGGCGCGAACCGGACTGTGCTTCAAAGACAGGGGCTTCTGAATGGGCATCCGTGGCCCCGTCCACCCACCGGGTCAGAGCTGAAATGTGGGACGAGGGACGCTCTCTTCAAACCGTCCGCACTTGAAAAAGGCTTTTCATGTGGCTCAGCGGCACACGGTTCTGCAGACGCTGCCCTGATTGTTGTCAGTGTCTTGGCGCAATCGTCCAGGAGTGGCTGGTGGAGAAAAGGAAAGTGCCCAGAAGCCCCGGCCCGCAGCCCTTTCCCTCCTCCCTGCAGGGGGACAGTGCCAGCATGTCTAGCACCACTTGGGGGAGTTTCCAGGGATGTTCCACTTTGGAAAAACGGAGCAGTTTGGTCCACAGGGGAACTGGGAGGTGCGGGGCGCTGAGGCCGTCACCTCCTGTCACCCTGGGGCAGTGTCCCCTCCCATCGCGGCCCCTACCCTGGCGGCCCCGTCGGACGCAGCGTGGCCCCGCTGAGCTCTTCCCCCTTCCCTTCCCCAGAACCCGGCGAGGATGCCCGAGCGGCGTCTCGTGCAGACAGCCAAATCTCCAGAGGTCAAAGTGGGCGCCCCCTCCAGCCCCTCACCCCAGAGCCCACGCCTCTGCAGGGGCCGATTCTCAGTCCAGGACCCCAAAGGCCAGGACAATGGGGGCCACCGCGACCCAGGTGAATGCCCCCCACTCGGCCGTTCTTGGCCTCCGCTTCCCGTCGGGGACCTGTGCCCACTGGAGAGGGGCCTGCCCGCCACAGGGCACGACGACCCTGTCCCAGAACAAATAGTAGCTCAGGGTCTGGAAGGATAAGCTGCTTCCAGAGGTGACCGGCCACCCTTGCCTGCAAGTCCTATCCACCACGTTTGGGCAGCAGTGAAAACATCCCCCTGGACTCACGTCCCCGATCCACCCACAACTGGTCATCATTACAACGCCTTGTCCCGGACGATGAGATAAAAGATGCGTTTGATTCAAATACGTGACAATTAGGGACAGGGGACCGTGGCCCTGCCGACAGGAATGCATGGCGTTAACTACACGCGCCTGTCACTTCTCGCTGGCCGTGCAGCCACCGAGGGGGCCCCGCCGCACCCGGAGGGCCGGCAGCCTTCTCGACGGAGTCGTCTGCGTCTTCAGGGGCTGCCTGGCTGCCCGTGGGCGTGGCCCCTACAAAAGCACACGCTCGCGGCCTCCGTTTTCTGAGCAACCTTCCACATTCCACATCCAAGGCCCCTGTCTGATTCCAGCTTCTAAATAAACACACCTTCTTGCAAGGGTGGTGCTTCGAATGGGGGCTTGTTTCCAGGCTTCTGGCTGTCGCTGTCCCCTTCAGTTACACGGAGGACACTTTTTTTTTTTTTTTTTTTT
>NW_020174791.1:2174283-2198343 GCF_003031525.2 Neophocaena asiaeorientalis asiaeorientalis
GGTTCACCGGGGGCCCTTTTTTTTTTTTTTTTTTTTACCCCCTCTGGGGGAAAAACGTTAAGATTGCCAACAATTTTCTAAAGATCCTTTAAAGGAGGACCCGGGGAGATGGAGCTGTGAAAGTTGGTGAGGGTAAACCATGATGACAGGTGGAGTCGGGGGTGAAATTCGAGCCCCAGAGTAACTGCAAGAAGAGATTCCTTGCAGATGGCGCGGACAGCCCTGCATCAGGGAGGTGGTGGCGGCCCCTCCGACGGGGCCACGGGAGGCTGGCTGTTTGTGCCTCTTCCGGGGACCCTGTCTCCAGCCCTGAGACCCTCAGGGGACAGAGGGGAGACCCTCATGGCCTTGAGATACACGTGGTCAGGGTGGCCGTGTTCGTGAGCTTTAACACCAGGGGTAAAGGAGTCCTCCTTCCCGGGACACCGGCCTCCGCTGTGCGAGGGTTTGACTTGTACCCCCGATTCTCTGCACTTAGAAAATGACTCTGAGTTCAAAAAATGTATGCATAATTAAAGACTCCGGTGGGCAAACGGAGGCTGCATACGTAGCTGAAAGACGACCCTGCTGACAGTGTTCGCTGCAACTGTGGTAACGTTCTTCTGCCCTCAGTACCCGGGGCGCTGGCCCTTGTTCAAGTCTCCACGATCCTCTATTCTAGCACCAAGCGATGTCCGTTCCCCTCAGCATGGTCTGAGCTGGAAGTGAGTCCACCCCCTCGCTTGTCACGAGTCATCACGCACGGAGACTGTGCAGAGTCTCGGGATACGGTGGAAATCAGACCTAATGTCCATTCGTTGGGTCCTATCACCTTTGGAACTACTTGCACAAGCGTGGTGGTGTTTGTTGCTGGGCGTCCATCTGGTCTGCAGCCCCTTGGAGACCATTACCCTTGTCGTCACACTTTTAAAGATGTTCGAGGGCTCTCAGCAAAGGTTGGGGGCGGCGGGAGGAGGGGGTCACTCCCTGCCTCTTCCCGGGGCTCCGCCCCCACGCCTACAGCTCTCTGAGGCCACAGCCGGGCATCTGGAGGTCGGCAGCAGGCTACTTCCTACGGCCGCCAAGGTCTTCTGCCTTCGAGCCCCCGGCGGCCACCCTGCCCCGGCTGAGCCTGTGAGAGGCGGGACCCGGAGTTTTACAGTGACTTTTACCCTCGTTCAGAGACGTGGGACAAACTGCCCTTCAGGGTGGAAAGTGGCCCACCGCACTGTGTTCCTGTTGCCCACACTGACCCAGGCAAGGCGCCCCATCCCTGTCCCGGCCCTGGGGACACACTTGTGCACGAGGGCGGGACATGGGGACCGTGGACACTACCGTCTCCTCTTCCTTCAAGTGAAACAGCTTCCGGGTACTCGGATTCTGGCGTCATCCGAAGAGCACGGCGAGATTTGCCCACCCCGCACCTTTCTGCAGCAGCGTTAATACACGTGAACGGTTTTGTTCCGTTAGGATCACAGCCTCTGCAGGTTTCTCCACCTCACCGCTGTGGACATTGGGGTCCCCTCACTCTCTGCTGGGAGTGGGGTGCATCCAGGGCACTGCTGGTGCTGAACAGCATCCCTGGGCTCTACCCACCGGCTCCCAGCGGCGACAGACAGAAACGTCTCCAGATACTGTGGACGGCCCCTGGCAGGCAGAGTGGCCCGCGGTGGAGAGCCACTGGTGGGAGGCACAGTTGTTGAGGCGGGAGGATCTCTCTGCCATCGCTGTCAGGCTTCTGGGAGCGTGCGTCTGGGTCGGCAGAGAAGCGGCTTAATCATCGGAATGGGTCTGGGTGAGATACCCCCGTGAAAGGCATCTGCACCTCTCCTAAGGGCACCGGTCCAGGGCCCATGGGGAAAACTGCTTCCTGGATCCAGAGAAGGGAGAAGGCAGTCTGGGCGGGGCCTGGGGCTCTAGAAAACTCTGCAGGCGAGCTGTGTGGAGGGGATCCGCCCAGGCACATGGTGGGTTTCCTCAGTCCTGCCACACCGACTGCATCAGGTTGCCCATGGCTGATGCCTGGGGCCCAGGATGGGGAGAAGGCTGCGGAAGCTTCTCCAGCTCAGCCTGGACTGGTGTCTTAGGAAGAGACGGCCCTCCATCCGGTGCGTGCAGTGCCGAGGGTCCTTGGAAGGAAGTGTCTTATCCATTCAGGAAGCGCAGGCCCCAGACAGAGAGAGAACGCCGCGTCTCTGCTGGGCCATGGGCAGAGTGGGAGCCCGGGGATGGCTGGGCACAGGATCTGGGCTTCCTCCTGGGCCTGGGCTGTTTCTGGAGCACAAGCCACTCCTCTGTGCCCAGTGCCCAGCTAAAGATGGTGGCGGATCTCGCTGGGGGGGTGAGGGTCCCCTGGTGTCCCCACGCTGGGTCTGTGTGGGCAAGCTGCAGCCAAGACGCAGGCTCTGGATCCGGGCCAGGCGCTGGCCAGCGTGTCTGCTCCAAGTCCGGAGGGATGGGAAGTGGAGCCGCCCCACCTGTTTGGAGACCCAGCATCCCAGCCTCCTGGACCCAGGGTGGTGGCACCGCCTCAGTTCCCTGAGCATCCCTGCAGTGTGGGGACTTTCTTCGCGGGGGGGTGGCCCAGCTTCCAGGACGCTGCCTCCGAATCTGGGCATCAGAGAGAGTGGCCGACTGTGTCCGGCAGTCGGGGCAGCGCCCCCCGGAGCTCCCGGCTCCTCCCCGTCCAGCTGCCCGATCTGCCCACGTGACTCCACTTGCCTTGCCATCAGCAAGCTCGTCTGTAAAATGGGTATAAGGGCAGTGCCTCCCTCGGGGGCTAATGTAAACCTTAACCAAGAGCACAGATGGCACCTGGACATAGCCAGTGTTCAGAAGGCCGGCTCTGCTGCCGCTGTTTTTATTTCTAAACGCTCTGCAAGCGGTCAGGGGGCAGGGGCAGGGGACGTCGTCCTCTGGATTTCTCTCCGCCGTGTTGCCCTGCTGGAGAATGAGGACTTCAGACACCTCCTCCCCCTCGCGTCTCCTCGGAGGGGCTGGGGGTGAGCCCTGACGCAGGCCTCCCTCCGGCTGATCAGACGGCGGCCGCACATCCTAAAGTGGACAGCCGCTCACGTCTGCCCGGAGCTGCTCCCCTGGCTGAGAGATGACGGCTCGGCGGAGAGGGGCTGGGGGGCTTTGGAACAATTCCACAAATACCAGACACGCTGGGCCTGCTCAGGGCCGGTGCGACGATCCATCTGCCCGCAGCATGCTGACGTGGGCAAGGAGATTATTTGCTTAAGATGAGGGAAGTTTTGCTAATGCCACCATGGGAGTCATGGGAAGAGCATACGACCCTGCTTGCAGAAGAGCGTGGAGGGGTCTTGGGCCCTGGAAATTGCACTTGATTCAAGGCGTAGGTGGCAGCTCTCACTCTGTCACCGACAGGCCAGTTGTTCTTGTCGGGAGGTGCCCGGAGGAGCTGGTATTCTGTGTCTCCGGCCACGTTATTCTCTGATCTCATGGCCGGGGTGACGGGGGAGGGGAGAATCGGGGATGGCAGGCGCCCTCATTTCCAGAGGTGGCTCGTGGCCTGGAGTTTGGGAGGTCGGCCCGGCACCCTGTCCAGCTCTGTCCACGGGGCCAGGGGCTTAGCTTCCTGCTGCTGTCCCCTGCGTGATCCAAGGGGCACTCAGGGCCCACAGTAGAGTGAATGCCACCCTCATCTTACTGCCGTGGCCGCATCCTCCCTAATCAGGGTCCCTCCCAGCCACCGCTTCAAGCAAGAGCTGCTGCTGGAAAAGCCTCTGAAACTGATTTCCTGCGAGGAAAGAGCAGGAGCCGTGACGTCCTCTCTCCCGGGCCTCCTGCATCCCAGCCACGGGGAGCAGACTCTGTGTGGCCTGTGGGGTGCGGAGGGGGCTGCTTGGGGCTGCGGGCGCTGGCAGGGCTCCAGCACCCAGATCCCGGGGCACTCGTGGCCTCACGCACACCCCGGGGAGGCTCAGCTGGATGGGGTAGTTGAGCCCTCGTTTGCCGGGCACGGCAAGGAGACCAAGCTGCTCCCACCCAGCTGCAGGCATGGAAATGAAGGTGTGGGGTGCTGGAGCTTTGTTTATGATTGGAGGACTGCGGGCGAGACCAGGGGCAGAGATGGCTGAGGCGAGGTGGTGGGTTCAGAGGAGAGCCCGCGTGCTGTCTCCCCGCCACGGTTCAGCCCTGTCGCCCTGGGCCCACCCCTGCTGGTCTCCTACCCGCACCCCGTCCAACCTCAGCCCCCGTCCCCGCCTCAGGACCGCTGACGCCAGAGCTCTGCGTGCCCCTCCCACACCTGCAGGTCTGGATGTCCTGAGGCCCTTGCTCCAATCCCCCACAGCCGGCCCCCCAGCTGGTCCCACTGCAGTGCCCTTCTCCCTCTGGTCATGCTTCCCCAGGCTGTGGGATGCCCGCTCTGGCCAGCCCAGACCCGGCCGTGCAGACTTTCCTCTTGCCTTGGCACGCACGGTGCTTGCCTCCTGGGGCCCCACCCACACTTCAGATGCGTGGCCTTGGCCATCGAGAGGTCCCCGCGCTGCCCAGCCCGTCTGGGTATCAGACATGCGACCTCTTGCCTTCTCTATCCTGAACAGTCCTTGCTGGCAGGTGGGTCAGGATCTCAGAGGTCCTGGTCCCAGCAAGCACTGGGACAGGCAAAGCTGCTTTCTCCTTAGATTCCCTCCCATGTCCTGTAATTCGGAATCCCTGGTCACCTGTCTTTGGATTAATTCTTATCCATTTACGGTGTCGACCGGAACAGTCTCTGGAGACAAGCACCTCAACTAGGAACCAGCTCCGTGAGCGTGGAGAGCCCCTGAGAGCCTGGAATTCACTGGGCTCCACGTCTCTTGGGACCCGGTGGCCAGGCCAGAGGGCTGAGCAATCCAGGCCTCAACTGCGTGTGGTCGCCAGGCCTCTTTGGCCTCTGGAAAGGCCACTGGGCTGCTCCGGGCAATGCTGCTGGCTCAGCTGGGAGCCGGGACAACTTCTGGGGAGGGGGTCCACGGTTCGGAGCAGCACAGAAAGATGCAGACCCTGGAAGCTGGAGGCTTGGCCTCAGTGACCACCGGCTCAGCTGTTCTCTGCGTGTCTGGCCGTCCCCAGACCCCCAGGAGCCTGAGCTTTGGTCATCTACGTCTCTGCAGAGCTCACGGGAGGCCGCAAGGATGAACTGAGGAGGACGGGCGACCAGCTTGGCGACTAGAGTGTTCCGCCCATGCAGTCCAGGTCACCCGTAGATTAGGACCTTGGCCTGTGGTCACCTCAACCCTTACATGGAGTGTAAGTGGCCGACCAGCGAGAATATCCTTGAAGATGGTGTTTTGAGGCAACCCACAGGACAAATGCAAGATGCCGCTGCACGGCCTCACGATGGGCACCCCTGGGCCAGGTCCACGTCCAAGGTGTGACCGGAGGTGCCCTGGGCCTCCCCTTCTGCTGTGCGGGCACCCTGGATGCCGCTGTGCAGGTGGGCGGAGCCCGTGCGCTGAGTCGATCACAACAGATTACCCACCGTCGTAAACTTCTAGCACACCCCACTCAGCGGCATTTCACACGTGGTTAACTTTTACGACAAACTCCAGGAGGAAGCGTGATGGCTGGGGAGCAGAGGAAGGCGGGCGGGTCCCAGCCTGGGGGTGAGGGGGGCTGGTTGGGGGCCAGCTGGCGAGCTCTCGGGGCGCACGGTGGCTGCCTCTCCCGCCTCGCTCTGGTTCCTCCTCGGGGGCCGCCCAGGTACAGCCCTGAGCCCGGCCCCGCACAGCCCCCAAGGAGCCCCCGGCCACTCCTGGGGATAAGCCTGCAGGCTGAGCGCCCCAAAGCCCGCCCTCTGCCCGCACTCAGGTCCCGCCGCAGACGCCGCTGTCCCCTCCCCTCCTTTCCATCCCTCTGCACAGGACGCGGAACTTTTATGTCTACCAACTGCGGCCCGACCTCCACCCTGAGCTGTCCATTGTTCATTAAACTGGGCAGAGGCCCTGGTGGGGACCCTGAAACTGGGGGGTGGGGAGTGGGGACAGGGGCTAATGTCTGTTTTCAATATGTGGCCAATCACGGCCTCTTTTCTTCTGTTTAGTATAATTTTATACTGGGTGGATGTATTTAGGGCCTGAATGGCTTGACAGTGATGATTAATACCGTGCATTAGGAGATTCCAGAGCAAGTACTCGGGGGCTGGCTGAGCAGCTCCGTTCTCATCAGATGGCCGAGCCCGCAGGCTATTAAAAGCAGCAGGGGACCTTGAGGCTTAATCACAGAGGCTGGGCCCGCGGAGGGAGAAGAAAGGGAAAGGAAAAGAGAACAAATGAAATGATAGAAGGAGAGGGAGGAAATGCTACTGGAATCCCATCCCCCCCACGCGCAGCCAGCGGGCGGGGCTGGGGGGGGGCGGAGGCAGTGAAGGGGAAAGGACTCAGGAGGGCATTTAGGGGGAGAAAAACAATTAAAAACTGCAGCCACCGTCAGAGACCACAACTCTGTGATGGGAAGTCTGCGAGGGGCGGGCGGCGCTGGGCTGGGGGAGACAGAAATAAATTAGCCGGTGAGCGAGGGGCACAGCCCCGAGCCCGTGGGGGGAGAGGGCACCGGAGGAGGTGGGCCCTCCACTCGCCGGTCCCCCCTCCGGAGGACGGCCACGTGCACGTTCCCTCCCAAGAGCGTCCCCTTTGGATGTGAAGCGTGGGGACATCCTGCTCTCGGGACCTGGAAGGGGGGCCAGGGCAGGGCTGACGTTGGCACATCTGGGCCACCCTCGGGCATCACCTCCTCTTGCCCCAGGAGGCTGGATACCAGGTCACAGCACCGTCGGGGGCCCCCTGCTCGGGGAGAGTGTGTGCCTGAGTCCTCACCAGGGACCAGAGCCCCACAGAGTGGGCTGGGGGGTGGTGCAGGGAGCATGGTCCAAGCAAGGCGCTACAGTGCAAAGTAGGACACGGCGTGGCCTGGCGGTGGGAGAGCTGTGGTCTGGGGACAGCAGGCAGGGCTGGGGAGCCCTCATGTGCCTCCCGTCTGGGAAGAAACCCTTCCTGATTGTAAAAGGTGAAGTTCCAGGCAGAGGGAGGCTTGGTTCTATCCGAAAATGCAGCTCGCAGGACCATTTTCAGAGCCCCTCTGTTTGGCCGGGGAGGAAAGAGTCAGTTTGGAGCCAGAGGAGACCCGCCCAGCAGGGACCTGCCCCCTTCGCCGGCACGAGGCGTTGACCCTCCAGGGCCAGTGCGGGAAAAGATGAATAAAAGACAGTAACAGTCCTCTGAACTTTTACATCAAAAATAGGGGTCACCGGCCTAACTGAGGTCGGAGGTCAGGGTGCTCCTTGGGGACTGTGTGCTGGCCGGTGGGGGGGTGCGGGAAGGCGGGGAACCAGCAGCCCTGGACCTCGCCCAGCCCTGTGGGGCTGCACAGCCCTGGGCACCTGGCTTCAGGATGGGGGCGGGGAGGTGCCCTGGGACCCCAAGTGGCCCCCGCACACAGTTTTCTCCCTAAACCCAGCCCAGGCGAATGTGCTTTCCAGTCCAAATCTCCAGGTGAGCCTTCAGACTACCTGTCCTGGGTGGGGTCTCTTCCACCTGAAAGGCCGGCGGAGGGGGCACTCGTGCCAGTCCCTTTCGTGGGTTCCCTCTGCCTGCCCATTGCCTGGTGGGCTAGGATGTGTCCGGCATGCAAGCAGCTGCCGGTCAGGGCCGTCGTGGACCCTGGGGGGCACGACTCTGCTCGGACACCCCCAAGCCAGTGGACACGCTCCTCCCCTCACGACGCCACACCTACCCAGAGAAGGACAACCGCCCCAGGGCTCAGGGCCCCTCGGTCCGTCTGGTCTGGGAGACCTGCCACACCAGCTCCACGGTCCCCAGAGGGCAGCCTACACCCCACGGAAGGGGGTCCGTGCAAACATGCAATGGCACAGACAGTTCCCGCTCCCTGCTGGCTAGTTTTGGAAATGGTTTTCTGATTTGTTTTTCTCCCAGGCTTCAGAAGAAAAAGAGCTGCAGTGGAGCCCTGACGCCTCCTTCAGAGCCGGCCCTACAAGGACTGGGGCCGTGGGGCCCAGAAGGGCCAGGACTGGCCGAGCACCACCCACCTGGGTACAAAATGCCTGTGAGGCCCAGAAGGAGGGAAACACGGGGCGCTACGTCGGGACGACGCCTCACGCAGAGCTCTTGCCGGGGAGGGAGTGACGGGTCTGGGCTGCCTGACTGCTTTCATGCTGGAGAGGCCCACGGACCCGCAGGCCCACGACATGGGCCCTGCCCGAGGGCGCTCACTGGTGCAGCCATCCCGAGGCCCTGGACGAAGGCCAGCTGTGCCTGAGACCCACCGGGGCGGGGCCGGCTCCCTCTGCTTCTTCTGCCCCTTCATTCTCCTGACGGAAGCCCACTCCATCCACAGCCCAGCGTGAGGGGCCCCGGAGAGGCCTGGGCTGCTGGCGTCCTGTGGGCCACGCCAGACCCTTGGCGCTTTACGTTTGCACAGACACACAACTCGCCTGGGCCGGAGCTTTACACTCAAATGCTCACTGAGCCTGGACCCTGGCCGCAGCCTCTGGCCGCACAGACGAGGAAATGGAGGTGGAAGAGGGGGTGGGGGTCAATCCAAGGGCCCCCATCTCCAGAGCGGCGGAGCCCCCACCAGGGACCTGAGCCCCACAGGCACCCCCGTCCTCTTCTTTGGAGGATGAGCATCTCAGGGTAGAGGCAGGGCCCTACCTTCTGTTCTCCCTTGGCACTCGGCGCTCGGCACTTGGGGCTCAGGGCCGGGCCAGGCAGACAGCGAGCCCTGGGCTGGACTGAGCCGAGCTAAATGTTCATGGCAGAGAGCAGCTGAGCAGACCCAGACCCAGGCCACTGGGGCCGTCGGGCTTTAGGCCCCTCACTCCCCACGCCCATCATAGCACCTGGCAGCGCACGGGCCCCACGAGCGTTCTGAAGAGCAGAGAACCCCCCCCAGGACAGATCCTGATGGCACGTCGAAGACCCCCCGAGGCAGGGGAGCTACCCTTGACCTGGGAGGCTGGAGAAGGCACAGCCTGACCCCTGACAGCTGCCCTTCCCCAGCAGCAAGCCGGCTGGGGGTTCCCCTTGGCTATGCTGGGACAGGGATGCCTGCTGTGTTCAGGATGACTGGCTGACATGAGTGGGTGCTGGGCACCGACGGGCGGCGACAGACGGCTTGCTTCCCGCGGCTGCCACTTGCTGGGGCCTGACCTCCAGGTTATCAGGGGCCGCAGCCTGGGCGATGACCTCATTAAGCGCGGTGGCCACGTCAGCACCTTTCTGAAGCCTCTTTTATCACTCACAGCGTGCAGGGGCGGCCCCGTCGGCACCTCCTCCCTGACACGGCTCTATCTTATCTCCCTCGGGTGAGGGACCCTCACTGGGAGCCAGCGAGCAGGTCTGGGAATGCCACGTCCAGACAGCCCGGCCATTGGCCCCCTTACAGGCGGGGGCAGGGCAGCGCCTGTGGACTGCGGGTTTCTGGCCGACGAATTGTGCAGAAACGCATTGACTTCTGGCTCCTGAAATTCAATAATCATCACGGCGATTATGCGTGCGAAGCCCCAGGCTTTTCCTCTGCGGTTCTGCACACGGCGCCGGCCCCCATCACCCTGCGGCTCACCTGGGCCCAGGCCCGGTGGAGAGGAGGGTGACCGTCCCTGGGAAGAGCCCAGCGGCTGGTGTCAGGAGTCCTGCCTGGGGCGCGGGGGCACCCAGCGTTCAAGGTCACCTCTCAGGAGGGACTTCTTGAGTTCCAGGAGGAGGGCTTGCAGAGCTGGCTCGTGTGCCCGCGCCGCCCCGCTCCGCCCTGCCCCACACGGCCCTCCGCACACACTAGGGCTGCCTCTGCGAGGGCGGCCGAGCCACAGCTCTGATGAAGGGGTTCTTTGTCCCCTGCCCTTGGCCCGAGAGTAGAGGCACGGCGCTGAGGGCCGCCCCTCCTGCTGGCCTCTCTTCACTTTCCTTTTGCTTCTCCCGGGGCCTCCATTCGAATATTAAAAAGGGGCCCAAGCGGGCGGCGAACGTTTGCCCCAGAAAGCGCAGGCCTGGGCCCGTGTTGATGGAAGGCGCTGGGGGCCGGGCGGCAGGGAGAGCCCGAGCAAGTGGGTGGCTCCCCGCGCAGCCAAAACCAGCCCAGAAATGCCTGGGGGCCCCTCCGTGCTCCACTCGCGCCCACTCCGTGTGGGAGCTGGGAGGGGGGCTTTTCTCCACCCAGCAGTCCTACAAGAGCCCTGAGCAGCCTTACCTGCAGCTCGGCTCCGACCTAGGCGGGATGAGCCACTGCGATACTCAGCCCAGGGTCCAGGTCCTCAGGGGAACCCAGGACCTGGCACAGAGGACCCCGCGGCCACAGGGGATGGGCCCAGGAGAGGCTGCTGTACAGGACAGGGTGCTGCCCTCCCTGCAGGGGGCCCACGGGGCCAGTGCTTGACCACAGAAAGTGTTGGGGCGTTTGGGGTGGTGGCCAGGCCCAGGTCTGGGCTGGGGCAGGCTGCAGCTCGCTCGCACTGGGGCCCTGCTCCTCTGCCCGGGACCTGCCTGTCCACAGTGAGCCATCCCCGTGACTCTGGCTCAGCAGACGAGCCCCTGCCTGAACGCTGCCCGGCTCGGGGACGCTCTGCCTCCCCCTGCCCTGCCCCAGCTGGCCCCGGGCTGCGTTCACTCCGCAGGCCCTCGGTGAGCACCCATTGTACACAGGGCTCGGCCCAGGGTGCAAAAGGGGGAGGGATGGAGCCCCAGGAGCAGGAGGACAGCACTCATCAGTGGGACTTCGGTCACGTCCCCAGAACCAGGTGCAGACGTGCACAGCCTCTAAGGGTCTCTCCCTCCTCGGCCTTGTTTCCCACCTGGAATATGGCCCAAGGTCCCTTCTGGCATCTGGGCTCACTCCTGGCTGCCGGGTGCCTCCCTGCACGTGCCCTTGGGGTGGAACCTCATGTAAGATGATGATTCCAGGGCCGGTGGCATGGGAGTGTCCCCGCCCCGCCTGCCTCTCCGGGGCCATCGTCTTGGACTCCCTCCACACTCGCGGGATGAGATTTGGAAACTGGATCTTTTGAGGTCCTCGAGGAGACCACAGGGAGGCCGTGAGACGTTTCCCCAGGCCCCCGCTCCCGCACCAGAGCCCAGGCTTCCCGGCCAGTGCTGAGCACTTTGGGAGGATCCGGTTGCAGCCCAAACCCCTGAGACAGATGTCACGGGCATCTCAGATGAAAACACGGACGCTCCGGGAGAGGGTGGCAGAGCCACACAGAGACGACTGGCAGGACTTGAGCCAATCCAACTGACCGATCAAACGTTCTGTCTGTCCAGCCGCTCCCCACACGTGTGCACGGCGCTGGTTGGACACCAGGGTCGGGCGTGTGTCTGAACCACCAACCCACACCTCAAAGCGGAGGGGGTGCTGTGCGCAGGCACCAGAAGAGACCCCTGGCCTGGTGCAGCTGGGGCAAGAATGGACACTGGACACTGTTTCGAACGTACTTGGAGGACAGGGGAGTGGACCTGCTGGCCATCAAGACGGATCTCAGGGAGGAGATGGCTTTGGCATGGCTGCCGGGAGACCGGGGTGGGTGGAGGTGAGAGAAGGAGACCCCGGGACAGAGTGGCGGTGGGGGGGGTCATGCAGGACCCTCGGGCGTCCTCAGAGGAGCACGGGCTCCCCAAGGAGAATGACGGGGAATCCAGCTGGGGGCACGTGGGGGGAACAGCAGCCCCTCCTGAACGTCTGACTGCGATTCAGATGGTTGCCACCTTCAGTCGGGCAGGCCCCAGCGTCCCGCCCAAGACCCGGGACGCTCCTCGGCCCCCTTTGCCATGACGGCCACATCAGACGTCCGAGGCTCATCCGCTGGAAAAGCCAACGCCCCCCGCGCGCTTCACACAGAGCTCGAAGAACAGACATCTCTGCTGACGTGCCGGGGGAGGGCACCACCCCTCACCACCGTGGGGCAGAGCCCAAGGGAGAAACAAAAAAGGAAACCTGATAAACAGTTTCCATATCCAACATTTTCCACATTCAATTATTTTTAAATTAAATAATCTCTCCCTAGGAGAAAAAGGAAAGTTCCCGTTATGCTCAGCCCTGCCAGGCCTCACAAAGCCCACATTGTGGGGCCCTGGTGGAGAATGAGTCTCCTTGGAGCCCGCCCCTCAATGCCCCCTTTCATATTCACGCTCACAGTCAGCCCCTCATACTGCCCCTGCACGGTGGAGACCCTGGACCACAGCCACACGGCCTCTGTGGGGCTCTTGTCAGCTCCCGGGAGCCCGGGGGGTGGGCACCAAGCAGCTCTGGGTGGAGCGAAAAAGCCGCCAAGAAAAACCAAGCTGCAGGAGGCAGCATGGAGAGGTGGCCGGGACAGGGGGTCCCGCTGTACCCGAGTGACTCATTCAGAACCAAGAGCTGGAGGGGCAGGGGCTTTGCAAGCAGCCCATTGGCATTCATGGCCCGAGTGCTCTCGCTACCCGTTGGGTGTCCTTAGGTGAGGTACTTAAACAGTTTGAGCCTCACCATTGCCAGCTGTAAAATGGGAAGGGTGTGTCCCCGGGCTGTGGCGAGGATAACGGAACAAGGGCACCCGGACATGCGTGCGGGGGCCCTGGAGGCTCTGGTTTCAGGGATGGAGGAGTAGCTTGTGTTAGACTCACCCTCCTGCAGACACAAATATACACTGTGGACAAAATAGTAAAAAAAAACATTCGAAGGCATTAGAGGTGGAGTAAAAGCCTTGAAAGAAGTCCGCAATTAACTGGCTTTTCCCTTGAGGCCCCCCACCCAGTCCACTTGGCACAGGCAGCTAGAAGTCCAGCAGAAAGCTTCAGTCTTATTGAATTTGGGTGTCAGAAGCTGGGGTTGGCGGCTGCCAGAGAAGCTGGACATCAAGAGGGGAATCCTAGAGAGGACCCAGCCATGGACAGGTGATCCTCAGTGCGCATCCAACCCTCCAAAGCTTGGGCTCACCCATGCATTGCGCGTGCGTGGGGCACACTACAGCGAGCACAGGGGAAAGCAATGGCTGGAAGGCCAAGACGGCTGAGTAAGGACTTCAGCTGCTGCCCACTACAGCAGGTGAGGGAGAATCAGGAATCTGGGTCTCGTCCACTTGGAGTGGCTTGGTGAACACTTTTGATTTTCCATTAAAATTCTGGGAGGCCTATGCTTTAAGGGTAAAGCCTGCATCCTGAAACTAAGAGCAAAATTGAAACAGACACACCCTAACCAAGTGTTAGTCAAGCTTCTGCAAAATGAGCTCAAGGTGAGCAGCTGGTAACCGAAAGGCCTGTTAGAACAAAAACCAACACTCTTTGGAGAAAGATCACAGAATCTAAAGTTTCTACAATGTATCATCTACAATACCCAATTCAATAAAAATTGTAAAATTGCTAAGTGTACAAAGAAATAGGAAAATGTGACCCTTAATCAAGGGAAAAATTAGCCAAGACAAACCATCTCTGATATGACCCAGATGTTGGCATTAGCAGACAAAAATTTCAAAGCTGCTATTGTAAGTATGTCCAAAGACTTAAAGGAAAATATGACCAGAATGAATGAGTAGATAGGAAATGCCAAATGGAAACTGTATAAAGAACCAAATGGAAATTCTAGAACTAACAAGTCCCTGGATGGGCAAGTTGGAGGTTGCAGAAGGAAAGGTAAGTGAACTTAAAGACAGATCCATAAAAATTATCTAATCTAAACAGAAAGAAAAAAATTGAAACAAAAGGAACAGAGCCACAGTGACCTGTGGGACAATATTTGGTATGTGTGTAACAGGTCCCAGAAGGAGAGAGGAGATTGGAGATGGAGCAGGAAAATAACCAAAGCAAAGCCTGAAAAAGCACTAAATGCACAGAGATTTAAAACATCCACTAATCGAACAACTCAGCTCAGGAAATGAAAAGGCAAGCCAAACACCGGGAGAAAATATTTGCAATGCATATAAATAACTAAGGAAATGGATCCAGAATATATAAAGATCTCCTAAAAACTAATCAATAAAAAGACAAAAAAATCCAGTGAAAAAGTGGACAGAAGACTTGAACAAACATTTCGCAAAAGCAGTGACTCCCAAGGCTAATAGGTGCGTGATGTGAAAATATGCTCAAATATCCTTAGTCACCAGGGAAATGCCTCCTGAAACCACAGTGAAATGCTTCTTCACACCTGCTAAGATGGTTAAAATTGAAAAGATTGACAACACTAAACATCAATGAGCATTGGAGCGACTGGAGCACTCCACCATCGCTGGAGGGAAAGCAAAATGGTTCATCACTTTGGAAAACGGCTTGGCAACGTCTTAGACGTTTAGTCATACATTTACCCTATGACCCAACAATTTTTACTGCTGGGTAACTTACACAAGAGAAATGAAAACTTAGGCCCAGAAAATGGTTTGTACGCGAATGTTCAAAGCAACTATACTCCTAACAGCCCAAATCTGGAGACGACCCAGAACGCCCATCCACAGGAGAATGGATACGCCTGTGATCTATCCAACCATGCGATACTATTCTGTGATATCAAAGAATGAACTTCTGACAAATGCAACAACATGGATGAATTTTAAACACTATTACGTTGACAGAAGAAGCTACCCGAGAGAGTACAGACTGTGTCAGCCTCCTTTTATGAAGTTCAAAGACACTTAAAACTAGTCTAAGGAGAGAGAAATCAGAAGGGTGGTTGTCCGTCTGCCCTTGGGGAGTATTGACAGGGAGGGGCTGAGAGCGACGGTAATACACGCTACCTCGGTCCTGGTGGTGGTTACATCAAAGTCATCCAAGTGTACACTGTGACTCGGGCAGTTTATCACCGTACACCCCACGTGCGGGGGCTGTGAGGCCGGGCCACCCGGGTTTGAGTCTCGGCTCTGCCAGGGGCTCCATGGGAGACCGTGCGAGTCTTAGACCCTCTGAGGGCCTCAGCTCTCCAATCAGCAAGTCAATCGACAGTGAGGATCGTGTTACAGTTGAACGAGATACTCAGGTCAAGCCAGAGAACAGAGTTGGCACCGAAGAAAATACGCTTGTTAGTGCTTGCTGCTTTTTGTATAGGGTGGGCTGGAGGCCCATTTAGCACTTAGGGAGTTTTCAGCGTGTTCAGGAGCCATGGACGCTTCACCCCACAAGCTGCCTTCGGAGCGGGGAGGGGAGTCTCTTCGGAATCACTCGTGAACTCCCCAAGGACGAGGACGGTGTGCATTGTGGATTCCGAGGGTATCTCTGGGGTTGGGGGGGAGGGTGTCAGGGACCTGGGGAGCCATGCTGACCAGGGAGGCCCTCGGAGCCCCCGGGTGTGCTGCTCTGGTGGTCTCTTCCCTGCTGAGCGAAGAGGCCTCAAAACATCACAGTAATTTTGGCTGGAAGTGGGGCTCACTCTGGCTTTGAACTGTGAGATTTCCGATCTTTAAGTTAAGAAAGCGTGTGTGCTTTCTGACATCCTGGCTCCCCCGTTTCTGTGTGCTCCTCCTGGCGGGCCGCGCCGGCCAGGCCAGCCTGACAGACACACTGATGGGGACTGTTGGGCTCCCTGGCCTCCCCGGCGACTCTCCCCTAGAGGCGGCCTCCAGGGCCACACGCGCCTCCCTAGTTGGACTGGATGCTCCCAGAGTCTCTGGCCCCTGCTGGGCTTGCGGGGGATGAGTGAGTTCCCGTCGCTGCCTCTGTGGCTGCCACGCAACCAAGCCTTTCTCCTGATGGCTGGTTCAGGGCTCACGACGTCCTCAGGCCACCTGGATGCTGTCCCCTTACAGCAAAGGGGAAGCGAGGCTCACATGGGGCCACTTGGTTCATGAGAACGTGAGATCACACGTGACGTGCTCCCCAGCCCGGGGCCTCCGGCCCCGCCCTGCCCGGCCTGGCGTGAGGGTGGCCTGATGGGGTCCCGTCGGGCACAGGCTCGCTCACCCCAGCACGGGCTGGGCGGTTTCGTCCTGCGGCCGCACTCCCCCAGGGCTGGGCTCTGCTCCTCTGCCCATCTGGAGGGCACAGGGCACCGTCCTTCGGCCACCGCGTCCTCTGTTCCCGGTCCCTTCGGCCCCTTTGGCTGTTAATTCCATAAAGAGGCCATTGTTCACCTAGATGGTCTTTACAGAAGCACGTCACCGGCGAGTGGAAACATTTAGTTAATAATTTAACACTGTACTGTCTGCTGAATTTTCAGGCCCCCAAATAAGATCGATGGAGCTAACAATCGGCTTATTGAGTTTGCCGGTCGTTTCCTGAAGACACAGGCCAGCGTAGAGGGATGGTCACGGGCGGGGGAGTGGGGGCAGCACCGTGCGGGGAGACAAATGTAGATGGTATTGATGCAGGTTGTCAAAAATAATTGTTTTATTTTCCCTGGGAAAGTTCCAGATACCCCCGGACGCACTGATCCGTGGCGCCGGCTCTCGAGAAGCAGGAGGTTGGTGTTTATTGGCATTTTGCTGCCCCCCCGAGATGTTCATCACACAAATGATCGTTCTGTTACCGTCCATCTCCAAACTGTTTCAGGAGGGGGCAAAGGGAAGGAGAGGCAGTGACCCGCACCCCCTTCTGTTGGCCTTTCAGGGCGCTTCTATGGGGCAGGCTTGGGGGCCTTGCCTCAGAGGGTTGGGGTGTCCGAGTCTGTCCGGAGTTTGGGGGAGGCTCTGGGACACATGGAGCCAGGGCAGCCTCATGGGCATGTCTGCAGCCTGGAGACACGGGAGACCGTGAGGCTTGGGCAGCGTGGGCAAGACCCCAGTAAGAGCACAGCTGCCACAGCTCTGCCCAGGACCCGAGGGAGGCCCCAGCCCAGAACCCCCACCAGCCTTTTACTAGAAGAAAAGGGGGATCACGCTCTGTCCATGAGGACCCTGGATGGCAGATTGCACAGCTGTCTGCCCTGGGGACCGTCCGGCAGCCCCGGAGAGCGAGGGATGCTTAGGGAGCATAGGGTCCCCAGTCCAGAGCCTGCCTAGCAGTTTTTCCAGTTCCAGCCTGCTGCCCAGAAGAACCACATCTTCCCATAGAACGAACAGGGGAGACTGTCTGACCCCGGGACCCAGCCCCCTGGCTGGGAGGGTTCCTTCTTCTGGGAGTGGACAGCTCTCGGTTGCTTCCGGCAGTAGGGGGAACACGCCGGGCAGGCAAGGGGGGGCTCAGCCCCACCTCCCACATTTCTTCGTGGGGCGGGGGCAGGAGACATCAACTGAGCCCGATGAGGTTGTCGCCTTCACTGTCACTTCAGGAGGCAGTGGGGTCTCGTGAGAGCAAGGTGATGGTCTCTCTGAAGCCCCACCACCACCTGTCTGGCCTCCTTGCCCGTGTCCCTTTGCCAGAACAAAACCTTACGGTCCTCTAAGTCCCAGCCCAAGCAGCACCTCCTCCAGGGATCCCTCGAGGATCTGCCAGGTGAGGGTGGACACCCTCTCCACCGTGCTGAGCCCTTTCTAGGGTCCTGCGGACCACCTAGGATGGTCATCACTTGTCCATCCATCTGTCCATTCATGTTTCCATGGCACCGATGCACCAAGGCCTGCTGTGTCTCCCTCCAGGCAGGAGTCAGGGATGCAAAGATGGGTGGGACACCTCCTGTCTCTGGGAAAGCTGTTTCCACTGGGGGCAGTGTCCCACAAAACACGGCTCGGCTATCAGCGGCTGGAGGAGAGCATGGCCAGGAAACTGTGCTCCGGGAGGAGAAAGATCAGAGGACACCTCTGAGTGCCTGGAAAGGCAGGGCCTGGGACGGGCAGAGAGGGGTAAGCAGTTCAGAAGCCACCTGTTAACGGCCTTCGAGCTGCAAATCTCCCCAGAGAGAGGAGGGCTCCAAGGCTAACGGTCACCCTCAGAATTGGGGTCTTCCCCCTCTCTGGTGTTTGGGGGAGCTTGGCACAGTCCCAGAAGAGGGGCAGAAATGGTTCAGTGGCTGCCGTCGGATGGGGCTCCACTGCCGCTAGTCCTGTGGACGCCATCGACCCTCGCTGGCTCCAGACGCACCCCCCAGCTCCCAGCTGGTGCATGTATGCGTGTTTACATGCATGTGTGTACAGGTGTGCCTGTGTGTGCATGCATATGTGTACATGCGCCTGTAGGCCTGTGTGTATGAATATGTGTGCCCCTCGTGTGCATGTATGTGCACGTGTGCTTGTGGGGCTGTTGAACGTGCACACGTGTGTGTACACACACGTCTTGTGCCTGCATGTGTCTGTGCCTGCACGTGTCACATGTCTACAAGGCGGACTCTGCACGCACTCCTGCATGCACGCAGGTGTGTACACATGTATCTGGTGTGTACACGTGGGCATGTGTGTGTGTTTTGTCTCTTCCCCTCCTCCTTCCTTTCCAGCACCAAAGCTCAGGGGCTCAGGCTCTAGATCCCCGGGTGAGAGGGGGTGGAAATGCAAATCAGTGAGAAACTCTACCTCCTGGGCCACCTGGCATTCCCAGGCAGAGGGCAAATGGAAGTGTCCCAAATCATCGGCTGGAACCCAGAGGGCTGTGTGGTGTGTGTCCACAACGCCCACTGCTCTGGCCCAGCAGCGCCCAGGTCCTCGGCCCCAGAGTGGACACGTAGCCATCCTCTGGCCTCTCCACCTGCCCTCAGAATCAAGGACCCTGCGGGGGATGTCTTGGGAGCCCAGCTTGGTCTGGAGGCTTGCTCTGCCCCCAAGACTGCAGCTTCAGAAATCAAAGTCCTAAGAACTCCAATGAGGACTGTTCTCCTGAAAAGAAGGGAGGCTGCGGGCTCAGAGAGGCAGCAACCAGATGCTTTTGGCGCAGGCGGCGCGGGGAGCGCTCAGAACGTCGGGGGAAGCGCGTGCCTGCTCCCAGGCAGTCCCCGCCTCTCCTTCCTTCCGAATTAGACTTCCCAGCGGGCGTGCACATGTGCGCACACACACACGCGTGGACGCACATACGTATGTGGGTCCACACCCCCCCACGTGTGCACACAGGCACACGGATGCACGCCCCCCGCCCAAGCACACGTGCCCTCGTGTACGTGCCTGTATACACATGTACACACACATGAACGCCCCCCCATGATCCGGGTGTGTCTGGAAGCCCCCACGCAGCAGTTCAGCCTGATGTTGGACCCTCCGTCCTCCTTTTCCTGCCACCGTCCTCCAGAACACAGCTGGTGTGTAACTGGTCTAGTAACACTTAGGGGTACCTGTGTTTAGACCTGTCATAGCTTCCTCTGCCCGCTGCCCTATGGGATCAGGGAATCAGGAATTCCACGAGGGAGATTCACGGATGTAGGTCCTGACGACCAGAATGAGATCGGTGCTGGCCCGGCTCACCAGGACCAGACCCAGCCTCCGCCACCCCGAGCACTTGGTGGCCTGGCCCGCACGGCCCCTGTGAGCCTGTGAGCTGGCAGGGGCTGCAGGGGCCCCTGGGGCAGAGCGGGCAGGCGGGGCCCCACACGGGCCACACTGGCGTTTCTACGAGGGTGTGGCACGGAGCATGGGATAATGGTGGATTTTGAAAGGAGACGTTTTACTTTGGCAAGTTTATTTGCAGATTCATGTCCGAGGGCGTGTTTGTTTTAAACCTTAGCCGGAGGTTAGATTTCAGATGTCCTCTGACTCCTCAGCTCCTTTGAAGTCCTGTTTATTTGTTTGGATTGGCCAGCCAGCAGCTCAAGCGCACAAACCCTGCTTGGTTTAAGGCCTCGTTAAGTGCGCCTTCGGACACGCGCCGCGCTGGCTGTGACTGGGTGAAGATCGCGCCCCTCGACGGATGGCTTTCCTGCGTCCTCTGGGGTTTCACGTTGTCCCTCACTCTCAATAACATTCTTTCATCCACTTTCCAAAGCGGAAGCTCTGAGAACGGGCCACCTGGGAAGCGAGCTTCCTCCTGTGGGATCGGCCCCGCGCAGGCACGCGCCCGCCACCTGCCTTTGCAGAAAGATGCTCGGTCCCCAAAACGCAGCCTCTGCTCCAGCCTCTGCACAGGGCGCTGGGGGCTTCATGCACCGTGGCTCCTTCTGGTCAGGGCTGCAGCTTGGCGTGAGCCCGTGGACCTCTCCGGGGAAACACCGGCCCCGCTCCTCCGGCCTGTACTCATGTCACGGTGGGGCCGGGACTCCGGCCCTGAGTGCACAGGGCAACTTTCTGCTGTTGGCGGCCACACTGTTTTCCGGGGCTGGGGACGGAAGCTGGGAGCAGAGGGCACAGGTCTCGGCTGCCCTCATCTGTGGAATGGGTCTGGGTAGAGTTCGCTGGGAGTGACAAGCTGGCAGCCCCCTTCCCTGTGATCCCTCTGGGGTTATCGTCCATGGCAGAATGTACAGTGGGCTGTGGAGACCTTGGGTGAAGCTGGAAGTGCCCAAGGTGGTGGTGGGCAGGGGGTGGGGGCACTGAGTCCAGGCGGCTCTCAGTCGTCTCCTCCCACGCTGGAGCCTCGTGGCCTCAGCTTCATGGGCCTGGTGGACTTGGTGGGCCCGTCCTGTGTCCGTCCTTCTTTCCCAAGCACAGGAGCTGACAGAGGCTCCAGCAAGCAGAAGGGGTGAGGTTGGACGGGCTAATATTTGATGGTGAACCTGGGAACCGTGGTGACCGGAACTGGAGGGCCTGGCCTGGCCACCTCGACTTCGGGGATGACCTGAGTGATGTCTAAGTGCCCTTCAGAGAAGGGGAGGGCTGGCTTTTGGGCTGACCCACTGCCCTTGGCATCCCTCTTGGGCTCTGTGGCCTTGTGATGGGAGCCCCTGGGCCCGGGGCTGGGACCTGGGCCTGGGGCTCTTCAGAGGGAACTTCTGGCCTTGAGATGCGCCCTGTGTCTTTGCTGTTGTCACTGTGGGACCTGAGCTTCACGTCGTGTCAGGCGTGGAACCACAGAGACTCCCACCCTCCCGTGTAGGGTTGCTCTGTGAACCTGTGTCCGTCCATTCAACAGTCGAGGAAGAAGACACTCGGGATTGCGGGCAGCCTAGTCTCACAGCTTGTAAACAAAATGTGCACCGAGTCAGTTAGACTCTGCGCCTGGGCGCCGGACCGCGATGGCTTCTGGCAGAGAGAAGATTCCAGAAGATTCCTTTGGAGGAAGGCACTCGAGGGGCAGGTCTCTCATCCTTAATCTTGTGGCTCAGGTCTGAGCCCCCCATTCCCACAATCCCTAAGTGCTCCAGAATCTGCGTTCTGGGGCGCACCCGGTACAGACGTAGCCCTGAGACCCATCCTGCTCCATCCAGGCTGCCGCACCTGGTCCTGCGAGCCTTCCTCTCGGGAGACTAGCCCCTCTGCTGCACACAGGGTCCTGGGCCTCCCAAGCCAGACCCCTACGCTGCCTTGGGGGAGACCCTGATGCTCCTGCCTCATTTGCTCCGGCCCCCACCCCAAGGGTCTACCAGCATCCCCGGAAGGACAGGCGATCACCTCCTCAGGACACCTTAGCCCTCCTGCCCAGCACCCCTGCTGCCAGCCTGCTTACACTTTGTCACTGTAAGACGACAGATCTTCCTTGCCTTAGGACGGGGTTACGGCCTGATAAACCCGTCATAAGTTGAAAACCTCCTAAGTCAAAAATGCGCGTTAGTTCACCTAACCCACCAAACGTCCCAGCTCAGCCTCGCCTACCTTAACCGAGCTCAGCATGCCCACGCTAGCCTACAGCAGGCAAAATCATCTTACACAAAGCCTGTCTTATAACCAAGTGTTGAATGTCTCTCGCACTTTACTGGATATTCTACTGACAGCGAAAACCAGCATGGTTCTCTGGGTATAGAATGGTCATAAGTGTATCCACCGTTACCCTCGTGATCTCAGGGCTGACTACAAGAGAGTACATACCCCCTATCGCTACCCGGGAAGAGATCACAATTCAAAGTACGGTTTCTACCGAATGCACATCACTTCCGCACCATCAGAGAGTCAGAAAATGGGAAGTTGAAACATCATAAACGGGGAGCATCTGTAGTGGGCAGATCGTAAGACCCGGCGACTCCACCTCTGGACACACACCCTAGAGACCTGAAAGCAGGCGTTCAAACCGAAACTCGAACGCAGATGTTCGCGGCAGCCCTGCTTACAGTGACCAGAAGGCAGAAAACCCCACACGTCTAGCAAACGAGCAGATGATCCAAATGTGACCTATCACACGATGGAATATTATTCAGCCATAAAAAGGAACGCGTTCCTGACACGTGCTGCCACCAAAGTGAGCCTCAAAAACACTGTGCTGAGAGAAAGTAAGCCAGACACTAAAGGCGGCATAATGTGTGATTCCATTCACAGGAAGCGCCTGGAAGAGGGAAATCCATAGACAGGAAGTAGATTCATGGTTGCCAGGGGCTGGGCAGTGGGTAGGGGAAGTGACTCTAGTGGGTACAGGGTTTCCTTTTGGGGGATGAAATATTTGGAATTAGAGGTGATAGTTGCACAACCCTGTGGATGGACTAAATGTCTCTGAACTGTACACTTTAAAATGGTTACAATGGTAAATGAATGTTATCTGTAATTTGCAACAATAAAAAACCCAATTCTTAACACTTCGGATTGATTTAGGAAAAAACAAAAAACACCAAATTGAGCCTCATAAAGAGCTCCAGGACCCCATCCTCTTCAGCCGCCTTTCTCCCCCTCCCGTGGACATGTCACACCACTGGACGCTCCCAGGCTGGGGTGTGAGTAGCCCGGGGGCCCCCGGGAGCCTGTTTTCCTCCCACGGTGGGGAGGCACCCTCCCTGCCGCCCAAGGTGGAGGCAGGACGCTGCGAGGCCCCGAGAGGAAGGACGGGGCTCCAGCTCAGCTTGGCTCACGGGAGCGAGGGCTGGCCTTGCTGCACCCAGCGGCCTGCGCCCCTCCACAGGCTCCCCCTGCAGCCCCGCCAGCAGAGGCGCCATGATTGCTTGTCTAACCGGAGCTCCGCCTGTAACTACAGGGCCGCCTAATTGAAATGTATGAGAAACAATTAAGAGTAATTGGAATCAATTAATAGATGATTTTCTTGGGAACTAGTACACAATGTGAGCCAGAATCTAATTACAATTTCCAAGTGCACACATCTCCCCAATCAGGAGAGAGTGTGTTTCGTCGGCGAGTGGGAGAGGCCACCTCTGCAAGAGGACCACTGAGCCGGCGGGTAGGGGGACAGCCAAGGCTGGACAGAGGCGGGCGGCCCCTCCCGAGCAGGTGGGTCTCCGGCCTTCCCACTGTCCAGGGGGCGCCCGCCCAGCCTCACGGCCAGGATTTATTTTTCAGGGATGCGGTTGAGCCACTGCCTGGGCGGGGAGGCCACCCTCCCTCGTCCTTTGAGACCTGGGGACATCTGTGTCAAGTGAAAAAAGACCCCAGGCCTGGAGTCCCAGAGCCCCTCTGCAGAGGAGCTGGGGTGACAGCTCGCCGCCGTTCCACGGAGCAGGGAGACGGCAATGAGGGGCCAATTAGCCCAGAACAGAGCCTCCGGGAGCCCAGGACGGGGGACCCAGGGGTGACACTCCTCAGCCTGTGCCAGAGCCTCTGCCCAGGGTGCCGGGCAACAGAGAAAGGCCGTCTCTGCCCGTTCCCACCAAGGGGTGTCCGGGCACCACGATCCCGCTCGGTGGCTAATTAGGGGATTTGGACGAATGTGCTTTTCCTTCAGGATCTGGCTCACTTCTTAAAGCAGAGGCCCGGAGAAGCCCTTCCCCCACCTCCCTCCACAATTTTTGTCATCTTTTAAGCCGTCTCTGAGCCTGGACACAAAGCCGGGGGTATTCGTTCGCTCCTTCGTTCGTTCCTTCCTTCCTTCATTCAACAAAGGTGTCTGCGCACCTCTGGGCGGGGGCTCCGGTTTGGGGGATTCCGCCGACGGGCCATGTCCTCTGAGGAAGTACTGATCAACAGACGGGGGATAAAGGACCCCCGCGAGCTCCTTCCTCTGGGTGGTGGGGAGAAGCAGCTCCATCAGGCCGGCCTGGGGGCTGCTTGGTTCACAGGGCTGAAGCCCACCCAGGCGGGGGTGGAGGCCAGGGCGGGAGAGAGCCCGTCCCTGGGGAAGGGTCCCATGCTGGGCCCGTTCCAGGCTGGCGGGCAGAGGCATCCTCCTTTCCTCCAGGCTGGAGCCCGGTAGGCGGTGGGCGGCGGCGCCTGTCAGCGAGGGTTCAGCGTCCTCCTTATCAGATGCAACCGGGCGCTGCTTGCCACTCCCCCCCACCCCCCACCCC
>NW_020174791.1:2198396-2264587 GCF_003031525.2 Neophocaena asiaeorientalis asiaeorientalis
CAGAATTTATTAGAGGGAAGGGTCTCTGCACCACACTCAAGTGTTTCTCAAACAACCCCACCTCCCCCTGCCATAATCCCCCTGGTTGTCGGTTTTCTCCGATTGGACCCTTGTGCCCCACGCTGCCAACTGACACTCTATCTGCTCAGCTGTGGAAGGCGGGAAGAGTGCGTGCTGGGGAGGGGATTTGACAGGGGGTTGGGGGCTGGGGGCTGGCTGGGGGCAAGGCAGAGCCTGAGACCCCAGCGACCACCAAGAGGGTGGGTAGAGACAAAGGAAGCTCCACACTTTTTAGAGTTAAAGGGGATTGGGGCTGGAGGGGCTGCTTGGAAGCAAGAGGCCAGTGAAAGTAAGGGATGAAAAGAGACAGGGCCAGGCGAGGGTCAGGCTGGGCGTCTGCAAGGTGGAACGTGTGCCCTCTGCTCAAGGTCAGCACCGCCGGCACTCGGGATACCGAGGTCTGCAGTTCTGGCCAGGCAAGGGTTAAGCACTGCAGTGTGACTTGACAAGTCCAAGGTGAAGTGGGTGGCCAGAGTCTCAAAGGCATCCTTAACCCCTCTTGGCTGAGAATTGTAGCTGTTGTTCTCCGGATAGACCCTCCCATGTCACTTGTCTGGGGAACCAGAGATGCTGGCAGCCGGGCAGGCTCGCGCTCTTAAAGGGACAGTGAGCCCTAAACCTTCCCACCGAGGGAACTCCTGTGGTTCTCCCAACTCAGCGCCTGGTGCGTTGCTTCTCAGCTGGGGAGCTCCACTCAGCACAGCGCAGATCCCAGGGATTGCCTGCTGGGTGGGTGCAGGGTGGGAGCAGGAGGAATGGCTGTCGTTACCGGGGTGGGGGTGGGGACTTGGGGCGCTTCACCACGAGGAGCCTCTCCGGGGTCCCACACAGACTAGCGCTTGCCCGTGGATGCTTGATTTCCTGCAGCCGGAACAACTCCCAACCCACTGGGCCGGCAGTGGATTGAGCGAGGACCCGCCCGGGCTGGTGAGCCTCTGTGCTCCCTGGGGGCCTCCCAAGACTGGAGGGCTACGCTGGCTGGTGGCCACCTGCCCTGAGTCCTCCCCAGGCTCCTTGGGTCTTAGTGGCGTCAGGCAAACAGTGCGCCTGCAAGGGCCCCTGTTGGGGAGCCCCTTCCTTGCTCTGGTTTTCCTTCCTGAGGTCGGGATAATTCTAGACAGGCTGTTCAGCGCCTCAGCCACGCCAAGTCCCAAGGGTCAAGGGTCAAGGGTCAAGGGTGAGCCCTCTGCTCCCTGCCAGGCCCTGTGAGGTGCAGCCTTGACAAGCCAGCGAGGTCCCTTGCCCTCCCGGCCCACCATCCAGGGCATCATTGACCCCACTCTCCACAAACCAGATGCCCAAATCCAGACAGGGAGGTGCGGTGGAGGGGCAGGGGGCAGGTGGGTTGGTGGGTCAGAGGGGTTGTGCTCTGATGCCTAGCCCTTTAGACGACGAAGCAGGAGGAAAGCCCCCGCCCTCAGATCCTCATCGCATCCGCTTTCCACCCCAGAGGCCTGTGAGCCCAGGACTACCCCATCGCCGAGAACGTGGGTCTCCTGCCTTACACACAGACCCCCAGGCTCCCGCCTCCCTTAAGGTACAGGCGGAGTCCAGCCCCCAAGCCATGTGCTCCCCCAGCCCACCCCAGCACAAGGCCACCAGGAATAAAAACACTGGGCTCCAGACCGGGCCCCTGGGTGAGGACGAACGGGGGAGCAGTCCCCCAGGCTGTGCCACGTGGGCTCCTTAGAGGCTGAGGCTGCAGCCACGCCCGCAAGTGCACCCCGGTCCCCTCCAGGCAGACCAGCCACATCCAATCTGCGGTCCCCCTTGCATCGGCTCCGCCCAAGCCTGCAGCCACACCTGACTTGAAGGCAATACGTTTAGGTGCCTTGGTGGACAGCTTGGGGCGAGGGGAGCCAGCTGATGGGGGTGGGGTGCGCGCTCACCCGCATTTTCCCATCAGAAAACGGGCACAGGGAGCAGGCCCTGGAGAAAGGGGGGCACAGAGGCTCAGGTGAAGTGCCTGTGAGCCCGCCTGGCTGTAGAGCCAGCCCACGGGTTCCGGGGCCTCTGGAGTCCTCACCGGGCTGCGACACCTGAGCCTGCTGCCGGGGTCTGGTAAAGCCCACCCGCAGTAAGAAAGCCTCTGCCTGGGACCGTCTTTGTCCCCAAGGAGGGGCTGTACAGTCTGGGGGGGGCCCTTGTGACATGGGCGCCCACCGTGACCCGTTGGCACCAGGCAGGACCCCGGGGCTGCTGCCCTTTGAAGCGGGAGGGTGTCTGCATGTTTCCTACCAGCCTTTGCAAGAACCCTGCTGCCGGACGAGTGATGAAACCTCCAGGCAGGCCGTCAGCCCCCCAGGGAAGTCAGGGTTGAGACAGGGGCTTTGGGGATTTTGTCCTCCTTCCCCCACGGTGACACTTGGCACCGTATGGAACCGTTTTGGTTGTCACTGTCATCTGGTGGGCAGAGGCCAGGGATGTTGCCAACACCCGACCCTGCAAAGGACAGCCCCGCAGGACAGATGATCTGAGCCCAATGTCAACAGTTTCCAGGTTTTTCCAGCTTGTTTTCTCCCACGAAATGTCTTTTCTGCTCAGTGGACTAGGGGACCCTGTGCCCTGGGCACCCTGGGTCTCACCCCCACTCCTGCCATCGTTGAAATGGGGAGAACGGACCATCTGCTGGGACCTGGGCTGTGAGGGGCTGCCTGGAAAGGTCTGCTGAGAAGCAGGGTTCCGTCTTGAAGCTCGGAGACTCCCATGTGGGGCTGCCCTGACCCTCTCACTGCCCTTCCCTCTGGGGCAAGTGGGCGATGGTGCCCAGGCAGTGCATCTGGGGACCTCGGCGCCACCCCCAGCTGCCCCCCCCACCCCCCGCCCCGTGTGTCCTCCTTGCCACCGTGACGTGGCTTCTCAAACGCAGCCGGGCTCCGGGCCCCAGGTGTCTGCGAGTGGCAGCCGTGTGCGGCCCCGAGAGCCGACACGAGGTATCAGTAAACAGATCAGTGCCCGGGTCAGATAACTTATTGTCGGGATCAACAGAATTCCTGCCGGGACCCGCCGCAATCCTCCGTGCCATGTGTGGATGTGAGGACAGGGCGGGGGTGGCGGTGGAAAGATGACTCCAGGTGTGCGATTCTGGGGGTGGGGTGAGGGGACCGCGGGGATGGATGTCCGAGCAGACAGGGAGGCACACAGGTGGCTGGGGCCCAGGCAGAGGATGGAGGCCGGAATCCCAGGGTGTCCTCGGGGACGACCTCCCTGACCTGGATTTGGGCTACTTTACCCCTGAAATCTCAGGAGGTTCTGGGAGGTGGCTTTTAGGGGACTCTGCTGAGCGACCATTCAGAAAGAAAAAGAAGGAGGATAGAGACAAAAAGGTTTTCAAATTCCCAACGTCCGCTTTGCAGAGCCTCCCAGGGCCTGCCTGCAGCACCCTCAGGCCGTGTCTTCCCTCTGGACTCAGGGGCGTCTGGTCCCGGCCCTCCCAGGCCCCCAGCCCCGTCGGAGAGGCCCTCTCCTGCCAGGATGGGTGTCTGCAGAGGCCCACAGCAGCCTGGGGGGCCAGAGAGCAATTTCCTCTGAGACTAAGGAGGCGTTAGGCCCAGAGAGGCCGAGTGTGTCCTGGTGTGACAGGTGTGTCTCTGCCCCACTCCCGGAGCCCAAGCGGCCTCCCCGGCCGGCGGGAGGTGTGGGAGGAGAGAATGCTGGGAGAGACAGCTGTCAAGGGCCTGTCTGGTGTGTGATGGGACAGGCGGCCACGTCCCCTTCCTCTGCCCTGGGCTCTGGCTCCCAGACAGTGCAGAGACCTTCTTTCTGCTCCTCCAATGAGCTCTCAGGGGGCTGCACTCGTGTTTGGAGATGGGGTGATGACGGAGCCCGGGGGCTGCACCCGGGGAGGGATGCCCGCCCTGCCCAACAGCCATGGTCAACGGGCCTCCGGGCAGGGCTGAGATTCCAGCGCCAACCCGGCAGCACCCACCCTCCCCGAGAGCTGACCGTGGTCCCTGCAGTGGGTTCAACAGTGTCCCCCTAAAACCCACATCCCCCCCGAACCTCAGAATATGCCTTATTTGGAAATAGTGTCCTTTATTCTGGGGGCACAGTAGGGGCCCCCACCTCCACGCAGGGACATTGCCCTCCACCCCCAAGGGGTGTCCCTGCTTTTGTCCCCCAGGGAGAGTGCTGACCCAGTAGGACTGGGCCGGCCCTTCAGCTGAACCTGCCGGCTGACCTGAGCCTGTCCCGAGAGCCAGGGGCCACCATGGCCGGTATCCTCTTAGTTGCCTCGTCCTGCTCTGAGCTCCGGGCTGGGGGGTTGGCCGCTCCCAGAGCCGGGGCTCCCCTCTGTGTGTGTGCAGGAGTTCGGAGGCCAGGGTCTGGGGAGGGGCGTAAAGTGCCCCCCCCCCCACCGGCTGGCCGGGGGCTTTGCCCAGACCTCTAGAGCATCCGTCCCTGGGGGCACTTTCCCAGGGACTGGGGTCCAGGCCCAGGGGACAGCTGACTGCCAGGCCTGGACTTGGTGTCATGCCGGGTGAAGTCACATGTGACCCCAGGATTGCTCACGGGGTTGAGAGCAGAGGGTGTGGTAGTGACAACAGATTCAAGGGGACAAGCCCCGTGGATTCAGACCCACCTACTCCCGGTGCCACGTCTGAGGGCCCTGCTAGGGCCTCAGGGCTTGGGAGGGGTCTGCCTGCCCAGCTGAGAGGCCATGCCCGGGAGGGACACGATGGCCTGGGGGAGACTGTCTGGCTTCTGGCCTGGGTGATGAGGTCCTTTCAGTCCTTCTCCAGGGAATGAATGAAGGAAGGAATGAATGACCTGTCAGGTTTGTGTCTCACCACCACCCGCCTGCCGTTCCAAGCAGCAGCAATGTGGGGCGTGTGCGGGGAGATCGGAGGTCATAGAAAGAGGGTGGGAAGGTGACCGTGAGGCTCCAGGATGGTGACGGGGTGACCTCAGAGAGGGGACAGCCAACAGGTCGGTGTGGGGGCAGCCCTGCAGAGCAAGTCCCCTTCCTTGGGGTTCTGAGTTCCCCCCAGGCCCCGCTGGGAAGTCCTGCCCTGTACCCACTTTGTAGAGTGGCCGGGGGGGCCTCCGTGACCTGTCCTGTTGGCACGGGGTCCCCACCAGGCCTTGCTTCTCTGGCCGAGTGTCCAGGCGTGGCCACCCCTTCGGGCTTCTGACTCGAGGGTCATCCTTCAGCTACAGACCTTCTGCCCTCCATTTCCTTTCCACTTCCTGAGAAGAGAAGAGGCTGCTCCTGGAGTCCCTCGCCCAGCCCTGCCTGCGGCCCCAGCCATCAGGAACTCTCTAAGCTGAAAAGGCTCTTTGACATCATTACGTAAGCCATCCCATTGTTACCGGCCACGCCAGAAGTTGTAAATACTCGCGGAAAAAGCCCTCTTTGTTGGCGAAGTTCTGGGGTGTGGGGCCTATTAAGGGCAATCAGGCCTGATAGAAGTGCGCAGCCCGGGCACTTCTGTGCCCCTGATGGGGCTTTTTATGACCGCACGATCGGCTTCCAACGCCGGCAGCAGGGGCCCAGGGATTCCCTGTCGCAGGGCTCACAGGCTCCCCCGGTAGCTGGTGGCAGGTGGGACCACCACTGGTCCATACGAGCTTCCTTCTCCCTGGGTCCCTGGGGGATCCTGAGACAGAAGCCCCCAGCAGGAAGGAGATGCTTTCCCAGGAGGTGGGCAGGTACAGCTCCCATTCACTCGCAGCCCAGGTTACGCCCCAGCTCCGGCTGTGTGTGTGGCTTGGAGTTCAGAAGCCTGGAGACACCCTGCCCAGCTCGCCTGAACTTTCTGATTTTCCCCAAGTTCTTCCAAGTCCAGGTGGCCCAGCTTTCAAAGTTGCCTTGGGGATTGCAGATATCTTGTCATCCCCAACCTCACGATTTCCCGCGGCCGATACCAGTGACGGACAGGGCTGCCGGTCAGTGCTGATATCTATATCAAACTTCTTAACCTCTGGAATTTTTATCTCTTCACGCCTACAAATTACTATAGATACATATGACACCAGACACCTCACGGAATCGCAAGCTTGAAAAGATGACGGTAGCATCTCATTTCCCACCAAAGGCACACAGCGCTCTAGCAAGAAGCTCACGGACGACCGTGGACCGTACGATGCCGGGATGCCCCAAGGCCAACACACGAGCCCCTGCCCGGGAGCCCGACAGCGGGTCACAATCAAGTTTCCCACGAGGCACGGGCTACCCAGCCCCCAACACGCCAGTCCTGCCCTCGGCACCCACGGGCCCGCTCAACCCCACCGCCGCTCGGAACATGGTTTGTTTCTCAGCATCGTTGGAAACGCAGGAGAACCACTGCTAGGTAACTGAACCACAGCCAGAAAGGAGAAAGTCCAGAGCACAAGCTGTCCCCACTTTAAAAAATACAGTGGAATTTTCTTTTGTTTCTCCCCGGGTCCTCAGCACGGGGGAGGTTCTGAATGAAGAAATCAGATGAGCAGACACGGTGCCAAGGGACCGACGTCTGGGTAACGAGACACTGTGCCCATCCAAGAAGGCCGCCAGGGGAGGGGCACTGTCCCGGGACCTGGCCTGTGGGGCTGGAGGCCACGGGACAGCAGCCTGTGACATCTGGGCCCGCCCAGGTCTGTACAGCAGGAAGGAGCCCAGAAATTAGCAAGGCTCTTGGGGTGTGGCATGGTGCCCTCCCCACCCCCGCCCCAGCTCCAAGGTGGGACCCGCCCACAGGCCGCAGGGGCTGGAGCCCGGTATGTCCAGGAGTCTCAGTTGTTTTTAAGTTCTGTTTTTACAAGGTGCGTGGGATTTATAGGCCCCTGAAGGGAATAAGGTGATGTAACTTGAGTCAATCAACAGACCGTTTATCCCGGGCCCGTTTTCTCCGTCTCTGCGCTCTGGAGGCGCCCCGTGAGTACGTGACCTTCACAGAGGCCCACACACCGCACACGCCCACACGTGCACCGCTCACTCCTGCTTCACACCCACAGCCAGGGTCACTGGTACATGCTCCCGCCCCACCACACACACGCGCAGGCGCAGGCACACACGGAGTCCCCCGAACCCTGGCGCAGGCCCCGTGGAGGACGCTTTTCCACACGCTTCTGCCCTCACACACCCGCTCCCCTGATTCCCCGCATTCGCTTACTTTGTGAAACCCCAAGGCGCCCCCGGAGTGTTTCACTTGCCCCCTTGCAGCAGAGAGCAGGGCCCCCTGGGGAATGACATACCTTGTTACTGTGCGGGGCCCTGCCTAGCTGGGGGGGTGGGTGGATGCCACGTGCGGGGGGGCAGCCGGCTCTGTCCCCTCTGAACTGTGACTCTCCCTGGGGCCTGGCTGGTAGCTAGAAGCTCTTCCTGTCACAGCCAGGGCTGGGCCGGGCCGGGCGGGGGCCCTGAGTCACCCGGGCTTGGGGAGAAACCTTTGGAGGGATGGATGGAGATCAAAGCACTGGGTTTTATCTCAGCAGGACCTTTGTGCAGAGCTGGGGAGCATGGCTGCCGGGGCGGGGCGGAGGGGGGTGCTCACATGTGAGGTTTCCTCTGGATGGCAGGTCTGCACTGACGATGCCTGCCTCTGCCCCATTCACGGTCAGATGCAGACTTTGTGTCCTGAGGTGACAACAGCAGTGACATGGGCCCCCTGGGAGACGAGCCTGGTCCCCGAGAACTCGGGTGGCCAGCAGCCCGCAGGCCCCGCACCCTCCCGGGAGGCAGCCCCAGCTTGGTGCTCACCTCGCACGCACGTGTGTGACCACACGCACAACCCCAGGTACCTTTGGGTTGGCCCGTGTAAAGGCCACTGCCTCATACTCAAAGTCCCGGGGTCCTGTAGGGTCTGGTCCCTCACAGGCAGCAACGTAGTTTCCTGTCTTGGCCCAGTTTAGGTTTCTTTTAACTTGGCTCACTTGTGCGTTTTATTAAGGACTGCGGTGCAGCTAACTGACAGTAGAGGGGGTGAGCGTATGAGCGTACACTTTGCATTGCTCTGCATCCAGGAAGAAGGAAGCAGGTCTCTCGAGAGGTGGTACCTGGCTGTCGTGGCAGTGAGCGCTAAGCACCTTCCTCTAAGGGCAGCCCTGCCACTCCCTCCCTTCCTAGTCACCTGTCACGCGTGGCGAGCGTGCTGCTGACCGACTGGGGTGCTCAGCTGTGCTGTCCGTAGGCCAGAAGGCCCATCAGTCTAACCCAGCTGGTCCTGCCTTGCTTTCCTCCAAAGCTCAGTGGAGAAGCCATGGAAAGCCAGAGGAGGAAAGGTCCCTTCTCAGGGACGATGGCTTCTAGTGCCACGTGGGTGAGCCGGGGTGGCACTGAGGAAAGACTCCCCCCCAGAGCGGCAGCAGGCTCTGCCCCCACTTGGGGGAAGCCAGTGTTACACCTCGGCCTGTTTCCCCAACTGCCATTGAGGCTGGAGGTCAGCCAGGTGCTCAGAGCCCTCCCTACCTTCCTTCCATCCCTGGAGTCAAGGGCCAGCCAGCAAGACGCCCACTCATCCCCACCACCCTGGGGGGCTTCTCCCCCGCTCGCCCCACAGTCTCCTCCCTCAGCTCGGCTGGGACCAGGAGGCCAGTCGTCCACCCCTGCCCCGGAGGCCGACGCTCCCAGGCTGGAGGAGGCTGGAGGAGGCTGGACTGTCTGGGGCAAATGCCCACGCTTGTCAGAAGAAAACAGTGGCTGCCTCTGACTCGCCTTCAAAGGTCGAGGTTCCTTGCCGACTCCTGCACAGGGAGGAGGACCCCCTACACTGGACCTGAAGGGGCCACACAGCCCAGCCTCCGCCCAGCTGTCCTCCCGCGGGGCCTTGGGACCAGCTAGACCCCCGACGGCTGCAGTCCTCGTGCATGCCGGACACCACCCTCCATGGGTCCTGGAGGAACAATCTCGTCCCTGCTTCCCCGAGGGACATCAAAGCAGGACTCCCGGGTCAGAACACCCGGTGTCACTTCAAATGTCACGGCATGTTTGTAGCCATTGACGGCATTAAAAATGTAAATGAATTAATTATAGAGCTCGGGGCCTTTATCTTTCATTCACAGCTGCATTCTTCTAAGGAAAGTGGGGTGAGTGCTGGCAGCCACTGCAACTCTGTTGGCGTTTTGATTACTTTTTATTGTTACAAATCTTTCAATAAGCGGGGGAAAAACACCCTCTATTGCTTTTTGGCTTGCCTGAACTATCTAGATGATGCTCGGAATGTAGAAATTTACTTTGTTACTTGCAATTTGGAAATGTGGTTATTGAGATTCCCCATCCTTCAGGGGAGTTCAAGGCCACGAGCGTTTGTCTGGCAAGGATGGAACTAAGAACCCCGAGTTGGAAAAGCAATTATACACGTGGCCCTCCCCCCATACACACCACATACACACACGCCACACGTACACACACGTGCACATGTGCATGTACATACACATACACACATATTGTCTTGACACTTTCTTCCCCACATTTTCTGGTTTAAATTGTAGAAGAATAAGAAGAAAAGTGACGTGGAAAAAAGTGAATTTGAGCCAGATAATTTTCTTAAAAAACACACACACACACACACACAACACCCCACATCCTCAAGAATAGGAACAAGTTTGCACAAGCTGTAGGTGCATAGCCCGATAAGACGACACAGAAGAGAGCTCGAAAGACGTTCTTACTGCAGTTATTAGAAGTCCTATATGTGTCTTCCCTTGTAATTGAATTTCACCGCATAATTTAAGAAAAGCCACACACAAAAAAACTTGTAGTAAAAAACTGGGGTATAATTTTCTTCAATCAACTCTGGCTCATGACTGCAATTACCCCAACCCTTTGCAAGCCTTGCTGTGATGCTCCGGGGACGGGCCTTGGAGCCGCCGTGGGTGGTGTCCTTTCATGTGCCTCTCAAACCCTTCTTTATTGTAAGGCTTCAAATTAGTGCTAGCAGCAATGAGCAAATTTGATAATTCGATCTCAAATTAGTTAATGTAATGTGCCCGTAACCACTAACTAGTGTGTTACAAACAGGAAAATGTATCTTTTTGGAGTTGGGATATAAAGTTAGCCAGGCTGTCATTTTGCCTTTGGAAACTTTTTTGGGTCTTTATTAAAAGGAAATAATCCTGTAAGCAATGTGCATCCCTCTCGGCACTGGTGGTGTACGGAGGAGGTGGGGAGGGTGTGTGTGGGCGGCTCGGGGCCCGCGAGGCTCACCCCACCAGGCCTGCCCTCAGAGGGCTTCCCCAGTGTGCTGGGTCTGGAGGTCAAGGCCATCAGAGGTCCTGGGGAGGCGCTGAGAGGCGGGAGGGATCCACCTCCACGGCAGCTCCACTGTAGGGAGTCGGGTCCTGAAGGGAAATTCCGGTCAGGACCAAAGCGGGATGCTGTAGGGAGCCCAGGGACACCTAGCCCTGGAGACGTCCCGTGGTCCCACACCTTAATCCCAGGACCCCGTCTACCCAGGAATGGAGCCAGCACCAAGAAAAGGGCGCCCTTGGCGAACATGGCCCTGGGTTGTCCATCCTGGCCAGCTGGGATCCGCCCCCCCGGGGTCAGTGAGGGTCTGGCTAGGAACGCCCTTCTCCGATCTCAGCCCTGTGGCTCCCAGGTCAGGGCCTGAAACATCACAGGAGCAGGCAGCATAGGGGCAGACACCCTTTGCAAGTGGCCAGAGGGGTAGTCTACCCAACGGTCACACTGTCAAACCAGACGGGATCACGAGTGCACGCTTACCCAGTGCGTCAGGCGCTTTCTGTGCCCCAGGCTGTGGAGAGCCGCTGCTCTGTGTCTGGGTTATGATATATGTCACTGCCTCCTGGCTACACTGTATCCCTCCTTCCTACACACTGCACCCCTGCTTCCTGCGACACTGCACCCCTGCTTCCTGAGACACCGCATCCCTGCTTCCCGCGGCACCGCATCCCTGCTTCCTGCTACACTGTCAGCTCCCTTCCTCTTCTCAGTTCCCCTCTCTCCTGGTTTCCTCCCAGAACTTGGTGTATATCGTTGATATTTAATAAGCACCTATTCTTCCCTGGATGCTGGATTGATGTGAGTTAAGACATGAGGGATTCGAGCTCTTTCAGGCTGGACCTGATCCCTGCCTTGGGAAACGCAGGTTTCTTTGGAATGAGAGGCTAGTGCCCCCTCACCCCCCACGGCATGGGGTAAGCCCAGTAAGTAAAGTGGGAAAGAAGGGCTGGAAAGACTTTCGAAAGCTCCACCATAGCCCTGAACTTGCTACTTTAATCAGTCCTGAAAGGTCCCTCCCGCCCCCACACGCCCTCAGTCAGTGACAGACGACTCCGGCCTGAAACGGTTTAAAAAGGAACAGGAGACGCTCTTTATCTGTGTGGCCTGAGCCCACGTACTCCAGGAGAGCCCCAGCCCCTGTCCGGCTGAAAGCCACGGCTTGTTCTCTCATCTGATGGATGAAAGGAATTTGGAAGCCTGATACTGTCCCTGGAGATGTCATTCAAATCCTCGGATACCTTCTCCAGGCAGGGCCACCACCACCAGCCTACGCATCCCTTCCCCTGCCCACCCCCCCAGGCATCCTGGACCCTCACCTCTGAGCCAGGCTCTAATCAATAGAAACTAGAAGGACGGGGGCGCGGGGGGGAGGGAGGTGTCTCCGATTGGTAGCCAGGAAAGTAAAAACATGATTAGGAATGAAGTCGCTGGGGATGCTCTAAATTGGGGCTCTTTGAAACCAGCCTGGGCAGATCAGCTTTCCTTCATGGGGGGATTTCTTGTCAGTTCTCATGTAAAGGGAAAGGATGAAAAATGCAAAAGACAAAGCTTGTGGCCCCTCCTCTCCAGGCAGCATGGGGGACAGCGGCAATGTTCTCTTGGCTCATTAAAAAAGTACAACAAAGAACAACAACTGCTAAGTGTTTCCTCTTAAAAAGAACAAAGAGAAAGCCACAGGTCTTAATGGTTCTTATTGATGGCTTATAAATGTGCCCATGTCCTTCAGCTAGAGGCTCTTCCTTGCCAGTCCTCCTTGGTTTTATGCCAAACTCCCCTTCCACTGCAACTCCCTCCCCCCCAATAATAATTCAAACAAACTTTAAAATCTATAGATGCGGCATTCCAGAGTGATGGATTTGCCCCTCTTCCTGAAATTCAAATATAAATCCCCCAGCCTTCTGCAGAGTGACCACGGCAGCTTGATTTATTCGGGCTGCTACAGAGTTGCCCTGTAGACTTTCAAAAACTTGGAAAGGCAAAGAATGCGGGGAGAGGGAGAGGGCGGGAGGGAGAGGGGAGAGAGAGAGCGAGGGAGAGAGAGGCGCTACAGTGAGGTCCCTGCCTGCCCTGCTGGAGCTGCCATCCCGCCTGAGAGCGGGGGAGAGAGGGGATTTTGTTCAGAGCAATCCCATGCGCTCAGTCAATCCGTCTTTCCCCGGATATCGCCAATCTGCACATTTCTCTTCTTGTGTGATGTTACCATCGCTTTATCGCAAATGGGCTATGAAGACATTTGGAGCTGCTACTGTTGTGATCTATCCAAGATGAATAGGGGCGAAGGCTGAAATAAACTCCCCGTTTCCTGTCCCATCTGTCTGCCAGACTGCGGCTGCAGGTCAGGGCCATCCTCCCTCCAGGCTGGTAATTGCAAAAAAACGAAACAACTGAACCCAAACCAGAAGATCAAAGAGCTCAGGAGGAGAGGAGGAGGGGGCACTTTGCCGAGAGCACGCTGGCTCCGGGGGCGAAGGCGATTAGGGGAAACAACAACGCAAACCCCAACCTTCCTTCATTAACAAAGCACGGGACAGAAGGGGAGCGGGCAGCAGGGTACCCGGGAACCCCGGGCACGGGGCGGGGGGGCAGGCGCTCGCTCCATCTTCATCCTCGCCACCTCTGACCCACAGGCTCTCGGTCATCTGGTCATCAGATCAGCCACACGTGCAAGTAAATCCTTCAGCCTCCGTGGAGAGACATGATCTCCCCTCCCTCCGCCCCACCCCACCTCTGCCGCCTTCTCTCCAGGGCCGATGGGGCACACCACCCATGGCCCGGACACGTTGTCCTCCTGTCCCCAAACATCCATCCCCTCCCACCACCTAGGACGTTCTGGTGACCGTGCCCACCACTGGCCTGGCCACCCCGGGACCCAGGTTTTCTGTCCTTAGATTTAAGCGACGGAGGGGTGGCCAGGTCTGTTTTGTGGGCCCCAGCCCCCGTGTGGAGGGAGGGTGTGTTCCTGCCAGGGGGTCACGTGCCCCTGAAAACTGTGGTGGCTGGACCTTGGTTCTGGGGTCCCACACTTGGTGACCCATTAATTACATTTGATATTCAAGTGGACGGAACTCCACAACCAACCAACGTTTCCCCACCACCACGGGCAATAAATCGTAGCTGGGAGTGCTAACAGCACTCACATTTACTCCTATTAATTCTTCCTGTTTCTGAACGCTGGGTCGGGTCCAGATTCGCTGCATTACAAGCTTTCCTGCTGGAGAAGCGAGGCCTCTAGGCTGCGTTCCAGTTATCACTGGCAGCTACTACCTTCACACATTCGCAAATCCCAGACCCGCCGGGGCAGGAGGGAGCTCGGGGTTTGCTGGGGGTCAGCAGATTGCCGCGCTCGCAGCCCCTGGGAGGCGGTTCCAGCCCTCGAGGGGGCGGGCAGAGTGGGCCCCATGCAGCCCCGAGCCAGGGTGAGGGGCTTTGCCGGTGCAGCAGGCCCAGATAAATGATTTCTAATTTGGGGGAAAAAGTTTCCATTCCCATTTTCATTTTTCTTTCCACTTCCTTCCTCTCACCTGGATTCTGGGAGGGGGTGGGGGGACCAGCAGGGCCGAGGGCAGCGCGCTCTCACCCTGAAATGCTCCTCGTTTCCTGACCTACCCGGAGCGATTTAAAATGTCACAGGGAGCCAGGCTCTTGCCTCACGAGGGTTTCTTGTAAATTCAGCGCCGAGCGCTTGGATGTTATGCTTCCCCTTCTGACTCAGGGCTTCAGTGATGATTCAGCTCCGGCGGCTCCGTGGGCAGGGTGGGTCTCCCTGAGTGTTTCGGGGGCAGCTAGCAGTTAAATTCCTTTCCGACGACTGCTCCCGCCTGAGGGTCTAACCCCTCGTGGGCAGAAAGCCAAGGATGAGGCAGCGGGAACCGCATCCCCTCCACTGTCGGCTCACTCGGAAAGGCAGCCACGGCGCTGGAGCAGAGGGCAAAGGTCTGCTGGGTCCCTCAGCAGGCACAGCGTGGTCCCTTCACAGGAAGACGCGGGCCTCCCCAAAGTCCTACGGTTGACAAACGCACACAGTGCCTTTAGGCTGCAGGCCCGAGGTACATGTGCGCGTGGGTGCCCACGCGTGTGTGCCTGTGTGTTTTGCAAAGCGTTTCTCCCCGGATGTCAGGATCACACGTGTTCAAAATCCAGGCGCACTGTTCAGAAGTTATTTCTGGAAAAATGTTGAATCTCATAGCAGCAATAAAAAGAAAATACTGCCTCAGCCAACATAAATGTCTATTTGGAACATGCTTGAAAAGCATTGGAATATTTGTGTAAGTTTGAAATTCCAGCCTTCGGAGGGGAGCAGCTTGGCCGTGCGTGGCTTCGAGGAGGGGGACGGAGGGTCCGTTTCCGAAAGCCCCGCACTGAGCTTGTCCGTCTGGTGGCCTGGACCTGCTGGCTCTGGGCTCCCGGATGGGCTCCCGGTGCTTTCCACCGAGGGAACGACGCCGGCGCGGGACACGGCTAAGGCGGGGAAGTGGAGCTTCGGGCACCATTAGCGAGGGCAGGGTCCAGCCTCTGGGACCGGCCTCGGAGGCGATGGGACAGCGGCCTCTTGCCCTCGGGGTCCTGGGGTCCCGCAGCCCAGTGCCCGCCCCACCGCTCTTCACGCTGCGTAATCAGCCACACACCTGCCAGTCGCCACCCTGACGGCTTCTTCGCTGGGGCCCCGCACTGACCCCTCGTCTGGCACCGGGTGGGCATGGGAATAAGCAGAGAAGAGCCCGATGGGGGCCAGGATGCTGGTGGCACTGCTGCTGCCTGCTGAGGGCCTGAGATGGGCCAGGCTGAGCACAGGTCCCTTTGCACGTGATCTCATTCAGCCCCAGTAGAACCAGGGGTCCCGAGAGTGGGGCCCCAATTCACACAAGGGGAGACAGAAGCCAAGATCAGAGCCCGAGGCATCCCTCCAGGGACAGGCAGGCTACCAGCCTCCTAGGTCTGGACATTGCTGGCCAGGAGCTGACCTGTGAATCTAGGGAGGGGCCGGCAGAACAGACACTGGTTGGTGGCTTGGGCAGCCTCTCTGGACCCAGGGGCAAGAGTGGCTCTGTCTGCAAGGCAGACATGGGGGCATGCTGGAAAGATAGTGAACCCAACTTCCCTGATGGGAGGTGGGACAGAACCTGGGATGAGAGACCAGCATCAGGGCTGCCTTTGGGGTCAGGCAGACCTGGGCTCCCACTCTCGCCCTTCTTGGCTGTGCCACCTGGGGGAGCTTCTGGACCTCTCTGTGCCTCAGTTTACCCATGCATCAGAAGGTCAGGTGAGGGTTAAATGAAGACAGATCTGCCACGCTTGGCCCGGTCTTGACCCGTAAGTGGTCCTTGCCGATTCCTTGTCTCTCTCCCACTGCACCTCTGACTTCCCTGGGACCTGCCCGCTGGGCCCGGGGATCTCAGCCCAGAAGGTTCCCCGGAGCCAGGATCGTGCCTTGGAGCCACGGGCACGAGCGAGGTGGACACCATCGGAGGGGCAGGCTTCCAGGCAATTTGGGGAAGAAATAAAGAATCTCTCTCTCTCGGCCTGGCTCCTCCTGTTTGTTTCCAAAAGTGAAAGAAAGCAAGAGAGAAAATGTAGACATACCGCGCCTACTTTTTGGGAAAAACAACAAAGATGCATCCCTGGGGGGAGTGGCGCTAACACTGCAGGACTGTTGCAGGAGGTCTGGTTCTCATTAGCGGGAATGACTGCCCAGTCCCTGCACAGTTTGTGGCGCCTGCAGTGCGGGTTAACCCTTCCCGCCTCGCCACCCTTCGCCACGCAAGCGCGGTGGGCATCTCAGGCTGGGGGAGGGGTCTCGGGCCAGGTGCAGCCGGGGACCCTGCCGCCAATGACAGCTCACACTGGAGCTCGCACACTCACGTGCACACGTGTGCATGCACACACTGGGACGCTTCTCCCTAGGGCTAGCTCATCTGAGGTTCTGCGAAGAGTCGCCAAAATAACTGAAGGGCAGGAGGGAGTGGGAGAGAGGAGGGGAAAGGTCAAGGGTGGCGATGAAGGGGCCGAGGCAGTCTGGGTTGGGTCACACCATGTCCCCTCGGGTGAGAAGAGCTTGCTGGCTGGGCTTGTAGAGCAGGGGTGGCCGTGGACACTGGGGACCGAGCGACCCAACTGATCGTGGCTCTGCCCCTGGGGAGACTGGACCTCATGGCCGGGCTTGGCCAGGACCCCTTGGCATCCCAGAGGCCCCTGAGACTGTGATGTCAGGGGTGGCCGGAGCTGCGAGGAGGAGGGCGGGTGCTAGGACTCCACCAGGCTGCCATCACCTCACTTAGCCAGGGAGAAGGCATGTGGCAGTATGGCTGAGGGCTGGGGTCTTCCTGGGGATTTGGGTGGGGGGACCTGGCTCACCATGGGCTCCTGCCTTTGAGTTCACCTTTGCGCAGCCTTTGCCTGTATCGTCTCAGCCAAGCTGTCCCAGGACCACTATGGAGGGATCATCCTTGGTGACGCTCACTTTACACATGAGGGTGTGACTGTCTCATATCCTCAGCTGGGCAGGGGCAGGGGCAGGTGCAGAGCCCCAGCCTGCGGCCCCGGTGACTGAGTGTCCAGGCGCCAAGCCGTGCCGTAAAGTCTCAAACCAACAAGGACCCGCATGTGTGACAGTATCCTGGCTTCCACGTGGAAAATGATTAAAATACAGTAAAATCCACTTGATGCACAAACGTGCACACACACCCAGTGAGATCGGGGTCTGGGGGTCCTCTCACTGGGGGTCAGGCGGGGTCGGTGGGGGAGAGGCTGCTTTCAGGCTTTCCTTGGAATATGTGGTCCGAGCGTGGTGCTGGGTGCGCCTTGCAGTTGCTCTGAGGGGCCCGTGGTAGAGGCGCCCACACTGGGCACCCTCGGCCCCTACGGTGGTGGTTGCTGAGGGGGACGGTGTGCATCCAGAGCCGTCGGCTTCAGCCCGGTGGGGCCTCAAGCTCGAGAGTCACAGAGAGCTCACTTAAGGCACTCGGTCCCCGAGGGATATGGGAAGGGAGTGGTGATGGTGATGGTGATGGTGGTGATGGTGATGGTGATGATGGGGATGGTGGTGATGGTGATGATGGGGGTGATGGTGGTGATGATGGTGATGGGGGTGATGGTGATGATGGTGATGGGGGTGATGGTGATGATGGTGATGGGGGTGATGGTGATGATGGTGATGGGGGTGATGGTGATGATGGTGATGGGGGTGATGGTGATGATGGTGATGGGGGTGATGGTGATGATGGTGATGGGGGTGATGGTGATGATGGTGATGGGGGTGATGGTGATGATGGTGATGGGGGTGATGGTGATGATGGTGATGGGGGTGATGGTGATGATGGTGATGGGGGTGATGGTGATGATGGTGATGGGGGTGATGGTGATGATGGTGATGGGGGTGATGGTGATGATGGTGATGGGGGTGATGGTGATGATGGTGATGGGGGTGATGGTGATGATGGTGATGGGGGTGATGGTGATGATGGTGATGGGGGTGATGGTGATGATGGTGATGGGGGTGATGGTGATGATGGTGATGGGGGTGATGGTGATGATGGTGATGGGGGTGATGGTGATGATGGTGATGGGGGTGATGGTGATGATGGTGATGGGGGTGATGGTGATGATGGTGATGGGGGTGATGGTGATGATGGTGATGGGGGTGATGGTGATGATGGTGATGGGGGTGATGGTGATGATGGTGATGGGGGTGATGGTGATGATGGTGATGGGGGTGATGGTGATGATGGTGATGGGGGTGATGGTGATGATGGTGATGGGGGTGATGGTGATGATGGTGATGGGGGTGATGGTGATGATGGTGATGGGGGTGATGGTGATGATGGTGATGGGGGTGATGGTGATGATGGTGATGGGGGTGATGGTGATGATGGTGATGGGGGTGATGGTGATGATGGTGATGGGGGTGATGGTGATGATGGTGATGGGGGTGATGGTGATGATGGTGATGGGGGTGATGGTGATGATGGTGATGGGGGTGATGGTGATGATGGTGATGGGGGTGATGGTGATGATGGTGATGGGGGTGATGGTGATGATGGTGATGGGGGTGATGGTGATGATGGTGATGGGGGTGATGGTGATGATGGTGATGGGGGTGATGGTGATGATGGTGATGGGGGTGATGGTGATGATGGTGATGGGGGTGATGGTGATGATGGTGATGGGGGTGATGGTGATGATGGTGATGGGGGTGATGGTGATGATGGTGATGGGGGTGATGGTGATGATGGTGATGGGGGTGATGGTGATGATGGTGATGGGGGTGATGGTGATGATGGTGATGGGGGTGATGGTGATGATGGTGATGGGGGTGATGGTGATGATGGTGATGGGGGTGATGGTGATGATGGTGATGGGGGTGATGGTGATGATGGTGATGGGGGTGATGGTGATGATGGTGATGGGGGTGATGGTGATGATGGTGATGGGGGTGATGGTGATGATGGTGATGGGGGTGATGGTGATGATGGTGATGGGGGTGATGGTGATGATGGTGATGGGGGTGATGGTGATGATGGTGATGGGGGTGATGGTGATGATGGTGATGGGGGTGATGGTGATGATGGTGATGGGGGTGATGGTGATGATGGTGATGGGGGTGATGGTGATGATGGTGATGGGGGTGATGGTGATGATGGTGATGGGGGTGATGGTGATGATGGTGATGGGGGTGATGGTGATGATGGTGATGGGGGTGATGGTGATGATGGTGATGGGGGTGATGGTGATGGTGATGGTGATGGTGGTGATGGTGGTGATGGTGAAGATAATAATTATAATAGTTTTGGCCTCCATTTATTGGGTATCTTCTCCATGCTGAGCGCTGCTGCTGTCTTTTTACTTTTAGTCCTCATCACTTCCCTAAGATGTTTTCTAAGATGTGACGTAGACCCACAGAGAAGTCAAAAAAATTGCCCAAGGCCACAGACCTGGGACAGTGGGTGACCCTGAGAAGCCATGAAAATGCTCCCCATGTCCGGGGACACTGTGGCCAGACCACGCCCCGCCCTGAGTTGGGAGGTGCAGAGCCAGGCTTGGGTGTGGCACCCGGAGCAGACCTGCACCTCAGTGCAGCACAGGTCGCTTCTGATGATCAGTACCAGGGCCCTTCCTGTGAGCCTTCCGCCGTCATTGCTCCAAGGAAGCAGAGGGCAGACGCCCAGGGGACAAGACAGAGCACACTCGGAGGAGTCTCTGTCACAGGAGGGGGAGTAAAAGGCCTTCACAAAGGGAACCAGGTGCTGGGCGGGGGTACGGGGAAGGGCAGAAGCCAGGTTTCCTCAGGTTCTCCCCATCCTTGGGGTGAAAACCCGGGGTGGGGACAAGTAGGGGCCTGGAGATGGCACAGACGGGATTTGGGGAATCAAGGTGGGGTGGGGGCATTGCTTGGTATTTCCCAAGGAGGAGCCATGGAAAATTAAACTCGCAGAGGATGTCCAGACCACCTGGCACTAGCCCCTCCTGGACCACAGAGGGGGGCCAACCCCACATTATCTCCTGCACTGCGTCATCTCTCGTGGATCCCACCATCACCCCACAGCATCACTGTGTACCATGCTGCATGGCATCCCAGGTGCACTCTTACCACTATTTGTAAGAGAGGAAACTGAGTCACAGAGACGTTAACGTCACCAGCCACCATCACACAGCCAGGAGGCCCCAAAGCCAGAAGACAAGCCAGCAGTCCGGCAGGAGCTCAGATCTGCAGCCTACCCCTCAATGGGCCGCATCCGGGCCTGAGTTCGCTTCTTCCTCAGGGTGGTGAGAGGATACAGCAAACCCCCGCCCTGAGTTGGGGGCTTGGCAGTTACGGGCGAGCTGCTCTCTAAGAAAAGCACGCAGCAGGACCCACATCGCAAACTCGAGAAGGAGCTGCGGTGATTCGTACCCAGAATGGAGTCCCGCCCCCGGACACGGAGGAGTGGAAAATCAACCCCCTACCTCAGCCCAGCATACGCTGTACTCCCAGTTATGGTCTCCTGGTGGGGAGCAGGGCCCTGCAGGCCACCACTGGGGCCTGATCCACGGATGCCACCCATCCGTGCGGTGTCCCACGTCCTGGTTTGCAGGAGGCTGAGGGGTCTCCCGGGACGCGGGACTTTCGGTGCTAAAACCGCGGCCGTCCTGCACAGACGGGACAGTTGATTGCCTGCCGAGGCCGCGCAGCAGCTGCCGTCAGAACCGTAGCGCTGGGCAGGGGGAGGAAAGACACTGCGGGGCTAGGGACGGGGCAGACTGCCCAGCACTCAGTGGGGCGTGCACAGGGCCACACGACGTGGTCCCAGGACCGGAGACGGACGGGGATCAGGGAAGTGAGGTTGGAGCCCCCGGGACTGTGTCTGAGGTTGAGAGGTGCTCTCCTCTCCCCTCCCGGGGTGTGGGAGAAGGTCACCCCACAGAACACAGAGCAAGACACTTGTAGAAGGCCGAGCGGTGGCAACACAAGACGGCACCCCGCGAGCTGTACCTTTTAATTGGTGTATGGTTTGGTATGTGAGCTGTATCTCAATGAAGCCATGTTAAACATGCAGTTTTTGCACAGGGCAGGCATTTTTCTGTGAAACCTTTAAAACTTCTCCGAAACATCCTACACCCGTGTGCGGTGGATTTTCACAGAGACGACCTCCATCTGTGACATTCCTCTGTCTCCGGGTGGCCGCGTCCAGGTGAAAAGAAAGTCCAGCCTTTCAGAAACATCAGGGCCAGAGGCGTCTGAGGCTTTCCAGGTAAGAGAGGGGGTGTCCCTGTCAACCCCTCAGCTCTTTTATACGGAAGATTTCTAAAGCAGGTGCCCTGTTCCTTGCCTTCTTAAATAAGACAGCGTGCGTCGTGTGGCTCTCATTATACCTTGGATGTGATGCTGAGTTGCCCCCCTCCAAGTGCACCCCTGCGGTCCTAGGATGGAAGATGGCTGCAGTCTGACCAGCGGGGCGAGTGCTTCCCTTCCACTTCTGATCCGCTGGAGGCACAGACCTCCGGAAACCAAGCCGCCTGGAAGTGTGGGAATCTGAGGGAATCTGTTCTCAGCGGGCCCCTCCTGCAGCAAAGGAGCGCCATGGCAGGGACACCTCTGCCCAGAGACTTGGCCACTTTTCAGAGTCTGCAGTGACCTGGGCCTTACTCGACATCCAGCACATGGACTTGAAGAGAATGGAAAGGGAATCTCCCCAAGCTTAAGCCAGTGCCCAGCACTGGGGGGACAGCAGTCTGTCCACGCATGAATAAATAAACGGCTGGGAAAGATGGAAAACAGGCTGGTAACTGCATTTTCTTACCCAGAAGGGTTTTCTTCTCCGTCTTGGAACCCAGCCCTACTCTAAGAGGTGAGGTCACTGGCTGCTTGGCTTCTGCAGGGATGAGGCTCCTGTGCGATGTGGGGCTGCGAGGCTCGAGCGGGCGGCCCTCCCCGTCTCCAGCCATGCGTCCTGCCCTCACGGTGGGCTCCGGTGCCTGGTCTCACACTGCTCTGCTGTCATGGCAATCGGCCACACCAAAGGCTGGTACTGCCTGACGAGCTTCAGCCAAAGTCAGGAGCTACACGTCAGAGGCCACGAGCAAGGGAGCAAATAGACCGAAAGAAAGAAGGAACTGAAGACCCACTTACACCTAAGTATGCCACTGACCAGGCCCTGGACCCGTAAAACCGGACACCAGCCGGCGGCACCGAGAGGGCAAGGCGCTCCTTCTCTCCGGCCAGCGGGGGGCCCAGCTCTCCTGGGGTCTTGCCGTGTGTGCGCTCTGCACGCGGTTCCCTGCAGCCCTTCGGCTGGAATTGGGCTGTTTCAGTGTCTGTGGCAAGCTCTTCTGGGTGGGCTCTTTGTGAGTATTAATGGAAATATTCTTGCACAAAAGGACCAAAAGCTTAACTGCTGCTTGGAAGGCGGGCAGCCTTCTGCATCCAAAACTCTTTCCAGCTCAGAGCACCTCAGATGTGCGTTTATTTACCATCCATCCTGGACAAGCCTTTCTCAATAGGGTCCATTCTGGGGGGGTCAGAGTGCAGAGGTCCAGAGGGTACCTGTGCTCTGAGGCCACCCTGCCTTCTCTAGAGGATTCAGGGCCTTGCTGGACAGCTGGAGGAGGGCAGGGGTACTGGAGGGTTTGTCCAGCTCCATCAGACCAGCTCCCGGGGCAGCTGTGTCCTTTGTGTTGTCCTCAAGGCATACAGAAGTCCCCCTGGGGTTTGGCAAGGACCGGGCTCCGTGTCGTCCTCCTTGCTTGGAGAGCCAGGCCAGGGCAGTGGCTCTGCAGCTCGAAGGTGAAATGCAAGGCTTTGTTTGCACAAAATGAGCGGGCATTTCTATTGGTGTCAACAGACTAAGGCCTGACAAGAGAAAGTTCCATGGGAAACGGCCTTCGTCCCTTCCTGCTCGTTCAGAGGCAACTATGCTCACACAGATGCGCCACCTCCACCCAAGTCCTTGGCTGGGCTCCCGCCACACTCACTGCCCCCAAACATCTAAACGTTGGCCTCCTGCACTCCCTAGCGCTTCATCTCAAAAAGCAGCACACACAGGCTACGCGTCACACCCTTGGGGATGCTACCATCAAAGAAGGTGACGCCGAGCGTCCGCGAGCGTGTGGGGACATAGCACCTGGTGTGCCATGTTCGGGAAGGTAATACGTGATGCCGCTGTGGAAAACAGACGGTGGTTCCTCAAAAAGTTAAACCTAAAGTCCCCATATGACCCAACGAATCCACTCGTCGGTGTACGCCCAAGAGAAATGAAAACACAGGTCCACACAAAAATGTGTGCACGCCAGCCACAGCAGCGCCGTTCACAACCACCCAAAAGCAGAAACAACCCAAATGTCCATCGATGGTGGGATGGATAAGCAAAACGTGGCCTGTCCCTGCCGTGGGATATCATTGTACCGTAACCAGAATGAAGTCCTGACGCATACACGCTACCGCGTAGACGGGCTCAAAACCTTACACTCAGGGAAAGAAGCCGGTCACAAAAAAGCCACATATCGTAGGATCCCATTTATCTGAATGTCCCAAACAGGCAAACCCGTAGAGACAGAAAGTGGATTAGTGGTTTCCAGGGGCTGGGGAGAGGGGGGATGGGCAGTGACTGCTAAGGGGTACGGAACCTCTTTTGGGGGCGATGAAAATTTTCTAAGATTAGATGGTGGCGATGGTTCCACCACTCTATTCTCAATATACTAAAACCCAGCAAATTGTGCCATTCGAAAGGGCTGAGTTTACGGTATGTGAGTTATATTTCAATAAAACTGACCTATACACGTCGTAAGCTGATCTACACACACACACGCGTTTACATTTACACAGCTGATTCTCATTATTCACAGATTCCGTAGTTGCAGGTTCATCTACTTGCTAAAACGCATCTGTGAACCCAGACCGACCATCGCCGGGCTTCCTGTCACCCTGAATGCGCGCGGAGGGGTGGACACGCGGGTTCCGTGTCACACACGTTCCCAGCTGCGGCTGAGGGAGAGACGCTCTGCCTTCTAGTTTTGGCTCAGACTGTTATCAAGCTTCCTTTCCGCAGCCTCTTTAGTGTCATGTGTTTGGCATTTTGTGGGTTTTGCTGGTGATTCCCTATGTAAAATGACCCCAGCCTGGAGCTGAAGTGTGTCTAGCGTTTCTGGGCACAAGAAGGCTGCAATGCACCCGACAGAGGAAACGTGTGTTGGATAAGCTTCCTTCAGGCGTGAGTGACAGCACTGCTGGCCGTGAGTGCAAAGTGAGTCAATGTTATGTATTAAATTCTGGTCTTTAAACAGAAACACGTAAAGCAAGTTATGTACCGATTGGCTGATGACAAGGTGGTGACCCGAGCTGGCAGGAACCTAGCCCCCAAAGTTCGCTAGGAGCACACTGGGTCAGCGCTCTCAAAGACAGTGCTGGTGGCGCTTTGCAGAACTTTACACGGATACAGAAAGTCTGCTGTATATACATGGGTGCCACCTGCGTTCTCATTTACCAGGAGGGCTCCCCAAATCTGACCTGGGCTATACCTGTGTGCACCCAATGGCCAGGCACGTGCTGAATGCCCACCCTTGGGAGGGTCCTGAGCCGGAGGAGTCTGATGGCAGCTGGAATAATCAGTCTTGAGGACACTCAGGTGGCCAACTAATGAGGCCACCGGGAAACATGGAGCATGCGTGGTTCAGGTGTGACATGGATGTCGGAAGGGAGTGCCCTGGACGCTGGGCCAGTTTGGGATGTGGCTTTGCTTGGGGGAAGTAATAACCCACCGGACAGTCTGGCGGAACCCATTCTCTGGCTGGGCGCCTGTGTGTCTTTGCTGATTGGCAAACATTCCTGTCCTGACCTGCGTTAACTTTGCAAGCCTCGGGCAGAGTTGCAGCTGAGGCTTGAAGAAACCCTTGTTGCAGGGGGCCGTGTCCTGCCGTCCCATCGGGCTACGCACTGGTCACCGAGATGCTGTCCTTTGAAAATACAAAGACCACGGAGGGCTTGATAATCAAGGGGCCACTGAAAGTGACCAAAGCCAAACTTCCCTCTGTCTCTAGAGCACGTATCCCGAACCATGAAAGCATTTATTATTATTTTTTTTCATGTGGTCGTTCATCGGCAGGTATTGTGAGGGTTCAGGCTCTGGGGTCAGTGCTGTAGCCTTGTCCCCGAGAAACCTGCGCTGTGGAAGGGGGCTGGGAACAGGGAGAAGCAGTTAGTTGTAGGGATAAGGGCAGAAAGCAAACAGCGGCACCAGGAAGAGGATGACAGTAGAAACTGGAAGACACGCTGAGGGCCAGGCACAGACCTTGGCAGAGTCGGACGTGAGGGACAGAACCTCACCCAGTGATCCGTGTACCCCAGGTATAGGGCACCCCACGGGCACCAGTGAATGGGTCATTGCTGGAAGAGGAAAGGTGTTCACGGAACTAGAAGGGGATGGGGGGTCTGCAGCATGAACCCCCACAGGTGCTATGTCCCCAGCGGCAGAGTCAACGCCTCGCTGGTGGTGGCAGGGGTCAGGGCAGGAGTTTCAGGAGCACAGAGCGGGGCCCTTCATCCCGGGCGGCCCCGGCAGGACTGGAAGCAGAGCCAGCCCGTCATACACGTGGTGCGAGGGTTCCGTCGGGTACAGACACCTTGACACTGCAGGAAAGGCTTGCAGGAGAGTGAAAGGGGAAAGGAGGACTTTTTGCCCAAATGTGGCCACAGCAGCACGAAAGTGCCTCTCCTCGGCGCCCCTGACAGCTCCAGAACCGGCATATCTGTAAGACCCCTTCAGTTCTACACAAGCCCCCAGAACTGGGCCCCGGGGTCCAGGCAGGACCGCCGGACCTCCGTGAACAGAAGGGCTGGAAGAACGAGAGTTTCCCATGGGAACCCATCTCTCCCAGAGGAGCCCTCTCACTGCGTCTCCAGCTCACACGGAAAGAGTTGCCTTGTGTGAGTGCGGGCACCGAGGACAGGGGCGCCACGTGGCCAGGCCGCTGCCGAAACCATTTGTCGGCAGCCTGTGATGTATTAGGAAACAAAGGCCCATCGTCCAGAGCTGCCCCGTCCAATGGGCTCACCGTTTACATTGAAGACAATAAAGGGAAATCAAATGAAAACTTCACAGCCTCAGCGGTACCGGCCACGTTCTGCGACTCGGGGGCCACATTTGGTTCGTGGCTACCGTCTCGGCCAGCGAGGTTCTAGACCACGTCCACCATCATATACAGTCCCCTCGCTCTAGGCCCCTGCCGCTGGGGTTATGCCTTCCAGGAGAAAGGACAATGGATGCTCTGAACCACGTGAGCGGGACGCAGCGGGGAGAGGGACGTAGGGCTCGGGCACGAGGGGACGCGCCTCCTGCAGCTCAGGGGCTGCTCGGCGGCTAATGTGAACCCACTTAAAGGACAGAAGATGCCCGACCACTTGCCACTCAGCCCCGAGCCTTGGAAGATGCCGGGCTCCCCGAATCCTGCCCCACCTGCTTCTTTCCTCTCGTGGCTCCTGCAGGCCCCCTCGTGTGGGCTGGTGACATGGGAGCTGCTGGTGGACTTTGGATGCCATTGGGCGGTGGTTCCCTCTGGGCCGTGTTCCATCCTGGAGTGCTGGACCCTGGACTGACTTCCTTCCTGGTCTCACCTCCTGGCCCCCGTCCTGCCGCCGCCTTCTTACCCGGGGCAGCCTGCCTCTGACTCCTGTTCTGCCGCTGCCTGTCAGGGGGCCTAAGGGCAGGAGTCTGGCTCTGGTTTGATGCCGAGAGCCTTGGGCCCCACTCTGATCCTTTCTGCCTGCCTGCCCTCACGCCACCCCCAGCCCTCAAAATACGCCCCCACCACGCACACATGGATAGGGCTCCCTGGGTCCAGGACGTGGCCCCAGGCACCGGGACGGGCCACGAGGAGGACCCAGTCCCATAGGCCCTGGCGCCCGCGAAGGCGGGGCGGGGGGTCTGTAACGGCAAGGCCGCCCCTGGAGCACAGCCGCTGGGCAGGTTGTGGGTGGGGCAGGATGCTCAGAGTTCAGGGGCCGTCGTGGGCCTCAGTCCCAAATCTGCCCCCCACACTGCTCTTCCCCTTCCTTCGGCTTAAACGTGGTGCTGGAGCGATACGTGAAAAGATTCGTCTTAAAAAAAACACCGACCCTCCTTCCCAAGCGCTATCGTTTAATGCTCTGGCCCTTCTCCCCCTCAGGCCGCCTGTCGGTCTGCGGTCCCTGCACCCGGCCACTGTGAGCACCCGGCCCGCCCGCCTCTGCCCTCGGTCACCCTTTACGCATTCCTCTCACCCCTGCCTCCACCACAGGTTCCTCAGGGGCAAGGCCATTGCTTGAACGAATCACCCCGTTTGCAAGGGCCACACTGGGCAGCGGGAGGCCACCCCTTTGGCTCCTTCGAGGTCCCTCTCGGACCGTCAGAACCTGGGGCCCATCTGCACGGGCCCCGATGGCATCTCAGTGGGGGCATCGGGCCAGAGCCTTGAGACCACCGGAGCTGGTCAGCCGGGCTGAGCACTGTCCCCCGCAGACGGCACTCGGCCCCGACGCCGCGGGCCGTTTTGACACAGAACTTGAGGGAATGAGGCCGGGGGCTAGGATTCGCACAGCCCGTTGTTCGGTATGGTTTGAAGAAGGCCCCCCATGCTTCGGGGGGGACCCCGAGCTCAGCATCACAGTGGGGCTGCCCGAGTCCCTCCTCACTCCCCACCCTACACTGCCCCCAGGCGCACTCCTGCCGCCCGGCCTTCCTGTGGGCTGAGGGTCACGCTTCAGTTACCCCAGGTCCCTGCAACCACTGTCGCCCTGGGGAGAGACAGGAACTTCTCCATCGAGCAGGGTGATTTACTCTCCCCTGGGGCTGCATGAGTGGTGCCTTCAGCCTACAGAATTTTGGAAGAATCTGGAGAAAAAAGAGCCCAACGCCCAGAAACCCAGACTAAACAAAGCCTCCAGTGGGCGAGCTGCGGTGCGGGCCTGGGAGCGGCTGCGTGGAGGCCAGGGCCGCTGAGTTCCAGGCGGGCGGTGCCCCAGCCCCAGAGGTGAGGGTGAAGGGGCCCTTTGTTCCTCTAATGAGAGTGGGAGCTGCACACCTGCATCAAAGGGTGCCCCCTTCCCCTCCCCCACGGTGACCACGCTCCCGGGGGTCCGAGCAGGGGGCACTGGGGGTCAGCGAGGGTCCCAGATTCGAGCGTGCCCTCCATGAGCCCCTCATGGGAAGTCAGAGGCACCGGTGACGGGAGGAGCCCAACAGGAACTCGCCACGCTTTCTGGTTCCTGTGATACCCTCCGCCCTGCTCTCAGAGCAGGGCCCTCGTGGGGAGAGGGGAACAGAGGCTAGAAGGCCTCAGGCTGTCTTGCCCGCTGTCCCACGTTCGTCCTGGGTGCTCTCTTAGAAGTGTCTTACCCACAGCAGTCAGGCCTGTCCTTCTACACTGGGGCCCAGGCCTCCCGCATCAGTGGCTCTATAGAGGCAATGACAGTGGACACAGGGCTTCCGGTGGGGTCGGCCAGAGCTGGGGTCCCTAGAGAGGCAGCTTCCTAAAGCCCAGTCCCTGCCCCACAGGCAAGAAAGTGCCTCAGATAAGCCCCGCAACACCACTGAGGTCAGAGCGGGAGAGCTGGGCACTGACCCCACGGGCTTCGTTGGCTGTCCGGGGACAACCCAGCAGCCTCTGCGGGCTGTGCCCATCGTGAGCCTGCAGGCGAGCTGGGAGCGAAAGCCCTGAGTTGTAGGCTGGAGACCTCTGGGCGTCTTCTGAACCTGCCAAAGGTGGAGCAGAGATGGAGATGGAGAGAAGGTCCAGTCTGCCACCTGCTTCCTTGGCGTGGAAGCAGCCCTTCAGGGGCCTCGTGGAAAAGGCCCGGGGGCGCACAGCCCTCTCCATCCTGGGACGCCCCACGTCACAGTGCCTCTGAGCCAGGCTCTGCCCCAACACGGAAGCTCTTTCCACCTGCAGTGCTTAACCTGTTTACCTGGATCTCGTCACCTGCTGCCTCCCTCAGGTGGGCACACAGGTGGGGTGCCTGGGCCCGAGGGAAGCAGGGACATGGTCCAGCCATGGCTCTTGCAGGGAAGCCAGAAGCCCACACCTTATCACAGGAGAACGCGCACACGTGCGTGCACACACACACATACGCACGCACTTTCTGAGCACCTGCTCGGAGCTGTGGGCCGCGCCCTTCAGAGACTCCAGCACCTGCAGGGCCGACATTACCCGGGAGATGATGCGAAACCCACTAGAGACGGAGCAACGGCCGTACTAACTCCCCACCACCCAGTGACCGCGGAGCGCCCTGCACAGACGGCACGCAGGATTCCTCCATAAATCCTCTTCAACAAGCTCTTCACAACGAAACACCCACTATTAGCCCAGACAACCACTTACTCAAAACAAATACTAGTCATGAGCTGGGCGCAAACGCGGTCCCCAATGATCACCGGTTCCTGGCCTGGGCACTTCAATCTCTCTATTTATGAAACAATAATGGAATTCTATTTAACGCGTGGTGCCCGGGTCCGCCGCCTCTGACGAGTTTGCATTCCAGCTTTGCCCCTGGCGATCAGCTCCTTCCCATTACTGCCTCGTCCTGCTTCACAGATGGATGAATCACCGCTCAGATGGCAATACAACCTTTACCCACGTATTATTATCAAAACCAGGGTCCATGGCGATTTTCAAAGGTTTCATTCCGACACAGCGGATGGGCTGGGGATGCAGATGTGAACGCGGGCCTGATTACCATACCCCCGTCCCCAGAAGCTGGTGGCGCGACTCTGGGCTTCTGGGCGGCGAGGGAGCCACCTGGGACACCTGGCTTTCTGGAGTGTTTGGCTGAGGCCCCTCCCTCCCTGGACGGGACCCTTCCCATCCCCTCCAGTGAACGTTGGAAGGCGCCAGGGGTTCATTCAACTGCCTCTGGGCCCTGGCCCATGTCAGGCATTAGGGTGGGATAGGGCGTCGATGGGATCTGGTCCCCATCTTCGTGGGGTCACTGGTTCTTGTGAAAACCCAGGCATTAGATCATCCCCTGTGCTGGTAATTCACTGCAGAAGGACAAAGTCCAAGTTCATGCGACAGAACTGAACGCTTCCATTTAGGACGATTTAAGCGAGGTGAGCTGGAGCCCTCCACGCCTCCCTTGTAGCGCTCACCACCCCTGCAGCGACCTGGTCTGCTGGGCAGCCTAAAGATACCCAAGGTGCTGGTGGAGGATGTCAGGCGGGCCGCATCTTTGCCTCTGCACAGATGCCCTGACACCTGTCCCTGGGGGTTGTGCCGGCCCCGTGGGAAGCCCGGCAGCCTTGTTCCCGCCTCAGCTTTCTTTTAAGGGAGCAGGCAGCTTGTTTCCCTTTCCTGTCTCTCTCAACGCCACCCCCCCCACCCCCCGCCTTCTTATCTCCCACCAGACCGCGCGGTCAAGGGTGAAGGTTACGTGTGTGCTACTCGCCAAGAGGGCTCTTTTCAACACTCGGGGAAGCGGACAGCAGTGCAGCCCGGGCGGACTCAACTTGCTCAAGTGCTGTTTATCTTTTCGTGCCTTCTGCTTCCCGCGGGTGGAGACTCTGCAGGCCGGGGTGGAGGATCAAAGGCTCCCCGGATATAGCCGGACGCGGCTTTGATTCACAGGGGCTAAAAATGCACGGGTTTAGAAAGGCCGGTCACCCCCATCACCTCCTCGCCTGCTCGGGCTGGCTGTGCGGGGCAATAATGTGGGTGTTGATTAACAGGCCTAAAGCTCGGCCACAAGATTCCTTCTGGCACTGCCCTTGGACAGAACAACTCTGCGTGTTTTCCCCTCAATAAATCTATCGTGTGTGGGAGGTCATTAGCACGACCTTGAAAGGCAAGTGTCCCGCCAAGACCTCTTCAGCCCATAGACTCTGGTCTCCAAACCGGCCTTTCTGGAGCGATCGCGTCCAGCTTTGGGCCCCCCGGGAGCCCCTGTGCCGGCCACGGAGGGGGATGCGGGCCCTGGGCGAGCACGAGGGCCGTCCCGGGTGGGTGCCCGGCAGCGGGAGGCCTCTGTTACCTTCCCACAGGGAAGAACCTGGGGGAGCAGGGGTTGGAACTGGGCTCGTTCTCTGTGTCCCACCCGCGGGGTCTCATCCTGGAATCGGGATCACCCGCAGGGCTGCACCAGCTGCACCCCGGGCCCCACTCAGTGGGTCTGGGCTGGACCCCAAGAACCCGCCTTTCTAACAAGGTCTCAGGTGATGCTGAGAGCTACAGGCTCCATGTACCACAGGTGTGGAACTTATTTAAAATGGGCACTGATTCAACTGATCGACAGAAGGTGGCTGGGGGAGGTCCTGTCCCACGCTGGCCGGTGGTCAGTTTGCGTGAGGAAATGGGGCACCAAGGGAAAGCCTGTGACCCGCGGGCTGGGATAAGCACGAAAGCACACGATATCGACTGGACATCCCCTGGGGGGCCCGATATTGACTGGACATCCCCCGGGGGCCCGTAGCCATCCCTTTACCTCCTTTAACCTGCACAGGTTCCCCAGGCGTAGATGAAGAAACTGACGCTCAGGGAAGTGGGGCCCCTGAGGGGTCAGCCTTGGGCTGGCGCCGCGTCCAGGTGAGTGTGACTCAGGGCCTCTCCAGGGCCCCGTGTGGCATTTGGTTGGCCCTTCCGTGGGGACCCCTGACTACTAGGGCTATCTCCACCCAGGCCGTCCTCCACTCTGGTACGCCGTGTTATCACTGCCCCAAAAGGAGGCCGTGTGGGTCACACCGTGCTGCAGACCTGCTTCCTCCACGCCTGCCGTGCGGCACCCCGCGAGGTCCCCGCGCTTGCCGGGTGTCCCTCCTGCCTGTCTCCGCGTGGCTGGGGCTGGGGACGGCCTCTCCCAGGCCCCGAAGTCAAGAGGCCAGGCTGCTCCTGTCACACCGTGGGACAGTTAATAAGGCCCCTGATGAAGGATGGGGATGCGTTTCTGCACCACTAATTTCCGTAACTATCGCTCTTTGAAAGACAGCTTGGGGCCTGGGCGCTCTCGGCCCTTCCAGACAGAGCTGTATTATGTGACCAAGTTCAGGTTTCGTATCCCGTTTCAGGGATCTAATGGGGCTGCCTCGGAAAATTTTGCAACATTTTGTGATCCACAGCCCCCGTCTTGAGTTTCTTCCTCTGCTGAGCGTCCTCCTGAAGCCCACTTCTCTCCTGGGTGGTGGGGATGGTGTTCCCTCCCCGGCACGGAGCTGACCCGGGCTGGGGTTTACCGTCGGAAGGGCCAGCGTTCGGAGAAAGGTGTGGCATCACCCCAGACTGGTCCCCACCACCGGAGGGGCTGCTAGACTCGTTGGGTCCAGGCCCAGAATGGTGTGAAGGGCAGGAGGGAGGGAGGGATGAGAGAATCACCTTTGGGACATAACTGGGTTCTGGCTGTCAGGGTTCCATCACGGCCCTGTGGGAACCAGAGCGTGTTCCAGCTCTCTGTGCCTTGGTTTCCTCATCTGAGAAACGAGGATGCTGAGACCCCCGCCCGTCATGAGGAAGAAAGGGGTGACACGTATGTGCAGGGACCCCAGGGTCTGCAGGGTGGGCAGGCATGCTCTTTTATTAATCTTCCCCATTTTCTACTCCCAAATGCCAGGACCCTGCGTTCTCGGGGACCCTGCCCAGGAGCCCAGTGTCCTGGTCAGTGTCGTCCGGATGCTGACCGTCGGCTCCGGGGACAGGCTTCCTTCACACCCAGCCTGGCGCCGCCTGGATGGGGCGGGGTGGGTTCAGGCAGTACTGGACACAGAGGCGGCCTGGGGGCCGGGGGAGGAGTCAGGGCCGGGTCCTGGGAGCTTGTGAACACGCGTCTGCTCGGGCAGGGTGGGTTCAGGAAGTACTGCACACAGAGATGGCCTCCCCTCCCCTTAGTGGTTCTCCACCTGAGCCCTGCAGCCAGTGACCAATGAAAGTGGGAGAAGGAACCCCTGAGCCCCAGATGCAGCAATCCCCCCTCCTCCCCAGGGATGGGGGTCTTCTCCCGGGAGTGATGGAGTCCAGGCCGAGGGCCAGCCCAGTGCCCTGCCACAAGGGCCTCAAAAGAGGTGGCCCAAGGGGGAGTGTGTCAGGCCCTCCCCACTTTGGAATATTGCAAAATCCCAAATCTGCTGGGCAGTGGCCCAAAGCAGGAGGAGAACACCTGTCTTCCCCCTGTGGCATCGGCTGAGAAGGGGCGTCCTGGACCCTTCCCCTTCCTACAACACGGGCCCCGGGCAGGGAGACAGGGAAGGCTGACCGGGCTCCTGAAGGGGGAGGCTCCCAACGGGCCAGGCCTCGGGGTGTCTCTCATCCACACGCGGAGACTCGATCACTAAACGCCCTGCAGCACAAGCTGTGGGAGGCCGAGGGGACCCAGAGACAGTAGGTCGGCGGCTCAGTCCCACGTCACTGTGGCCACTGCTGGGCTCCAGAGGCGGCACCTACTCTGGGCCCTCGCTGGGCTCAGCCCCAACCCCGGTGCTTGGGGCCGTGACCTGGACTTCCCAGTGAGGACTCTGGGTACAGAAAGCAGACAGGGGGACACTTTCCTGGCGGTCCAGTGGTTTAGACTCTGCGCTTCCACTGCAGGGGGTGCGGGTTCCATCCTTATTCGGGGAACTAAGATCCCACATGCTGCACGGAGTGGCCAAAAACAAACAAAAAACAACAGAGAGAAAAGTGTTGGGCAGAAAGCAGACAGGGGACCCCCGAGGTGGGCTTTCCCTGCTAACTGGGGGAGCAGAGTCTGGAGGACGCCTTCTCCTGGCAGCCAGTGCGGTGGTGAAGAGCAGAAAAGGGGGTAGAAAGGGGGTCCGAGCTGCCCCTCAGCCCCGCCCCAGAGCGGGAGGTCCTGGGGACCTGCTGGAAGCTGACCCCGGGTCTCTGCTCGCGGCACTGGACTGGGGGCCTGAGGGTCACAGGTCAGTCCTGGACAGCCAATCCCCTGAAATGCCAGAAAGTTCACCATGTTCTCCCTGAGGTGAAGACCGGCTGGTTCCCCGGGGATTCAGCCCATCGTGGCCCAGAGTGGACACTAGGGACCTTCCGGGCAGCCTGCTGGCTGTGAAGGCTTTGCCTCCTTGCCCGTGTGGCTCCGTACAGCCCCGGGCAGACGGCTTTGAGTTCTAGCCCTTTCCGCTCGCTAGCAGGCCAGCCGGGCAGCCCTTTGTTTCCCTCTCTGGAGCGGGGCCTCACAAGGGTGAGCATCCAGCACACGAGACGGCGCCAACACGGAAGCGGATAAGACGGCACGCCTGGCATCATCGCCGGCATGGGAGGAACTGGGGCCGTGGAGGTGTGCGCACGCCCTGGAGATCCCCAGGCCCTGCGGTGGACGCCATGCCCAGAACCCTGCGACGGGAGCCTGGGGGCCCAGAGGGTCGGCGGGCATAGAGCAGGCGAGGATGCCCACCAAGAGGAAGGAAGGGAAACGGGCACACCTCTCTGGAATGTCCCGGAAGGCTCATGTGTCACCAGCCCCGGTCTCTCTTCCGTAGGGAAACGCCACTGCCGGGCCTGCGGGTGGGGTGGAGTGAGGTCGGGCCATCGCGGGGTGGACGGCAGACGCTTCTCCCGGACCCGCACACACTGCCTGCTTTATCAACACGTGCTTTTCATTACTCACAGGACGGAGGGTATTTTGCTGTCTGTATCCACTTGACTCAATTACAGGGACCACGGTGAGGAATATTCCCTGCAGGGGACCCGGCAAACGCTCCAGCGCCCGTGGACGGGGAGAGGGGGCCGGCAGCAGGGGAGGCGTGGGGAGAATGCTGACTCCTTTCCTTCCAAACTCCTGTAATTGACTTTTTAAAAAATGACATTAGCATTTAAATGGTCCATCGTTGCGAGGGTGAAGGTTCACGGGGATATGATCAATTTATCGAGCTCTTCAAGTGTTCCTGATGTTTCTTTTCGGATGCGTCACGCCGCAGGGCCTTTCCACCCGCTCTTTGATTAGCGCCCAGTCTGCACAGAGAGGCTGCCAAGTCCGCCTGCAGGGGGTCTGAGCTCTTCCCGCCGAGGTGTGCCTGCCTCGCACCCCTCCCCGTGTCTGGGGGGCACCATGCTCTAGCGGTCAGCTGCCTGGCCCACCTCTCCTGCCCCCCTGCCCACGCGCCAGCTGCCCTGGGAGCACCGAGGAGGGAGGTTGGGTGCCCCTGGGCTTGGGGCCGTGACACACCGGATGCGGACGTGGGGTGGGTGGGGGACAGAGCCCTGTCCTACCCTGGGGGCTAGAGCCCTGACCGAGCCCGGGGCCGGTGCTGGAGCCGAGATTTCTGCCCAGAGCTTTGTGAGTGGGGACCAGACACCAGCTGCAAGAGGGTCGCTTCGTGGCCTGGGAATGTTTTGCCAGAATTACAGGGATCAGGTGAAAATGTAAAATGACCTAAAGGAGAGCCCGCGGAACAATGGGACGCAGGCAGGAGGGCAGAGCAGCTTTCCCAGAGACACCTGGACAGGTAATCAGAACGTCCAGGTGGCCAGCTGCGGGGGAGAGGCGCTTGCCCTCTGCGGGGTTGGGGCCGGGGGACAGGTGCCCTGAGCCAGACTCGGCTGGATGGCTGCGGTTCACACACCCACATCCTGGGTTCCCCAAGCTGTCCTGGGGGCCCTGAAAAACCTCACCAGGACATGCTCTGGGCTGGCCAGAACTTGGGGGGGCCCAGAGCGCCAGCTGGCATCCCTCCCACGCCATCCAAGGTACCCTCCGCTCCCGAGGCTCCGAGCTCTGCGTGTAAGGACCGCGCTGGCCGGAGAAGCCTGCCAGCATCCGCCTCCCAAAGCCCGGGGTCTCTGCGGGAGCACATCACTCTGGGGCTCGTGGCAGGGAAGGGGCCGCGTGCCACCCGGGCACACTGGGCTTCCTTCAGAGGCTGCAGACTGCACTGCATATGCCAAGCCTGCTTTGGTCCTTTCCTCGCTTTGCCCTTGGCCCTGGGCAGGACCCTGTATCTCCGTGGCTCACGTGTGATCTCTGAAGTTCTCTAGATAGAAGGTCCTTTCAAGGAGCTGAACTGCCGGCGTGCAGTCCTCCCGCCCTGGCCCAAGGCGGGCCATCCGTGTCCCATCACAAGGCCCCGAGCTTGGTCTAAAGGCCACTGTCTGTGTCAGGACCGTGTCCCCATTCTCCCAGGGTGAGGGTCTCTCTGGGGAACCCAAGCTGTCCCGACTGCTTGACACCAGAAGAGGACAGGGACCCACATGCCAACAGACGGCAGCACCTGACAACAATCCCAGCAGCCTCTCCAGGGCTCCGGGGGATTGGCTGCAGTGGGCGGGTGGGATCTACTCTCTGGGCTAGGTTACACGCCCCCATCACCGAGGCTGTGTCTGTCCTCCGCAAATTGATTCCCGAGCGTGTGACTCGTAAAATCTCAGCCGACAGCACGGATCCCACGTGCCTTGGCAATGCTTCCAGGGCGGTTACAAATCTAAACAGTTTGAGTCGTGTGGAGCCTGATTTTGTCAGCCCAGGGCCCCGTGCTGGCGTGGCCCGGAGGTTAGCGGGACCGGAGCAGTTTGGAAACGAGGTTCGGGCTGCTCAGAGGCTCCCACGAATGCAGAGCTTGTCTGACAAGGTCTTGACACCCCTGGAACCTGGAAGGCCACCCACGGTCTCTCCAGAACCCAATCTAATATTTCAGGAGAGCATCGCTGTCATGAGCACAGGTTGGTTCGTGACTGCGTAGTTCCCCTCCCCGCCCCGGCCGCCAGCCAATCTGCACCTCCCATGCTGTCCTGCTGCTGGGGGACCTTGGTGCCCCCCACCCTTGGGAGGAGCCTTCGCTGTGAATCCCGCCCTGGCAAACAGCCCTCCGCCTCCGGAGCCCTCAGGGCCCCCATGCCGCCCACACGGCTCGTCTGCCCAGTGAGGCCCGTGTGTGGGGCTGGCATCCACTTGTCCAGCCAGGAAAACCAGACCGACGCTCCAAGTCATAACCGTCCCTGCAGTGAGTCACTAGAACGATAAACAAATTGCTTTGGGGGGAAAAAAAAATCATCCATTTGCCTCCAGGTGGAAAATTGACACTTTAGAAACAAAAAAACAAAACCCAAAACCCTCCATAAAGCATCTAAAGATGCTTATTGAAAATGATGACTGAACAAAGGCAGTTTCGAACCCGGAGAGGAAACGTTGTCTCCCCAAGCTGGACAGGAAAGCCTTATGGGCTGTTTGTTCTGTCCCTGCTCGGCTACTGTGTCATCACGGAAGAGCCCGAGGACCCCAGCCCCACAAAATGCCGCACCGAGAGATGTGAGGGTAAGCCCGCTCACATCTCTCACATCCAGAGGTGGAGGCGTGCCCCCATCCCTGCTGCTTCCAGAGCTTTCTGAAGTGTTTTTGCTCTCGACAGAATTCCAGGCCACGGGGAAACCAGCTCATCATTTTGGCCGTATCTTCAATTGCTTTTCTACGAAAACGGACTTAACAGAAGGTCCATATGCTTCTCCCTCCCTCCCATCCCCAGGTAAACACAACCACTTAAATGCTCTGAAAAACACTCATGCTGCAAGAACCACACGGTTTATGTTAGAAGTCAAATGGGAACTGGAAACGCTTGACTCTTTCTTTTAAAGTTACCCAAAGGCAGATCACGTCTGGGGAAGCCGGGGCGTTTGATGCTGGTTTGCAAAGGCTTTCGGGGCTGCCGGGCTTTGGAGACAAGACGTCCCCCAAGCCGGCGATAGAGGGCGCCTTCACCCCAGCGGCTGGCAGCCTGGTAGCGGCCCTGGCCCCTGCGGGCCTGGGCCCCGGCTGCAAGAGGACCACCCCTCGGGTCCCCCCAGGCCTCCTGCTGCCTGCCACACGGAGCAACTGGGTCCCACCAGCCGGGCCCTGCGAGCTTGGGGTCTTGAGATCCTCCTGCACCCCTAGGCAAGGAGCTGGGTTCTCACCCGAGCGTCACCCCTCAGAACTTGAGGTGTGTGCCCCCTGCCCTGGCACCTCCCTGGCAGGGAAGTCCGCCTGTGGCGGCATCTCGGGGCTAATGGACACCCACGCCCGGACCACTGGGCCAGATTCCTCCAAAATACGGTGTAGGGAAGGACAGAGGGAAGCGCACACGTGCTGATAAGTTTCTCCCCTCCACCTGGTCCCCCAGGGCTTCACCTTTTCTCTAGCAGAGGATGTTACAAAGACCTGGGCTGTGCTCACTGAGAGATGACCCAATATCAAGGGAAATGCAGGAGAAAATAAAGGGAAGTCCCCGCCACAAGCTGTCCTGATAGCACCTCGACCCTCACCGGGGCCTTGGGGGAAAGATGCCCCCACCTCGGCGCACCCCGGCTCCTCCCATGCTTCAGACGAATAAAATGTGGCCTGGGGGGACACCAGGGGTGGTCAGTTCACCTGGGGAGGGAACGAATCCAGGTTTACCGAGAATGACACATGCAGCACAGCTCAAGCCGTAATAACCGAGCTTTCCATCGGCAGACTTCCCGGCCCGTGTGGACACAGGTGCTGGCTTCCTCTGCAGGTGCTTTCCAGACACAAGACCGGACTCCAGGGGGACCTCAGTGACCTTTACTCCTAAGACCCTCCCCCATCTTGTAGGAGGCGACCTTCCTCCTCCAGGGTGGACAGCCTGCCGTGGTTGCTGGGAGGGGCAGGGCCGAGGGAGGGGCCTCCCGAAACAGAGACCCTGGCAGAGCCGGCCCAGCCGACGAGGCATCCCAGGGTCCAGGGTCCCCCAGACTACCAGGGGTGGCCAGTCACCAGCCTGAGCGCCAGAGCTGGGGGCCGGGTCTCTGGGTCAAGGAGCCGGGAGCCTCTGCCTGGCTCACAGACAGTCCCCCCACCCCCACCAGCCTGCGTCCCCAGGGGAAGTGCCAGAGCCTGGCACTTACCGACCTCTCCATGGAAATGTCTGCGTGCCAAAGCCGGCCCCACACACATTCCTCGTCTAGAACATTCTGAAAATGCACGGAGCAGCCTGTTTACAGGTAGGAGAGGGGAGCCAAGTTGGATACTAGCTTCAGATGCTTTCCGTTTGCAAGTCCAAAGGGGCTTCCTTGGTAAAAGAGAGAGTGGGTGGTTCCATGCCAGGGGCTGGGCCTGGGACCTGGGCAAATGCGGGGTCGATGAACGCACGTGAGGAAGTGATGGTTAGAAGATGGGGCCCTCTGCTGAAGGCCACCTCCGAGGACCTCTGGCTGCACAGAAGGCCTGAAAGATGCGTAAACCCCGTGGGAGGTTCAGGCCTGCGTCTCAAGGGGCCTTCGGAGCCCCTGAAAATATCCTGCCACAGAACTTGCACCGGGATCACGTTCCCAGGGTACCCACCCTGCTCCTGGCTCCGTGCATTCATTCAGAAAGTATCCACCGCACACCGACTATGTTCAGGCTGGGCTCTGGGGGCCTGGAACCAGCAGCGACAGAAAAAGATTCTGCGGTCAGAGCCACGTCTGAATCACCAGGCTCTCGGGGGACCCTGCACATGCCACGGCTCTGGGCTCGTGGCTGACTTGGCCGCAGTCTGAGACACCTCGTCTATACCGGCAGGTCCCACAGGCGTGTCCTCAGGTGGAGACGGAGGGGAACCAGCAGGACAGAACGGCAAAATTCACAGTTAAAGAGAACACCTGGGTACCTGGCGGCCTTGTTCTGGTGACCGGATGCCAAACACGCCCGCTTCTGCGTCCAGTGCCCCCTCCCAGCCCGTGCCCAGAGCTGCACATCACTGTCACTGCACCTCCTCAGCCGCCCGGGAGGCTGGTGGCATCGTCCCCCTTCACAGGCGAGTGACTTAGACTTGGAGAGTTTGGGGACTTGCCCAGTGTAGAGCTGCTAGCATGTGAAGAGCTGGGGAATGTGTGTGGCAGTGTCCCCCGCCCCCCCGCCTCCCGGCCAGAGCCAGCCTCCCTGCTCTGCTCCTGGAATTTCGGAAGGAACCACCTTGGTGACTTCAATTGCACCTCAAAATCCTCCCCTTTGTTTCCAAGTGATTCATCCAAATTCTGCCTGAGTCCCTGAGAGATTTTCCTTCCCGCCTGGCATGCCGAGGGAACCCGACCCGGGTTCCTCCTGGACTTCTGGTTCTAAGAGTGAGCACACGACCCCAGAGAAGGCCGTCCACCCTGCTTCCTACTTGCGCCAGGAACTGGTCCTGCCTAAGCTTCCTTGTTCTTAGTATTGATTTTTTTCAAAGCTAAACACTCGTTTCAGACCTCAGCAAAGGTTTTAGTTGGTGCCAGTGAGTACTGAAGGAACAGCCCATGGTGGGCGTTGGGGAGCGGCTGCACCTGCACCCCATCACATCAAGACAGAGGGGGTGATGGGAGCCCTGAGGTCCTAACGCGGATGCTCCCAGATGTGGGGCTGGACGCTGACAGTGGGGGGGCCGCGGGGAAGGGGGGAGACTGAGAGAAAAGCACTTCCTCTGCACGCAAGAGATAAGCCTGCCACAGAGCACTCCCCACCCTCCCAGGTCCACCTGTCCAGGTGAGACGGGGGTCCCTGCGTGATAAGTGACATCCTCCGAGAAGGTCGTCGGTCTAGCTGGCTGTCCAGTGATGCTATACCGTCACCCCCAACAGCCACTGCAGAACCTAAAATGCAAGAGCGCTAAAGCCATAGGGCAATACCCCATGGCAATACCCTGGGGAAGAGGCGAAGGTCTGAGGTTGATCTCGGCTGTGAGTATGCAGACTTGATAAGTACGTGTGTACATGCCTGCTCCGCCCCTGCCCACACACGCACACGCAAACACCTGTGCGCACAGGTAGGCACGCACCTGACCATGGACACACATTCAGCTACTGCCGGCGGCCACTCGCTGGCTTAGTGCTAACAGTGAAATTGAGTTTCTCCTCCTAGAGCTTGGGTGTTTGTCTTTATAGATTAGCAGAGGAATCACGGGTAGTTTTGATTTTCTTATTTAAACGATCTTTGTTTTTTTCCCCTGCTTGCTTCACAAAGCATATACGTTATTATCGTGATTGGGAGATAAGTCAATATTCCTTTTAAGAGATTTGGGATTCCACAAGGTTTTGTCCTAACGGGGCTCATGCTTTCCCAGTGACGTAATGGAGAAAACATCTACCCCCTCGGTGGTGGGCGTCTGGTGGCTCTGCGCTGGCTGGCCTTCTGGGTGACACTGCTCAGGGGACACGCTAGGCGCAGGCTGGCTTCCCTGTCACCTCCCCTGGTGGTCCCCGGCCTGACCTTAGCTCCAGGCCATGGATGGGCCTTTGGGCGGGCTTCCCTCTGTGGGAGCCTGGGCAGGTCGGAAGAAAGCCAGCCCAGGGCAGGGGTTGAGGCGCGCGGAGCCGAGGGGCCTGGCTGCTGTGCGGGGGCAGCTCCTCCGAGGCTGCCTGCACAGCCACCTGGGCAGGCGGCTGAGACCCGTCCAGCTCGGGCCCTCTGAATGCCCTGCCCTTCGCCTCTCTCTATAAGGGTCTGACACGAGGGCATTTACCCCCATTCCAGCTGTGCCCCGGGCCTGGCCTCAGGCTGTGCTAATCCCTGCTCTGGTCACCTTGCACCTGCCGGAGAGAGGGCCCTGCCCTGCCGCTCGGACCCAGGTGGAGACACCGCCCGCCCTTCTGGGCAGACAAGCAGGGCTGTGGGGCCCCGGTGAGCACAGGCCTTTGGGCAGGGGCGGTTCCCACCGCAGCCACCCCGTCCCCACGGTTCAGGGGCCCAGAGCCGCTCTGGTGGCCACTGGTACAGCTTCCACACCTGCTTTCTTTGCAAAGACAGCACAGAGGGAAGGCACAGCCCGGCCCTGACAGGAGCGAGAGGCTGAGGAAGACACACAGAAAGCACACTGCATGCCCAGGTCTCCCCAAGACCAGCTGCAGCTCTGACAGCTGGGGCGGGAAATACAGGGGCGGGGCTGGAGAGCCTATGGGGGGCTTTGAATAGTTCCCGCCCCGGGGGCTTTGGGGAGCCTGGCTATCGGGAAACAGGGGTGCCTGGGTAGTTTGTGCTGGGTTTCACCCTCCCCTCTTAGATCTCTGTTTTTAGACCAGCGGAGGTTTTCTGAATTGAGATGCGTCTCCTGAAACACACCATCGGTCAATTGATTGATGCATTTGGAAAAGCTCCCGGGGGTCAGTATTCTACGGGTCGCTGAGGACGCAGACCTCAAGGGTGGGCCTTGCACTGAGATGCCCCCGGCAACGTCCAGCCACAGCTGCATAGCCGGTGGTCCGTCCGCGGCCGCTGGGCGTCCTGGCTCGCTGTGGTCGCCGACGTGAACCCCAGGCTGTGGGCAGGTGTCTCGTGCCAGCACAGGGACGTCCCAGATGCGTCAAGCTTGCTGACCATCGTACTCTGCGTGGTGCACGGCGGGGGCCTCCAAACGTCACCAGGGCTGCAGTGGTCAATTAAGTGCTGCTGCGGGGCCGTCCTGCTTAGCCGTGAAATCACACTGGCCACCGGCGCTCTGCAGGCTGCTGGTGGGGCCCGACCTGAGGCAGGTCTTTATTTCGTCTCCCGTGTGGCATCCAAACAGCAGGGGGCTTGCGGTGCTTGTCCTAAGAGGCAGCACCAGGCCACCCCTGGGAAAGGACATCACGTTGGTCGGTGGTCCACGGGAGGGAGTGGGGTGTTGGGGGAGACCCAGCGAGGCCTCGAAAGACTTCTCTGCCGTGGCAGGGAACGGGTCGAGAACCAGGCAAGGGCCATGAGGACGGAGAGGCCGGCTATGCCGGGGTCTCGGGGCCCCTGGATGGTGGGGAGCAGGGGGTCCGTGATGACCAAGAAGAGCATCTTTATGTGAGTCAGGAAGTCCCCAGACACACAGCTCCCGAGGCCCCGGAGTCTGCATCCCCAAACGCCTGCTCTGGCCTCTCTCCTTTTTGGGTTACAGGACTCCCTGGCCCGACAGCAGCATCGGTTCACGTACAGCTCCCAGAGCGTGGGGTTCACGATCTTAGGAGGGCGAGCGCCTGTGTGCCTGCGTGTGTGCGCATGCGTGTGTGAGGGACTGCCCCCCAACCCCGGGGGTCTCCCGATCTGCCCAGACCCCAGTGTCGGAGGCATTTGCACCCACCCCGTCCCTAAGCCAGCCAGAGGCGTCCCTTCACTGTGCCCCTTTGTCTCTGCAGACAGGTCCAGGGAACGGCACGCCTAGGAGAAGCCTGAGGGGGCTGCTCTGCGGAGGCGGCGGGACCTGCGCAGGGCCCCCAGGGGGCCGTGCCGCTGATCTGCCCTCTAGTTTCCCAGCCGCCCTCCCAGGTGTGCAGGGCGGATGCCAGTGCCCCTGTGGGGAGGGTCAAGCCCATGGTGCTGGGTGGCGTCCCCAGTGGCACCCGGCCCAGGGCAGCCGGCCCTGGGGACGGGGCACTGTCCCAAACTTCCGGTGGGTCCGATGGAAGGCAGACACATCCGTCTGGCCCACGTCACCCCGGCTGTGGGCCAGCCCCTCCTGAAGCCTGGTTCCTGTCTGTCTGCCGGCCGTCGTGTACAGTGACCACGGGCAGCGGGTGACGAATGGCCGATGTCAAGGCCTGTCATGCCAACGGGGCCCGGAGGAAATGCGAGAGGCTCTCAGAATGGCTTTATGACCAACCTGTGGCCGCCGAGATGATCAATCACGTTGATCGGGGCAGGCAAACACGGGAGACGAGAGGCAGATGGCGGCCTGGAGGCTGGGGGTCAGTGCTGGGCGGGCGAGGGGCGGCCTGGGGAGGATGCCGTGTTGAATGCTAAGCCTGAAGGCTGTGCAGGCCCCGTGGACTCACGCTCGCTCCTTCCGTGACCAGGCCGGCCTCGGGGCCCTGGCAGGGCGGCCCCGGGGGTGGAAAATGCCAGAACAGCACGGCAGAGGGATAGTTTGGGCATGGGGGGCGGTTCCCTCCCCAGGGAGGAATCAGAACCCGGGGAGTTTCTCCGCGATGGCTTTGTTCACAGACCTGGAGCTGGTGGTGGAGACAGGGGTGGGGGCCAAGCCACTGACCCCCTGGAGGAGGCCCTGCTGCTTCTCTGGGACCCAAGTCCTGAGCTACCTGAAGGCCGGTACCGGAGACAGCACGGGGATAGACATCGCAAGAGTTGGGGCAGCTGGCCTTCCTGGCAAGGTGAGTCAGGGTTGCTGCCTGGTGTCCGCTTTGCACGGCCGGTTGTGCCAGGCCAGCTCCCTGGGCAGGGCCAGCTGCTGAGTTTCCAGATCCTAGCAGTCGCCCCCTTCCCAGACGGGTCCCAGAGAGCCCTGTGCAGGCGGGCGCTCCCTCCACCGAAGCGTGGCTTCTGGGCCGTCACGGGGTGGCTGCTCTGGGTCCCGGGCTCCCATCGTGGGCGAGTGCGGAGAGCCCCTGGCTAGGAGTGTGGGGCCCGAGGGGGGTGGGAATGGGGGCCGCCACTCTCGCTGTCCAGGCCAGGATGAATCAGACCTTTCCTGGGGAAGTGCCTCCCGCTCAAGGACATTTTAGTCAGACATAATTGCTAGGAAAAATAAACCTGCCTTAACAGAAAACAGCTTTTCAGTTGTTTTTTTCCTCCTTGAAGCCTTTCAACTCCAGGTTTTGGCAAGTCCTGGCTGTGGGTAATTGTCAGCACCGTGCAGTGTCCAGAGACCAAAACCAGGGGAACGGAAATGGCACCGCAGCTGAGAGGGACCCGGGACGCAGCCCTGCAGGCACGCGTGTGCTCACGTGTGTGCACACGGCCTCGCCGAGCGCGCTGACCGCAGGCAAAGGGGAACTTTGTCTTGGCCACAGAGCAGGTGGCTTGGTGTGCCTTGGAGGCTCTGGTCCCAAGCAGGGAAGCTGGCGGGCCTCCCTGGGAGCGGCCGGAAGGGCCGCTGTGGTGCGCAGGGCTCTCCCGGTTTGGGGTGGCTTCCTGGCTCTGCCTCCCTGTTCTCACGTCCCCCCCGCCCAGTGAAGGTCACCCAGGGTACGGGAGAAGCCCCAGCAGCGTCCTTCCTCAAGGAAACTGGATGGAGTCCCCGAGGGACTTGGAAAGCAGGCAGGGCTGGTCCAGCATTTGGTCCACAGCTGCGCCCCAAGCTGTCCCCCGAAAGAGCCCTCCCAGTGGCAGGACAGGGTGATGGGGCCGCGGTCAGGAGCAGACGAGCCTACCACCGGCACACGTGATTTGTGTGCAGTTACCGCCGGTCTGTAACTGCCCCCTGGACGGGCCACCTGGACCCTCCTCCTCCCTCCGTCTCTGTCACTCTTTAGGGGTCCTGCCAAAGGGACACGGGGGCGATGGGGCGCCAGGAACAGGCAGCCGTGGGGAGGGGGTGGGGGGCCCGGGGGACAGGACGCCCGTCACTTTGTCATCACTGACGTCCCTTGTTCATTTCCAGGAACTTGTTACGGGCGCCGTCAAGCCCCCGGCTGACAGGTTGATGTTACTCACGTGGCAGGGTTCTGGAAAACTCAGGCTCATTTGCCAGGCAAAATTAATGAGAAAAGAAAGACTTTAACGAGATAATAGTCTACGGCTTCCACTGGGCCAGTCTCCCCGTGCGTCGCGGAACGTTCCGTGTGAAATAACGCTGCACCCAAGGAAGCTGAGACGGGGCGCTGCTGGGTGGGCCCTCCGTGGCCCCCGGCCGGGACGTGCGGGTCCGCACACCGGAACACCCATTTCTAAATCTCAAGCCCAAAGGAGCAAATGCATAGCGTGTGTGCGAGTCCTACACCCGAGCCCCGACCCAGGCCCAAGGCCCCTCCTCTTTCCTCCCTGCCCCCCAAAAACACAAAGGAGAAGAATGGAATGGAAAAGCCAGCAATGCGGCAGCAAAATAAACCTTTCCTAATGGCTACCAAACTTGCTGAGTGTCAGTTAGTCACTCTGTGCGGAGTCTGTGATAATCACGCAGCTCGGAGACAAGGCCGCTCTCTGGCAGGAGCCCCTGTGACAGGGCCTGGAAGGCAGGTGTTACTGTAATTAGGTATTGTTTGACTATGAAAAGTCAGGGCTGATTAAAGCCACTAAGCACGAGCGCACTATTTTGTTTCAAAGAATCTCATGAACTGCATGCTGGGGCCCTTTCAGAGAGGCCTCCCTTCCGCAGCCGGCAGTAATCAAACACGAAATCTGCATAAACCTTCAGGGTTTAATTCAAGCAGAGAGCAGAGACCTTTCATTAGAAATATGTTACTTTATGAAATCTGGTCGCCAGCAAGGGGAGAAAAATGTGACTTCTTAAGAAGAGTGAATGGCATCTCTTTAGTGATTAACCCGAGATTAATGGAGGTCCCCACTGCTCGGCCTAAGTCCGTGTTATTGCTAATTCATTTAGGTACCATTTCAGATACGCTGGATGAGGGTTACCTGCCAGGGCGACAGGTTTTGGCAAGCAAGGATAGCCATTACGGTCAAATCCCAAAGACACTTTTTATTAAAGACGCTTTGAACAGTGTATTGTATTAGTCTTTTTTTGTTTTCCCCCTTTCTTTTTGGGGGACTTTCTGTTTAATGTACTCAATTAGTTAAAAATTCGGATCCTAATTCGTTAATCAGAGATGGATGTGACTGCTTCACTTTTAGCGGCCCCTTCCTTCCTTCCTTCCTTCCCCAGCGCTGAGTCCATGGCGAGGGTGTTGTACTTGGGACACACACCACCGCACACTCAGGCACACCCACCCGTGTGCGCACACGCACAGTCTGTCCACCCACACTCACGGACAGATGCCCCCGCGTCCACACACGCACACACGTGCCCACACTTACCCACCACCCACACCCATGCACACACACGTGCACGCATGGGGATCAGAGGGCTCTCAGGGCATCCTGGGTAGGATCACAGTAGACGTGGAAGGGGGTCCCCCCACTCACCACTTCTGCCCCCAAAGCCCCCTCCCACGGCAGAGCATCCACTGTTCTTCTGGTCACTGGGACACGCGGGAGGCAGCCCCCACCCCTCTGTGAGCCCCTTTCACCTGGTTCAGAAGAAATAAGGGATCAGATGGGTGCGAACAGGGTCAGGACCTGCTAAGCCGTGGTGCCCCCCCAAGTCCTGCCCTTGGACTCCTCTCTGCTTCTGGGGAGGGCGCTTTGCCCTGTCTTGCCATTCCAAAGGCATCCCCTCCCATGCGGGCCCTGGCTGCCCCTCTGGCAGCAGCGGACCCGGGCTACCTGCCCAGGCTCAGGCGATGGACCGGCCGCTCCCTCCACAAAGGCACATTCTGACTCAAGGGACATCCCTGCCCCACTCCCAGGGAGTGGGGAGGGGGAGTCACAGCCCCAAGAAAGAGGGTGAATCAGGTGTACGTGGGCTTCTCTCCTGCTCTAATCTCTTCCCCAGATTTGATTGGAGTCTTGGTTTATATCAAAAGGGAATCGAATAATACAGCAAAGAGCATGGAATCACGGAAAACACTGCTGTCGACAACTGTTGACATTTTATCCTGTTTGCCTGGAGTCTTTCTTTTCCGTGGAAGAGACAGAGCTCCCCACGTAAGGGGGTGTCCTACTTTGGCCGGGACTCTCGGAGACCTGAGGGTCTGCCCAGTTCACGTGTCATCACGCCGTCCCTGGAGCTGGTCCCAGGGACCAACAAGGGTCTCCACACTCCAGGCCCCATACCGCTGGGAGAGTGGCCACAGGCCCGCTTCCAAATCCATCACCAGCACATGGCTGCCTGATGTGGTGTCGGGGCCCTGCTGCCCCTCCCGTCACTCTGCCCTTCCCTGTGTCCCAGCCGGGCGGGGGGGACCCGAAACTCCCTATAAGTGCTGCTGCCACGCGCTTCCCGACGGCCGGCCCTCGCACATTCTGTTCCCCTCGAGATCTCCCTTCCTGATGGCCTCTATTCCACCCTTTAGGTCCTGCCCCAGCCGTCTCCACCTGGAAGCTTCCGCAGCACTGCCCACGCCTCCCTTCAAACGGCCTGGCTGCCCCTCTGCCCCCAGCACTGTGAACTCCGTCTCTGTCCACTGATTTAGGTGAGCCCAGACTGAGGGCAGGGCCACATAGCCCACGTGGGCGCACAGAGACGTGGTCGGTGAACAGATAGACGGATGGATGGATGCAGGGAGATCCCGCCCCACCTTGGACCCGGTGCGGAGGCTGGGGCCACAAGGCTCATCCCAGGAGCGCCGTGGGCCTCGCCTCCCGGTGCTGAGGGCACCCTGTGGACGGTAGGTCTGTCTCACACCATGTGTGGGGTCCCCCGGGTCGGCGGCAGGGGTCACTCTGTCCCTGCAGGTCCAGTGAGGGGGACAAGGCATGGAGAAGGGACCCCCGACTCTCTCAGAGGAAATGTAGGTCCTGGCCATGCCGTCACGGCCTCGTGTTTGTTGGGCACTGGCTGTGTGCCCCGCTGAGTCCTCAGTGCAAGCCCAGGAGGGTGACGTGACACAACCCATGACCACAGTCCCCACTATCTGGCCGGTGAGACACCGGAGGCTTGGGGTGCCCACCCCCGTCCCAGGGCCCAGGCCTGGTCCCACTGCCCCTTCACAGCTCACACGGCCACTGCCCCAGAGGGCACGGGGATGGGGCCATTCCTCACCCTTGGGGCTGGGGGCACAGGGCAAGGAGGAGGCCGTGGGCTTGCCCACCTGGTCCAGGCCTGGAACACTAGTCCCACACCCATGTTAAGGCAGCAGCCCCAGAGCCAACTTAGTGCCTCCCAGAAACCCGGCATCACATCAAGAGCTTCTGAATCGTCCTCAACTAATGCACAACTAAGGACATACAGCCAATACACCAGCTACTCTAAAAGCCACACCTGTGTCGCAGGGGAAACATGACGATCGGTGGGTCACGGGGGTCTGAGCCCCCAGAGCTGGTGTGTCCTGAGCCCCTTCCAGGATCCCAGCCTTCCGCCAGCTCCCTGGGGGCCAGACCCCGCGTGGATGGAGCAGCAGGGTCCATCCCTGCTGGTGATATGCAAGTGAAAATGCATCCAGCCCCTGATCAGAGACGGGGGTTGGGGGGACCCAAGATGCACAGGCTCCAGTTGCTCAGACCCCCTGCAGATGCGAGCCGATGACGCGCTCCCGGGCCGCGAAAACAGTCCCTGTAGAACCTGCCCTGAAGGAAACTGTGAGCCAGATACCCCAGGGCTGGAGTGCTTCCTGGGTGCCGGCCGTCTCTGGAAGCTTCCAGAATCTGCCACCCTCCTGCAGCCCACGAGGGCACCGGGTCCCAACCTGACCAGCCCTGGTCAGACAGCTGCCCCCAAAAGAGCGAACAGGCAAGCGGGGGCACTATCGTGGGGACTTGGTCTCCTTACAGGGGCCTCGGCTGTCACGTGACGGCGGGGGGTGGGGCGAGGAGGTGATTGTGTGGCCCATCCCACCTGCAGGACAGGGAGCTGAGGATGGAGTGTGTGTGGAGGGAGCAGAGAAGAGAAGGAGACTCCTCATGTCCAAAGGCAGGGCCGGGCAGACCCAGGTCAAGGTGAAGCCAGGGTCACTTGGCCTCCGAAGCAGCAGCATCCTTTCCCTGCCACCCAGGTCCACTTCCAGCTGACCGTGACGGACGGCCTGGCCTCGGCCCAGAACCGGAGCTGAGAGACACGGCCCAGGTTCCGTGCAGTTCCAGAGGCTGGTTCCACCTGCTGGCCTCCGTCTCCGGCCGGTTCATTGGGCGGTAAGTTGATTTACAGCACAGGCAGCTGTGAGGCCAAGGCTTCCTGGCAGCAGGGGCTGAGCCTGGCCCTGTCCCCGGCCGGCTGCAGGACCTGGGTGACCACAGCCTCTCTCCGGGCGGAGCTCCCAAGGGCTACCGTCTTGTCGTCATTCTTGGATTTGGTTGGCAGTGACTTGAGAGTGAATTCTTTACCCAAACTTTTGCCGTTTGCTGTTCTCTGAGGCCCATCAGCCATCAGGGAGTCCCCCGCCTGCTGGCGCCTCTAGGGTCTGTGACGGCCACAGAAGAGCCCTCCCACCGGGGGGTAGGATGTGGGGGGCGTCCTCCATAATTTGGGGGGATGCTTTCAGCTCCTCCCTCTCAGATATCTGGCACAGGGGGATTGGGCTTTTGATTCTGACCTTGAGACTTCCAGGACCCCAGAGGGGCCTGGCTGCCCAGCCACTGCCCTTAAAAATTAGAAGGACTTGCCCTGCGCTGGCGGGGCTGGTGGGGCAGGGAGGAAGGCCACACTCCCCCAGGCCTGTCTAGCAAGGCTCTCCACCACTGCCAGCTGCTCCGCTCCCTTGAGCCCGAAACCCGTACTTGTGTGTCTCTGTTCTGCCCCCTGAAAAAGCGAGAAACATGCCCAACACCCCCATCTCTGAGACCCCCGTCTCCGAAGTGTCTAGCAGGGTCTGGTGGGCCTGCTTGCCAGGAAAGGCTCCTAGTGGGTGGGAGCCTTCAGTGGGTCACGGGGCCTCTGCACCTCACAGGGCGGGTCTCCAGCCCCAGGGCCTTTGCACCTCTGGAGGAGGTCCCTGTAGTCAGTGGTTTTCCCCCAGCAGGAGGCAATACCACCCCCCGCCAGCCCCCCAGCCAGCCTCGGAGCCAGGGTGAGGCTGGAGACGAAAGCAGAGCAGCTGGGATTGGGTGGGGAAGGCAAACGCCTCCCCTCCCCCGAGGCACCGGGGGACCTGGGGGCTGGGTCCCGGACCAGGTCATCACTGACAGCCCTACAGCTTCCACATTTCTAGGAAGATTAGACTCTTCTAGTGGCCCCAGTGACCTCTTGGGCTGGGCTGGGAGGTGGAAGGCCCACCTTGGAGGACCCTCTAAGGGACCGTTTCCCCACCCTGTTCATACTCACTGGGATGGTGAGCGCTGTGGAGGCCGTGGCTTCTGCTGAGGACCATGGATCTTTCTTTACGAAGGGACAGGCGTTCTCTGACCTGCCCCAGGTAGTTGGGGCCTTGGGCCCGCCCACCGGCCAGGGCTGCCCACCACAAGCTGTAAGTCTCCAGTGGGGCTCCCTCACCCTCAGAGCCCGCCCTGCACAGCCGGGTGTCCTGTCCTCTGATACCCCATCTCACGGTTCTCTTTTAAATGCACGTGTTAATTATCTTACCACCGCTGTAATTTCTCCCCGTAGTCCATTAATTAAGGGGTCACGATCTGAGAGCATGTTTACCCAACAAGCTTTCTTTTTTAATTATCCTAATTGCTTGGAGACTGACAAAGACTCTACTCTTCCCCTCTGCTGGTGGATTAGCAGTGACAAACACACATGCACGCGCGCACCCCACCTGACGCCTGCCGAGGGGCTGGGCCTGCATTCACAGTGAGGTCAGGGGCTCTGGGTGGCCCTGTTCAAGCCCCAGGGCTGCTGGGAACGTGGGACCGTGGGGCTGGCAGGTTCGCACCCAAGGCCTGCTCACCATGCGCTCACACACGTGTAGGAATGGGAGCCACGGCTGGTCGCTGTCGGAGGGCCTGGGATCCAGCCTAGCAGGGGTATGGGCGCCTGCTGGCCGTGTCCTAGGGTCGGGGCTGGTCAGCTTGTTCTCACGGACGTTGTCTGTAAGCTGTAGGCAAACCCGGCCCTGATCTAAGCAGGACCTGAAAAGACAGCTTGGTCTCCTGGTAGGACTCGCTTAGAGCCGGTGTCAACGTCCTTCATCCTATGAGTGGGGTTCCCTGTGGGCCAGGCCAGGCCTCGCCTCCCTGATGGAGGGGCTGGTACCTGCTCTACCCCATCTGCAGAAGCGGAGACGGGAGCTCCGGCCACCCGGGGGTCAGTGGGTCGCGGCCCCTCAGCCACTCTGCGGAGTCCACTCTCATTCTCAGAGCAGCTCTGGGTCAAAAGAGTGTGGACACTGGGATGTAAAATGGGGCAGCCACCGGGGATACAGTCTTGCGGTTCCCCCCCAGAGTTACCCAGTGTCACCACAGGATCCAGCAGGTCCAGTCCGGCAATTTACCTAAGAGAATGGAAATCAGGGGCTCAAGCCCTGCACCCCGGGCCCTGGACCCTGGTACAAGCACATTCACTGCAGCGCTAGCCACAGCAGATGCCCGTCCGTGGACGAACGGGTAAAGACGCGCTGGCCCATCCACGCGGCGGAACCTTTCTCAGCCACGAAAAGGAACGAAGGACCGACACAGGCTACGACGCGGGTGAACCTCGGAAACACGGTACTGCGCGAAAACCTTCAGACGCAAGGGCCACGTCAGTGACTCCATTTATACGAAGGGTCCGGAACAGGCAAACCACAGACGGAGACAGAGGTGGGCTGGTGCCGGGGGAGTGGGGGTGGGGGATGGGGTCCCCTCGAAGCTAAAATGAGTGCCTGGAACTAGGTAGGGGTGGTGCCTACAGCCTCACAAACGCACTAAGTGACACAAAATCGTTCACTTTAAAGGACGGATTTGTATGTTTTGTGAATTTCACTTCAATAGAAACGAAAAAGAGAGACGAGGAGATGGCAGCCCCCCGCCCCCCACTCTTGCACTTCTTTCACAGGGCTGATCAGCTCCCGGGGCAATGATGGATCTGCGTCTGCCAAGGTGAGCGCAGGAACCCAGGGCAGAGGGGGTCCGTGCACTTGTTCTGCGGCGGATACGGTGGAGGGGTGTGCGGTACTGGAGTCCTCTCCGGGCACCCGGCTGTGCCGGGCAAACCCGCCCATTCCTCGCAAGTTTACGTCTCTTTAATAAAGATTAAGATGTCAGGGGGCCAGCCTTGCACAAAATCCACTTTTATTAACTTCTCATTACCAGCTGAAGGGTGAAGCCCATTTCTGAGCCTCTGAAGCAGCGAGAAGAAAATAGTTATTAAATGCGCGTTTAGGACGACCGGAGCTTACGGCCATTCTTGCTGACTCAGCGCGTGCGCTCACGCCTCCCCGGCTGGACTCCAGTTGACGGGGACCTGGTGAAAAAGTGACCTCACGGCCTGACCTGGGCTGGAGCCACTGGGCTCGGGGTGCAGAGGGAGGAGGCCGGAGCTTGGCTGGCCAAGCTGGGTGGGCTCACATGAGGGGATCACAGAGATGAGGGGTCCGGGGCCCTGACTGGAAACGGGTCCTGGGGGGCTCAGTGGGCACTGAGTTCGTGGTGCGCTGCGCTGGCTGGACCTCGAGTCCCTCCAGCTGGGGTCGCTCTCGTCTCCCCATTAACCACCTGCAGTTGCCATCCTTGCCTCTCGGGACGAACCCCACCGTCCTCCTTCTCCAGGCGGCCCCTGGGCAAGGCTGTCACAGAGCCGCTGTCATTTCAGGGCCCCCAGACCAGGAAGCTAGTCCTGTTGACTTCACCCCGTCTCTCCAAGGCAACTCAGCACCCCTTTCCCAGGACCTCAGGGGGGTCCGCTGCACCACAGGTCCCTGGCATCCCAGCTCAGGGGACGATGCTCTCGTCCAGGCTGTTGATCACACTGTCCCTAGACCAGAGTCAGTTCGGCTCCATCTTCCTGTCACTCTCAGTGCCAGGGTTCGCCCCCACTCCCCTCCCCCTGCTCTCAGAGCTCCAGAGCCATCCAGCTCCCTCCCAGCCCATCCGGGTTCCTATTTCCCGGATGGCCACCCAAGCCCCAGGCTCCCCTGTACTCAGATGTCCTCTGGGATGTTCCTGGCGCATCTCAGGCATAAGGTGCACCAAGTACCAAGCTAACATCCCCACCTCCACCTGCCCCACCCCTTGCCCAGGCTCCTCCTGCAAATGGCACCCCCCAGCTACCCCCGCAGGTGCCTTGGCCTCCTCGTGTCCATATACCGATGCTTCTCCCTCAAAAGTACCCCAAATACATCACTTTTGTCATCTCCCTGGTCCCTCCCACGCCCAGCCATCCGCACCCTGGAATCCCTACAGCCCCCTCCCCTCGGAGCACGCCTTGACTCACCAGTGCCCGGGACGCCCAGCCTGGTCTGTGGTACTTTTGTTAGAACGTCCCGAGCAGAACGAGACAGACGGGAGAGGGCTCCACGGGTAGGGGCCTGACAATCACAGCTGCGGGCTCAGAGCCCAGCTCTAGCCCCGCGTGCAGCACGTCCTCCATAAACGCGTCCAGCGGGAAGCGCTGAGGGGCCGTGGGACGCGGGCCGTGTGCTAGACGGCCACGGGGGAGCTTCGGGCAAAGCCTCACCACCGTGTGCCCGGAAGCCTGGTCTGCAGAGCGGGCTTACCCGTCCTGTGGGCGAAGCTGTGTGCCGGGGACAGTGCTGGGGACAATGCCAGGGACAGCGCCGTGCAGAGAAGGCTCTGCCAGACCGGTCCCCTGAGCCAGTGAATGAACAGACGGATGCTGACTTGAGGTCCCACCAGGCTCCGCCATCTGACCACCGGTTGCTCTTCCAAAGGATGTCGAAGACTTCTCCGCGTTTCTTACGTCAACTATTTAAGGAGCCGTTTCCCTCGATATCAGTCTCGCCCAGGCAGGCTCTCTGCGGAGCGAAGCAAGAGGTTTGCCAGGGAAACGGCTGCTGCACCCAGGGGGACCTCGAGCCGTGTTTTCAGGGAGCCGTGGCAGGACACAAGGTGGGGACCCACTGCTGTTGGCGCTCTGGCTGGATTTTGGGGGGGTTCCATTGGCGGAAGCCAGGTGAGGCGGTGCCGGCCCTCAGGCCCAGGGGACAGAGGCCCAGTGGCCAGCAGCGGCCTTGCTCTAAGCCTGTAGCGGGACGGCGGGAGCAGCTTTCCCACCACCTGACAGGTGGTCCCGTCTGGCCTGGATGCCCCGCAGGAGAGCAGCGTTCCCTACATATTTGGGATTGTCCCGGAGTTCTGGCCTGGGCCTCATTTCCCCACACCTGCGGTAAGGCAGCAACAAAGCCTGGTGAGAGGGGAGACCGGGCCTCGGGGCAATGGGATCGTCACGCCGGTCAGGGTCAACCAACCACGTTCTCAGAATGGCCTTCCATCCCTCGGCCTTCGACGCAACTGAAACCCGGGCAGAAGCAGCTCCGGGGCCGGCGACACACCCGGGGGAGCACGGGGGACACGCCTGGGGGCAGAGCGTGGCCGGGCTCCGAGGGGACAGTTGAGCGTGTGCTGACAGCACTGGAGCAGAGGCGGCGCCCGGAGGAGCCGCTGTGCGGGCAGGGCCCCTGGCCTGGGAGCATTCCCGCCACAGACAGACCCTCCCGCCCGTGGGCAGGCAGCCTCCACTGGGACAGTGGTCCATTTTCAAGGAGCGCAGCCAGCTTCAAGCCCTTTCCACACCTGGCAGCAACTCGGAGGGTGTGGACAGACTCTGAGCTGCCGTGGCCTGAGGAGCGAGCGCGGCACGCACTCCTGTCGTCTGTTGTTGTTATTATTACTGCCGTCGTCGTGATCGCTTCAGGGCTTCCCTGCAACGAGCACTCGTGAAGGCTGGGGGCTTGTCTCTGTGGGTGCTCTGCAAGCTCTCCTCTTCCTCATGACCCCTTGTCAGGGAGGCCAGCCCCCCGACATCATCATCCAGTTTTGGGGACAGGGCAGCCGGGGGCAGCTGTGAGGGAGTAGAGGCTGGTGGGGGCAATGCGGAGGCCCCGACGCAGACTTTCGGGTCTGCGTCACCTCTATGGCCCCGTCAGGGCCTTGCAAGACAGGCTCCTTCTGGCTCCTCCTCGATGGGCTCCATCAATCCACAAACGGGTGCTGAAGCCCTACCCTGGGTTCCCAAGTGCCGACAGAGGGGGTCCTGGGTCTTCAGGGTCCAGGGACTGCCCCACCCCCGCCCCAGGTCAGCCATGCACACTGATGGTGCAAACAGACCCTTGTCTGTCAAGGAGGGGCACATCATACCGCTGAGAGCACAGAGCCAGATGACCTGAGCTCAGACCCTGGCTCTAAGCTCTCAGCTGCGCGACACTGCGTAGCTTACTGACCCTCTCTGGGCCTCGTTTCCTCGTCTGCAGAACGGGTTCTAGTTGATCTCGAGTGCTGGTCCCACAGCCAGCCTTCTGTAGCAGGTGTAAGTGCCCGAGCTCACTTAGTTCTCTCTTTCCCGGAAAACAACCCGCACAGAGCCTTCGGTTCAGCTTTGGGCAGCACGGTGGGTGGCTTGGAAAGGAAAGGGGACAGAGGGGTGGACAGCACTGTCCCTTGCCATCCTGCCGCCTTGTGGCCCAGAACAGCAGCATGACACGCTCCCTTTGACCAGGAAGCCAAGCAGGCCGCGGCCCAGGCCCACCGTCAGCTGAGCAAACCCGCGCCACGGGGACACTTCTGAGCTGGGGCCAGGGGGGCTGTGAAGGCAGCGCCAGCTCTCCCAGACTCTGCCTCGACCACCAGGCCAGCCAGACCAGCACAGCTCCAGCCTCAGTGTGTCTGTCACCCGCAGAGGCAGGCAGGTCACCTGGGAATCTGGCTCCAGGACGGCCCAGGCAGGTCCCCCCCAGCCCCGAGGGCCCGGCTGGGTGCGGAGTGTGGGTGGGCGGGCACTGTCCTGGCCCCGTCCCCGCCCAGCAGGCACTCAATACCCGGCGCTCCAGGCCCTGTTTACCAGAGGGCGGGAGAGGGCCTTTCGCTGCTGTGTAAATAGTCTTTGCAAAGGCCTCTGCTTTCTCACCCGTCCAGCTTTCCAAAGGCACATTATGAATTGGCGGCTTATCAGAAGGGCCGTCTGGCAGTTAAAAGATGTTTCCACGCATTGTGAAGCTGCATGGAAACCGAGTCATGTCAGCCCCGAGGACAAAGGAACTCAAGTGTTTGAGACGCAAAAATATTTTGACCCGACTACATCATTTTTCAAAGGAAGAAAGTAATTCGCAGCTCACAATTCACTTGCTATCTCACAGGAAGTCCTGTATTTCTTATTAACTCCCCAAGGCCTTCTTCTCTGGGTGAGAGGTCACCTCGGAGGGCCAGCGTGTGAGGGGCATTTACGAGTTTTCTTTCCGTCGCTTCCTGTTGTTTTTTTCTTCTAGGGCTGCCTCCTGTTTGCGAGGGACTAGCCACCACGCTGCTCCGAGCCTTATCTCCAGGGTTCTCCCAGACCAGGCACTGGAGCTGGGCACAGAATGCCTGCCCTGAGTTGCCAGGTCGGAAACCAAGGCCCCGAGAGGTTAAGTGACTTGTCCCAGGTCACGCCCATGATGGTGGAGCCAGTACAGGAAGTCCTGTGGTCTGGTTCCCTTTGTGGACATCTTCTCCTGGCTCTCTGGTTCCCTCGTGGAATGACGGTGTCTGGTGGGACCTCAAGGGTTCATCGTCGTCATCATTATCAATATCACCATCATCATCGTCACCAACATCTCCATCACCATGGTCACCACCCTCACCATCATCGTCATCACCATCTCCTCGGTCTCACTCTGAGCCCTACGCTTGTGCCACGTGCTATTTTAAGTGTGCTTTGCACACAGTAACTCATGTAATCGCTAAACACAATCGCTAAACTTTGGAGCCGGAACTATTATCATCCCCATTTTACAGGAGAGGAAACTGAGGTCCTGAGAAGATAACGAAGTCCTCTGACAGTCTTTTGCCTTCTAAGAGGTTCTTGCCACCACCAAATGCCCCCCGGGTCCCAGAAAGTGCCGCGGACAGCCCTTCGTGTGGGCTGCAGCTCGGGCCAGGCTGAGCAAAGTCCCCACTGCCTCTGAAGCTGTGTCTGGGGGCCTGGCCCCCAGAAGCACAGGAATCGGGGCAGCTCAGGAAGTGCTCCCCGTGGCAGTGCAGGGCACTCAATTGGGCTCCCAGGGCAAAGGCTGTACCCCGACCCCCGAGCGTCAGCATGCAGAAAAGGGGCCAGGAGACACAAAGCTCCCCTCCTACCACGTCCTGGGGGCCCCCAAGGAGGCAAACGATTGTCGTGTTGGGAAGCCGTGGGGGCCCAGAGAGGGGTGAGGGCTTTGAGGGGCGTTACAGTGAAACTGTGGGGTCAAGAGGTGGTTATGAAAGGAGAGTCACGGGTGCTTAACAAGGAAGCTGGGGTGAGGGACACACGCGTAGCCTCTGCTGTGCTAAGGGGAAGGAAGACAGGACGCGGCAGCACGGTGACCGGTGAATCCATCCAGGAGAGGCAGCGGGAGCTAGCCCAGGCGAGCACCTGCCCTTGGTGCCTGGCTCTGGAGACGCACGCTTTCCTATCAGACACCAGGGACGGCCCAGAGGGTGAACGGCGGGCTGTCCTGCACGATGCCTCGCTGGGTCCCCCCAGGCTTTCAGTGGGAGCAAGTGTGCCGCCTACTGTCTGCGTGGCCTTCGGGGGGGATTTGCCTGTCTGAACCCCAGGAAGACGAGCAGCTGCCTCGCAGGGTTGCCACGAGGGCCCCGCACTCCCCAGATGTGACCGGAGCTCGTCACCTCTGCCAGGTTCAGGGACACTGCAGTAAGCACGCAGATGTGGCCTCTGGCTCCCCGGGTCCTGGCCCCAACGTGGCCTGACTTTGCTCACAGGAGACACAGTCGCTGTGCCTCGCCTGCTGAGGACCTGGCATTAAGCCCCGTCCTGGGATCTGCCGGTCAGCGCCCACCCAGACCCTCCTCCTGGGTGAGCTTCACAAGAGACAGCCCTCCCCCTCAGGGGCTGCATGTGGGCGACACGGGACGAAGATGTCCACCGGCCCCCAGTGTGCCCACTGGTCCAGACCTTTCTGAGGGCTAATCTGAAGTTTTCCTCTACCTTGCCAGTTCCCTTTTATCGTACCTCTGCATTTTTCGCCCAAAACAGAAATACAAAGGGAGGAAATCTATTCAAAATTCCTCCTCCTCATTTTATTTTTGTAGCTCTCCAGGGTGCCCATGCTTCAGATTCCCTTCCGATAATTATCTGCCCTTTCGGGGCCTTGGTAACCCAGAGCCTCGGGTTTGAGTGGCAAGAAGCAAGCGCTGGCCTGGCCGTGGCACACAGGACATCCTCGGTGACACTGAGACCCGCAAGCCTGGCCCGTCCCCTTGGCACCCAGCGCGAGTCTGGAGAAGCGGATTTTTATTATTCATTTTTGTCTTTGAATACCTCTCCTTACTCTCAGCTGATCTATGATGAACAGCACGTCAGACTCTTTTTATGCGATAATTTTCCATCCCCGGCAACACACACATTTCTGTGGCTAATACTCTGAATCTTGGCCATTGCTCAGAAATAACAGAGGCAAGGTTCCAACAGAAAATAATAAGTCTTGCTTTTTATGACTTAATTTATCAACACTATACTGGAGAAACATCTTGCTAACTGGGTAAGAAGAAACCGTTCGCCAACACAGCCCCGGCTGATGGGAGTGACGTCAGATGGAAATGATGCATCCCGTCAGCAAACGGAGAGCCAGTGCTGAAGGAGAGATCGTTCAAAGAAGGAAATATTAAGTGAGAAAATGATACCCTCACGCCAAATCTGTTAGATTAAGAATCCCGCTCCTTCTGGCATGAATCAATTTGTTATCCTCACAATTTCCCCCTTTCTATACTAGAGAACACAAAGGGGAATTGCCCAGAAATATGACTGCTTAGAATCACCAACCTACAGGGATAGGGCCAAGGCCATGTGACAAGATGGGGGCATTTCTACCCAAAATGCACAGAGCAAACAGCACAAGAAGCTCTTGGAAGCTTGCCCACCAGTAGGAGGAGTGTCTGACCTGGGACATTGCAGCTGGGCATCACCAGGGGACCAGGGGCACCGAGAACAAAGGCTATGGCAAACCATCTGCGCAGGTGATGGGTCTCAGAACATGAGCCGTGAGGGCAGAGACCTGGTGGAACTCGGCCTGGTGTCTCCAGCACCTGGGACAGCGCTCTGCACACAGTAGGTGCTTGGTAAGTATTTGTTGAAGGGGTGAGTGAGTGAATGAATGAAGGGGGTTTTGAGACGATGCAGAACGAGACAAAGCACCAGGAATTCCCTAAACGAATCAGTCAGGGTGAGTGAGGTTACGCCCCAATAACAGTCAGTCTCCAGAACGCAGAGGCCTGGCAAAAGCCGCCTTTCCGCTGCATGCCTGGCGAACTCACAGGGTGGCTCTGCGTAATCACCTCGGGATCTGTCTTTCTGGCTACAGTTTCCGAGGGCACAGAGCGCCGGAGGGTATCATGCTAGCCACTGGCCACTGAGCTAGAAGTGACCTGCATCTCTCACAGCCATCGGCCCGACAGCTCATCCAACCGCAGGGCAGGCAGAAGGTCCATCCTACCTCGGTCCCAGAAGGCACAGTCAGACACGTGGGTGAACAGCACTGAGGGAGCCCACACGAAGGCCCGGCGGGGGGGAACCCTGGACTACCAGGAGTTTATAATCTAACTAACGGGAATGCTCCCTGCGGACTGACCACGGTCGCCTCAGTGTTAAGTCCTTTGCCACTTACAGTGTTGCTATGGGACAGGAACTGTATAAGCGCTTCATGTGACTTAACATATTCAATAACTAGAATACCCCGTATAGATATTAATTTTTTAAAATCACCCATTATATCACCGCAAAGAATGACAGTATTTTTGTATATTTCCTTCCAGCCTTTTCATATTACGTATGTCCTTAAATGTGAGTGTATATTTTATGAAAGATGTGTGTGTGTGTATAACATGCCACTTTCTGAAAATCCTTTTTTTAAAGAAGTAATAGCCCTCATTTTTTGAGAGCAGTTTTGGGTTTATAGGAAAATGAGTGGAAAGTATAGAGAGTTCCCATGTACCCCCCGACCCCCGTCTCCCCCGCCGACAGCTTCCCCTGTTATTATCATCTTGTATTAGTGTGGCCACTTGTTACTGATGCGTCAATAGTGATACATCGTCTTTAAAGCCCCTGATTGACACTGGGGTTCACTCTTGGTGTTGTGTATTCACAGGTCTGGATAAATATATGATAACATGTATCCACCAGTACAGTATCTTACAGGGTAGTTTCTCTGCCCTAAAAGTCCTCTGTGCTCCCACATTCACCACCACCCCCCAACCCCAGGCAACCACGATCTTTTTACTGTCTCCACAGTTTTGCCTTTTCCAGAATTTCATAGAGTTGGAATCATAGAAAGTGTAGCCTTTTCAGACTGGCTTCTTTCACTTAATAATACGTATTTAAAGTTCCTCCATGTCTTTCTGTGGCCTAAGGGCAATGATGATTATGTGTGTCACCTCCCCCTCCTCTCCTGCCATCACCACCAGAACAACACTGCCCATGTACCGCGCTGGATAAGGAAGAAACTGGACCCAACCATCAGTTTGGAACCAAGCCCAGCCGAGCCCAGACTAGATCAGCCAACTTGCAGACAGGTGAAGATCAACGAGTGTTGTTTTAAGTGTTCAGGGTTTGGGGTGGTTTGTTACACAGCGTCATTGTGCAACAGCTGACTGATACACCAACTTCAATTACTGCAGCCCAAGCCCCTCTTGCTTTTCTCTGAGTTCAATCATATTTACCCCAATTCTTGAAGAGTCTGGAGGGCAATACACAGTACAACATGAGATTTAGGAGTCTTGTGGCTAGCCCTGGAAAATTCCTGGCATCCCCACTGAATCGTGTGGCCTCAGGCAACTGACAAACTGTCTGTTCCTTAATTTTCTATGCAGTAAAGTGGGAATAATAGTGCCTGGGGGTGATGGGGGTAAATGAGCCGATGTGTATAAAGAGCCTGGCAGGCTTTCTGTAATGACAACACCGACCGTGACGGCGGTAAGAACAGCAACAGCACCCGGCTCCCAGGGCCTGTGTTCAGGAGGGGACAGCCTCGTTGGGGGCAAGAGAGGCCCAATTCCACTTCCCCACAAGCCCCCCCACCGTCTGCCGTCGTTCCTCCCAGCACCCACTCCCCCTGCCTCCCACGCGTCAGCACAAGGCGCAGGCAGCCCGCAGCGACGTGAACCCAGAAGCTGCCTTGGGAGCCAGGCTCTGACAGGCCCCACGGGACCCTACCCCCACGCACCCATCTGTGCTACACACACCTGTGCCTCACACACCTGTTGTACACACATGCAGGGAGCCACCTCCCATCTCAGAGGAGTCATGAGCAGAGGTGAGCCGAGAGGCGGGTGGACCTTCCGCGGCCCCGAGCCCGGGGCAGGTGCCTGTCGGGACAGCAGGCAGCTTCTCAGGCAGGCTGGGGAGGACACAGCCTTCCCCAAGAGGTTCCACCTGCCAGGCCGGCCTCGGAGACCCCCAGACGCCGGGAGGATGAGGCCCTCCCCGCTCTAGCTCAGGCCTGGGCCGAGAGAAGCAGTGGAAGTTTCTGTTCCCCACTCTCGGGACTGGGGGCCGCCCAGGGCCCTGCCTGGAGACCACGTGCCCATGGCCCCCCTAGACCTTCATGGGTGGCCATCAGAGGCACGAGGGGACCTCAGGAAGCCGGCTCTCTCCGGAGGCCTGGATGTTCCGCCTGCACCCTGAGAGAGAAGTGACACACAGCTCGAGGTGACCGGCCGTGGGAGGGGCCCTGAGGGCCCACAGCACCCGCCCGCTGCCGCCTTTTACCCTGGAGAGGGACGGGCCACCTTGACACCGTGTGTGTGTGTAAAACCAGAAGTCAGCCTTACACTCAGAACGATAATAATCGCACTGATGACCCGACGGCAGGTTTTCTGGAGCAAAGGTGAGCCCTGTGGCTTTCCCTGTGCCGCGGGCAGAGGACGCGCCCACGAGCCAGCGATGCCTGCCGAGGAAGCTCGTGTCTGCTTTCAAAGCAGAAGGCGCTGAGTAGGCGTCGAGCTGACATATTTTTCTCTCTTAATAGTGTGGCACAATTTAACTAACTCACCACTGCACCCACCTGAAGGTGACAGAGTTTATTGACACCACCATCTGGCTCCTATAAAGCCGGTAATGTAGACAGTAAATCCTCTTCATTTCCTGCTGCCGGTGGAGGCCACCTCTCCCTGCCACCTTCCCCAGCGCCGTCCTGCGAGGGCCGCCTGGACACCCCAAGGTGCCGGTGCGGTTTCCAGGAGAGCGAGGCAGGCACCACGCCTGTAACCTCTGACCCGCTGCAGGTGGTGTAGGGCCCGGCCCACTGGTCCCCTGGCCAGGGCCGCCCAGGGCCACGTGGGCCCCCTTGTCCCACACCAGTAACAATAACCGTAACAGTGGCCACAGGCCCCAAGGTCCATTCGGCTGGCCTGGCGACCAGAGCTGTGTCCAATTTATCACCATCCTCCTGATGCCCAGGCCATGCAGGGTTCTGGATTATCATTTCCCCGTTCGCAGGGGAGGAAACAGAAGTGCAGAGGTTCAAGTTCAGGGCCTAGAGCCACACCATCCAGGGCAGAGCCCGGTTCAGAGCACCAGGGGTGGGCAGGGCGGAGGCGACGGACCCAGCATGGCCTCCCGACCCGGGTCTCCAGTGAGAAGGAAAGGATCCTTTGTCTACTTTCCGGGTAATGTACGTTTTCAAGTTCTGAATCTGTCCTTTGAAATCAGTGATGTTTTGTCTGCCCTCGCTTGAGGTTTGGGCAGAAAGTGTCAGCAGGGTGGGGGAAGGGCCTGACCACAGAGATGTCACCTGCTCCGCATGCGCCCTGCCAGGAGCTGCTGCTGGACCCCAAGGAGGGGGTTCCCGCTGGCCGGGCTCTGGCCCCCCTCACACCCAGCTCCCTCCTCCAGGACCTCCACCCCAAGCCGCAGCCCAGAAGCCTTTCAGAAGGTTTCACAAGGGATGCTTCAGTATGAGAAAGAAAACCCAGTTCATTGCTTTCTCAGCAGCAAAAAAAGAGGGAAAATTCACCTCTTATTTCTCCCACCCCCCAGGAGAGGTTCTCAGGGTTGGGTGAGTCCGTCTGAACAACGTGCCCCCCTCTGCCTGCTCTGAGCCCCTGCCCCACCCCGTCCAGCTAAGACGAGGCCTTCCTCAGACACGCAGGTCTGCAGCAGGTAATAAATTACTGTGGAGGAAATTAATTACCTGCGTCTCTCCCCAGCTTAATCTGATGGTCTAGGCTGACTTCAGGGGCCCTTAGGTTGGGCTGGGGGTGGTAAACTCAGCTCAGTTGCTGGGGGAACAAAATGCAAATCCAGCCTGGAGCTGCCTGCGACTCGCCCTCGACACCCTACTGCTGTTGGCCCATTAATCACCCTTATCTGCCTGGGAGGGGGCCACAGCGCCACGGCCCCCCAGAGGGCAAGTTCAGGTGCTGCGAGGTGGCGAGAGGGCAGAGTCCACCCGGGACGGCTGATGTGGAGGCGGCCAGGGCTTCCAGGCTGCGGCCCCTCCCTCAGGCTGGATTTTCTGCCTGCACCCGAGCCACCAGGGTCACGCCTAAGGGCCTCTTCAGATAAGCGTCTACAGTTGTGAAAAAATGAGGCCTCTGGGAGGGGCAGGGGGAGGGGCAAGAGCTAGACGCGGGGCCGGTCCCCAGCGGCTGAGGGTCCCCGAGGCCACCAGCCCAGAGCTGCTGCGGGAAGGGGACCGGCGGAGGCGGGGCTTTCCGACTTTCTGCGTCTTGGCCCCATTACACTTCTCCACTCGGCAGCCTTTGATTCAGCAAAATCAAGGATGCAAACTTCTTAGGAGTACTTAGTTTCCATGGCAACCGAAGCTGACCTCTACATTATTGTTCTCAAGAGGGGACTGACTTTACTATATGTTCATTCACTGAATTAATGGACTCCTGGTTCTTTTATCAGCAACCCCGAACAAAGGAAAGGGAAGCATGTCTCCGCAGGGCTTTCAGCCACTGTCCAGCCTTTGTCCAGGGCTTACCGGAACGAAGCAAGTCTATCCAGCCCGAGATTATCAAAATCAACTTGGAGCTGTCTCCGCGGCAGCTAAGCACACTTTGATTTCATAAAGACATAACCGATCCCACATGCAAATTATTAATTGTGAGCCCAGGCCTCTTAGGGCTTGGGACTCTGCTGTGATTTTTTTCAGGAATCAAGCGCGTTGTAGGTAAACTGCAATTGAATTATAGCACCTGGGTGGCTCCTGAGCGTTGCTGGCTGGGGGGTAAAGAGGAAAAGAAAAGGATTTCTAAAACTAACCTCGCCGGCACAGGCAAAGCATAACAGGGACAATCAAGATTGTTCCGGTCCCAGTGAGGCCGGCTGACCGCAGCACGTGCTCACTGGCCCTAGTCCTGGGGCCTCGGGGCTGGAGCATCTCCCCATCTCTCTTTTTTTGGGGGTGGGTACGCGGGCCTCTCAGTGTTGCGGCCTCTCCCGTTGCGGAGCACAGGCTCCGGACGCGCAGGCTCAGCGGCCATGGCTCACGGGCCCAGCCGCTCCGCGGCATGTGGGATCCTCCCGGACCGGGGCACGAACCCGCGTCCCCTGCATCGGCAGGCGGACTCTCAACCACTGCGCCACCGGGGAAGCCCTCCCCGTCTCTTGTTCCAGGCACAATCCTTCCTTCCCCACCGGCCTTCCTCGCCCTCCAGCCACCTGGAAAATACCTCTGCTTTCCTCCAGGGGAAGAACAACGCAAAGGAAATAAACCACATGAAGCGACACTGATCGCAAATGCCTGGCTCGGAACCCCCAAGGCACAGCCTGGTCGCAGCCTCCCCGAGACCTGGGGTGTGTGATCTTCTCAACTAATTGCTGCACAGAAGCCACGTAGCAGCTGCCTGTCCACCTCCACCCCCACCTTCCCGCGCGTTTCCTGACTCCCGGTCATCCTTTATTAGCCTTCAGGCCCCTGGGGAAGGAGCCTGGAGTCCTGGGGCGCCCATTACCAGAGGCATTTCGCCCGGGGCCAGGCTATATAAAACATGCACATATAACAGCCCAGTGGGACAGGCCGAGGTCCTCACATCCAAATAATCATTTCACGAATTATCATAATTATCAATCAATCACCCTGTTTGGACAGTGCCAGGTTGGGCTATCGGATGACTTTTATGACCTGTAGCATTTTGTACGGAATAGCAGAGAGAGATTTATGGACCTATCATGGTCCCTCGCCAGCAGTAGGGCTTTATTAGCTCAGCTTATTTTTGACTCTCCTTCAAAGCCTCGGGCTCCCCACCCCTGGCCCGGAGCGCTGGCTGGGGTGGCCACAATCTGGGATGCTTCCGAAGACGCACCTTTCCCAGTCTGGTCCCAGCCCCACTGATGCGAATTCTTGATTCATTTATTTATTTTGGAGGGGCGGAGGCAGCGTGGGCAGAGAAGTCGGGGGAGAGAAGAAAAAAGAGAAAGAAAAAGGTCACTTCCCTCTTCATTTTCTCCCGGTTGTACCGTATTAACACGCCCTTCCTTTTCAAGACGGTCAAAGAAAACAAGATAAAGCGAGACAATGGGATGGCTGTTGAGGGCCTGGGGCTTCCCCCTTTCATATCACCAGAGAGATTGAATCAAAATTCTTCTAGCTGATACCATCTCCCCGGGTGGACCACACTCTTGTTAACGGATAAAATCAAGCCCTCCAGAAAGTCAAAGAATAAATTTAAGCCTTTTGCCAAATGTCTATCCTATTGGATTTTGATAAGACGGCCATTGAGTCTTAATAATGTCTTCCATCCATTTTCAGCGGGTCCTTAACACCGCTCTTTATTCGTCCCCAAAGCCTCTTTGCCCGGCCTTTTTATTACGGGCTCTGGCGGGCTCTCCAGGGAGCCAGGCGACCCGAGTGATGGATGGACAACTCGCTAGATTATCTCCTGCAGATGTTTGCTCTCCAGGAGCCCCGGGCTTTCCCTCTAAGTAAACAGAGACTAAAGAGAGTCAGCAGCAGCGAGCAGTCCCAGAGGTCCCGGCCAGAGGCTAGAAAAGGCGACCAGCCCGACCTGCAGCCAAAGTGACTTCCGGGGGGAAGTGCGTGCGCAGCCCAAGCGCACACCTGGGCTAGCGAGGGGCAGCCAGGGCACCAGCACGGAGCATGAAAGCTCTGGGCTGCACTGCGCACGTGGAGATGGGGCTCCGGCAGGAGGATGCAGGAATGCAGAGAC
>NW_020174791.1:2264634-2273202 GCF_003031525.2 Neophocaena asiaeorientalis asiaeorientalis
AGGAGGACAGGAGAGTTGGGGGGAGGGGCATGGAGGGTTCTCAGGGGCGGGGCCAAGCCCGGTGCAGGCTCACAGGCTGCGGTTGCTGTCACTCCAGCGCGAGCCCGGCCCTGCGCCATAGACCCTGGGTTCGAATCCCGCCTCCACCGCAGAAGTAGGGTCCGCTAGCCTCGCTGGGCCTGGATTCTGTCCCCCGTAAACTCTTTTTTTTTGCGATTCACGGGCCTCTCACTGCTGTGGCCTCTCCCGTTGCGGAGCACAGACTCTGGACGCGCAGGCTCAGCGGCCATGGCTCACGGGCCCAGCCGCTCCGCGGCATGTGGGATCCTCCTGGACCGGGGCACGAACCCGTGTTCCCTGCCTCGGCAGGCGGACTCTCAACCACTGCGCCACCAGGGAAGCCCCCCTGTAAACTCTTGACAGGTGGATTCCACAGACAATTCATCAACCTGGCTCTTTAATACTGAGAATTTATAACCACCGCTTCCTACAAAACATCAGTGTTTCTGCATCTCTTGTGTCAAGCCACTGATTGAATTAGCCTTAGTTACATTTCACCAACGCACGCCAATAAAGAGCAGGAAGTGTGATTCAGTTAATCCTAAAGATGGGATAAGTGACGCTTAGAGGTGTCGGCTGACCCACCCAAGGCTGCACGGCCTCCAGCGCGGCCCCAGTGTCTCTTAAGGCCCCCAGATGTGCGTGTCTTTGGAGGGGGAGAGCCCTGTTCAGCCAGACATGAAAATCCTAAACCACAGGACTGATAACCGGGGTCTACGTCCCATTACCAAGGAATTCGTTAAATTTGTCCTTAAAAAGCACACTGAGACGTGTGTGGTCCTCTTATGTAATAAGCGTATATGTATCTCCACAGCTGTAAGTGACACGCCTGTTGGCAACCTGCACCTTCTATTTGGGAAGAAGGTCAAGGGAACGCTGTGATGACCCCCGCAGCGGGACCCCGGCTGCCTTTGCACCCGAGTCTCTCTCAGCCCCTCCCTCCCTCCCTGGGAAGTGACCAGATGGCTCCAGACACCAGCTTAGTTTTCGATCATCTACCAATGTGACCTGGGTCCCTGGTCAGACGGCACCTGCACCCACCCCGTGAGTAGCTCTTGGAAGGACGTCTGGATCACGGTAGCCAAGGCCTGACAGCCCTGCCATTTGTAAAAGGAAAGGCCAGTCAGGAGATGGCCCTGCCTCAGGGAACGGAGGATGTGCCAGTTCAAAGGCATCCTTTCCTCCTCACGACCTTAACGTTAGACCCGACCTTTCGACCTTCCGCTTTGAACCTTGACCCCAGGCCGTCCCACCTCTAACCTCCGGCCTGGTGGGTGTCAGCCCGTCAGCCGCTTCTTTGTGGAAAAGAAGACTGTTCCACGTTCTCTCTAGAAGTTAAGAGACAAGCTGACTGCAGTCCCTGCTCGTGGGAAGTGGAAATACCACAGTTCTCTGAAATGTGGGAAAGCTGCTTCAGCTGCTCTCGCCACCTTATCCTTTAAGAAAATATGAGTTCATTCCCAGAGGCAGGAAGGGGGAAGGGTTGCTGTTGGGATTTACTTCGGAGCCATGAGATGCGCTTCAAGGAAGAGAGGCCTCAGGCCCCCGGGCAGCGGGACAGGGAGAGGACACCTTGTCCCAGCTCTGCTCAGACAAAAGGGTCCCCCCGGGCCAGACACAGACCACGGTTATGGAGACAAACGAGGCCAGAAGGTCACCGCTGCCAGAGGTCACCCCTTCACGAGGTCACCGCACGGTCAGACAACGTCCCCCATTGCACAGTTTTCTCCAAAATCAACGTCTCCGGGGTTGACCCTGGTGAGAAGGGCAGGCCCCCATCCCTCGCAGATCGGCCCCCCCAGACGGCGGCTCCCCCGAGGCCTCGGCTCTAACCAGCCAGCCAGACACAGGGAGAAAGTTACAAAGCTTGGCAGAACCAGCAAATTGCTTTCTTTTCACTTCCAGACCCAAAAAGGAATTTTCATGATGACGGGAATGCACGCTCAAGCAGTGGCGTTGGACCCTCCCAGAAGAGGTGACAGCACCCCGTGAGCACAGCTCCGTGATTCTGACATTAAGAAAACAGCCCTTGATAGGAGCTGGGTAGCCCCTGGCTGACTCATCGCCCCAGCCGCCCATGCTGTGCTTCCTGACGTGGTTGGGGTACCAGGAAGAGATGGACTCTCTCTGCGCTGTCTGCGTGGCGCTTTGAAGCCAAGATGCCAGGAGAGAGAAGGCTATAGTAGTCCGACTGGAAAACCCAAATACCGCATCAGCTACCGTGTGTGTGTGTTGGTGTGTGCGCACGTGTGTCTCTGTGTGTACATGCATGTGCGTGCGTATGGATGGCCCGAGTTCTATGGACGTTGAACTCCACCCGGTGAACGGCTTCTGGGTTTTGGAGGTGATTTCTGCATCCCATCCCTCTGCCGTCTGTCTAACGTGCAGCGGGCACACGCAGGAACGTGCCTGCCTGTGGACGTCTGCTCTCCTCCGGGGGCGTGTGTATTCTTCTGGGCCTAGTTCACTCTCTGAACCTTTTGGAACTGAGGTTTGTCAACCGGCTGTTACCCATCACCAGGGGACGATGCCCACGTAGACGCTTTCCCTCGCTTGATGGTTTGCTTATTCAATGCCATGCCTGAGCCCGCTTTGGAGGCTGAGTGCTGCAAGAGGCTTTGTTAAATCTGCAGCCAACTGCGTGTTTTTTCTCTCTATATTCTTATCACGTGAGTATCCAGTGGAGATAGTTAAATAAACACAACCTGCATTTATTTAATTTCCACACGTCAGCCTGGCCTGAAGCATTCCCACAGGTTCGGGGCTTGCCTCGGTTCTCCGGAACTAGGATGGTTCCGTGAAGTGAGAGCCCCTACTGCTACACAGTGAGAACAAGCGTCCATCCTAATCCCTCGGGAATCCGCGTTCTGCACACACGCCGGACCGCAGATAACCTCGTACTCGGGTGGACGCTGGGCGGGAGGGGAGAAGGCGCAGACCAGCTCTCCTACCTTTTGAATGCAGCCCTCCTGGGACGACACCTCTGCGTCCGTCAGCATTTGCTGCAAAACAATTTGGAAAGGGGTTGTTAGTTTCCAACAAAACGCGGTCCTCAAGCTACGGTGGGTTATACATCGCGTGAGCAGAGCGAGCGTGCTCTGAAATGATATGGGTAAGGCGGGTGGCTTCTGCAAGATAGGCAGGAGAACCGGGATCCTCTATTCCGACCGTTTGTTGCACAGCGATTTGTTGGGGTGGAGCCGCCCTGTGGAGTTCAGCCTGGTCCCGTAGTGACTGGGTACAGACCCACACGGAGGGTCCTTACTGCCCGCCGCACGTATGAGTAGGAACGGTCCAACGGGGGCACCGAGATGCCTGAAATGTGTAACAGGCTCCCTCCTTGTTTCCTGGGGTGAGCTCCTGCCCCAACAGTGGGCGGTGGCAGCACCAGGAAGTCCTCCCCCCGCCCATGGGACACAGGCTTGGGACAGAGAGGAGAGAAAAGTGCCAGTCGTTCTGGGTCTTTCTTCCACTGGACAGCTTTGGCTCGGAACTTTCCTTGGCTCGGCTCTGAAGAGCTGTAGCATTTTGCCTGGCTGGCATCTCCTCTTAACCACCAAGTTCCACTCCAGAGGGGTGGCATTTCAGCGACGGGTCCCAGAGCGCTTTCTAAGCTAAGCAAACCGACAAATTAGCTGTATCATTGGGATTTTCCCTTCTGGATCGCAAGTACCCTGCACAGACACGTACATAAATTTGTAATGTCATTTCCATAAGAATAGAAAGCAAGATGGAGACGAATATTTGGAAAATAATAAGAGAAATGGGGTCAAATCCAGGGGTTTTATTCCCCCTCCCCTTAAAATGACACTATTGCCTTTCCAAATGACAAGCGTGGAAGAGAGTACCCGCTGGTGCCCACGCAGGCCAGGTCAGAGGACCAAGATGCTGCGTTCCAAAATGCTGGCGGATTTACCCAGGCTCAGCTGTAATAACAGTAAGTCATATTTTTAAATGTTGAGAATTCTAACCAATTGGGGATTTTATGTTTCTTTTAATAGATTCTGAAATTGTGGTTTGGAATGCAACTAGGAGTGAAAACAGAGAATGAGACAGAAGAGAAGGACACGGAGACACCAGAGAGGTCTCCTCAGGAGAGCCAGCTAGACACCAGGTCACTGGTTGCTCTGTCCCCACTGGCCCGGGCTGGACAGGCCCGGGGGAGACCCGGGGGCTGAGCTCTGCCAGCACACGGGCTTGTGTAGCTTCCCTCTTGTCTGTCTGCTTTTCACTCCCAAAGCCGGAGCCTAGAGGGCTGGCTGGAGGCTCGGTCGACGCCGGGACAGGAGGAGAGAGAGGCTGACTGCTTGGATCCCAGGAAAGCCTTGGTGTCCAGGAAGGGACCGTGCTCCCCGGGGAGGGAGATGGACCGCTCTCTGGCCGCAGGCTGCCCGGGCCTGCACCTGGACCGGAGACCTTTGTCAGCATCACGCAGAACTGGGGGTCTGAGCGCTGGCCCCGAGTCCTGTGATTCACTAACATGCCCCTTATGAAGGGGCAGCTTGAACCAGAGGGAGAAAAAAATGTGTATTAATTTTTCTAAGCCGCGCAGCCTCCAGGGCCCGGGACAAAACCACGGAAGGGGCGCACCCGTCCGAATGACTCCCCTTCCTGGGTCCTGTCCCCTCATGAAGGACAAAGGAGGCCCCTACCCAACGCCCGCTGTCGAGGAACTGGAGCCTCACGACCCAGTGATGTCATTTCTCGCCACCCTGCTGCTGTGCCTCTTCCCAGAGAAGGGGCCTCAGGGACCCTCCCAAGTGTCACGAAGCCCGGCAAGTGCGCTGACCGCCAGGCGACTGTCCTGAGGAAGGTGACAAGCTGGCCTTCTCAGCCGGGCCCAGCTCATCACGTGCCCATGCGGGCCGTGCGCTTGGTCACGGGCCAGGCTCGCCGTTGATTTGGGGGCACCCGGAGAAGCCACCCTTGGGAGACCTGTACCTGCCCATGGCCTGCAGGCCTGTGCTGGCGGCAAAGCTCTGGTTAGGGGTAGAGAGGCAGACGTTCAAACCGCACCTTCCCTGAAGGTCAAGACGCCAGCACAACACACCAAGCACAGCACAGAACCGGGCAGGGCCGGGCGGGACCGGGCAGACGAAGGTCTCTCCGGTGTGCCTCGGAGCCTGCCCCTTGGCTGCCCCTGGACAGGCCTGGGGTGTGGGCAGTTGAGCTGCAGGACCACAGGTGAGCAGAACGGAGCCCCACCCAATCCAGTGATGCAGAGAGAGCTGGGGCCGTTAAGCCCAACCTGGCTGACGCCCCCGTCCAGAGGAAGCCTAACCCTCTGTCAACGACTCCAAAGAAAGAAGCACCCGCCTGACGGGGACCGCGTTCCGGGACCGGCGCGTTCCGGCAGCTTCTCCATGCCCACCCCGACGCAACGGCCCTCCTCGGTAGGTGTGCCTGCCATAACCTCTGCTCTTTGCCCACTGCCGACCTCGGGTGCAAACCCACCCCACGTGCCCCTCCTGGAGCCTCTGCTCCGGCCTTCTCCCCGCCAAGGCCGCCACTTTGCTGAAAAACCTCTTTATTTTGCTCGTTGGGCCCTCGGCACACGCGCCGCTGGCCGGCCGGCCGCTGGCAGCGGCGGTCTCTGCTCTCAAGCCCGTCTCCGCACCGGCAGAAGTATTAGGTGTGTTTTGATTCAGCAGTTTAACCAAAGAGTGAGGTTTGACCTGGAGCGTTTGCTTCTCTCGTGGGTCTCGGTGCCAGTATTGAGCTAAGTGGGGTTGCTCAAAGCATCTTTTTTGACTCTTAAAATAAATAGCCTCTGTTCTGCAAAAAGTCAGCCCAGAGGAGACGCACACAGACGTCCGTACGCTCACAGCTCCGGAGTTCTGGCGCGTCCCCCGAGGGGGCTAGGCTTTCTGCTTGGTGTCACAAACGGATCCCAGAAGGCTTCTCTCCCTTCAAAATAGTCTGTTATTAAAGGATCTGAAAACATACCTACAGGAGGAAACCCAGACAGAGCCCCGACCTCGCGGCTTCCAAAACCAGAGAGAAGTGAATGAATTCCCCACCCTCTGCCCAAGTCTGGCCTGTGGTCCAAGGGGTCACCAAACGTTCTCATTTACCGACCTCTTCCTCTTGGCCTTGGAGCCCAGGCCTCTCTCTAACCTGTTCCTTTCTGTCCACTGCTGCAGTCGCCTTTTCCACCCAAAGAGGTAGGTGTGTCTGCGTCTAGAAGTGGCTACAAGCTGATTCCAAGGCCCTTCCGCTCGAAGAAGCCTCCATGGGCTGGGCCAGGGCCGTCTGCGCGGGTCACTGCTCAGGGCTGTCCCAGGAGACAGGGCTGGGGTTAGGGTTTGCTAGAGGACCCCCTCCCGTGCCGACCTGGCTCTGAGTCTCAGTCTGCTGCCCTCCGGGAAACTGGGGGACACAGCCTGAGCAGGCAGGTCAAGACGGAGGCTGGGGCCGCCTCCCCAGCCCCGTGGTCAGCTGCTTTGGACTCTGCATCACCTGCCCTCAGGGAGGGTTTCAGGCCCAACGAAGCAGCGCCCGCAAATGCCCTCAAATGCCCGCAAATGCACCCAACGCGCTCCCGCTCAGGGCTCATCGAATCCCCCTGTTGCGAGCTCATCTGAACTCCTGCAAAGAACGCCCAAGGCCTCACGTGTGCATCCTCCCTTCCTGGGAAGACAGGCTTTTTAAGGAACAATTCTCAGGCTGAGTTTTCTGACCAAATCAAAGTCCTACCATGACAGCCACTTTCCCTGGTAGAAATGCCGCAGTGACCAGTGATGGGCACAGAAACAGCGTGGTGACAGGAGGACAGCGGGGGCGGCAGGTGCTGTCCGGGCCCCCAAAGGCGGATCCCCGTCCTTCTCATGGCTGCCCCATCTGGGTGAGCGCTATTGTTATACCGGCTTTACAGGTAGGAGCTGGAGGCTCGGGAGTTGCAGCGACAGGGCAAAGATCAAAGAGCTGCTGGGTGCTGGAGGCTGCGTCCAAGCCCCGGCCTCCTGATTCTGGAGGAACGGGGGTGGGGGGTGGCACTGGGTGGTGTGTCCGGTGGAAAGGAGCCACACGCCCGCCGACCCGTCCGACAGGGACTCACACCTGAACCCCGGCCAGACCATCCCCCCGCCAGGCCGGCCGTGTGGCCTGGGTGGGGTCCTGCTGGCAGCGCCCCCAGGAGCCGTCAGGGCGGTTAAGCACAGGCCAGCCCGCTCTGGCTCCCGAGCAAAGGCTCCAACGGTGTTGACACAAACTCTTGAGCTCTCAACTGGGAGTGGGTCACATTTATTTATTTTTTGCATTAAAAAAAAAAAAAAAAAACTCAGCTTAGCCGTGTTTGAGCTACAGAAATGATTTTTTTGAAAGGCGCCTTGGACACTGTTTTTCACTTTTATGCCTAAACAGATACTTCTCAGTTCTTTCAAGTGAGATCTTACCCAATGAATGGAGACTCTCTCTTTACTCCTAAGAAAAATATTTACACAGTCAAGTATGGCACGAGAAAGGACCCAGGCTCCTTCGGAGGGCCCAGCCCGAACGCATCTAGGTCTCCGCATGCTGTTTACATTCCCAGCCCGGCATCTCCGCCCTCCCCTCCCCAAAGGCATTTCCCAAGCCTCCCGCTTGGGACCCTGAAGTCGGGGTACTGGGAGCGGCCCCTTCCCGGGGTGGGACAGGAGAAACCAGCCCTGCTTGAGTGACAGCCTTCCCTACTTTCCTACTTGAGTCCCACCTTCCCTACTTTTTCTGTTGGCCAACAAAAAACCTGGGCCCCCTGCGAGGGCTTTATCTAGACTCACCCCAATTCTCCCAGATCCCCCCCAGACCTCCACCCCGGAGTGGGGGCCTCTACGTCTCTTAACCTCTGTGCAGTGTTTCGGGGCCTTATTAGCACAAGCTAACGAGGGGCGGACGGCTTTTCCTGGCCCACACTTCCCTGCATGGCCCCAGCGCTCTGGGCGTGGTTTGCCCGCTGTCAGATGTGCTGAGAACACTCTGTTTGCTGGCAGCCCCTGGACGTGGGCACGCGCCCCTCTGCTAGACACCCTGCCCTGCCCGGGGCTGTCGGGTGCCCATACCTCCCCTCCTGCAGGACAGACGACTGAGTGAGTGAACGAATCACGCCCTCTGAGTCCCCCAGGTTTATGGTCTAGTCTGTCCTAGGTCCCCTTCACAGCCTCCTTCCAGAAGCACCCATTGGGCACCTTTGGTCTGCCCTGCCCCGTGGAAGGTGCCTTGGAGACATTTAAAGAAATATTGAAACCGCGGTGATTCCAGTGTCAGCTATTTTGGGGAAGAGGCAACGGCTGAAGCCCACCCGCTTCTCCAACAATACCAACGCGAACAGGGAGCCCCCTCAGAAGTTAGGGGTAGAGGTGGGCAGATAAGCTGGCCCAGAGGGCGGAAGGGACCGCCAGGTTCAGAGAGGCCCTGAGGGCCCCGCTGCCTTGGGCATCCTCAGGTGTCAGGCGGGGTTTCAATTTGCCTCTGAGGGTGAACATGGATGCCGGTGCTGGCCAGGCGGATGGTTGGGGGCCGGGGGCGGGGGGA
>NW_020174791.1:2273296-2289113 GCF_003031525.2 Neophocaena asiaeorientalis asiaeorientalis
GATCTGGGGGCGGGGGGAGCGGGGAAGGAAGGAGGGTCTGCAGGGTGGGGACAGGGAAGGGTGGCCTCGTGTAAGCCCTGGATGCTAAGTGGTGGCAGTCCTCGGGTCTTCCCCGCTCACCCGCCTGTTGACATGCCATGGTGGGCTCCGGGGGTGGGCGTGGGGCACAGACCTCAGGCCGCAGGGCCCCGGTTCCCCACCATCAGCTGGGGGACCTGTCAGAGGCCGCCGAAGGGACACAGCAAGATAGCAAGGAACAGAGGGCCGGCCGGGCCGGGCGCCGGGTGGGCTCACGTTAGGCATTAGAACTGAGAACAAGCCTCTGAGGGAGAGCTGCCGTCACCCTCTTTACAGATGAGAAAGGAGCTCAGAGAGGTAGAGTAACCTTCCCACATGTGCACAGTTGGCGAGGGTGGACACAGGCGTCCACCCGCAGGGATGGAGAGTATGGGGCCCGTGGGGCAGGGGCACCGAAACAGGGCAGGGCTGTGCAGCCCCTTTGCCAAGGAAAGACTGAAGGCAGCCCAGGTGTGGACCTGCCTGGTCTCTGACCCCTGGTCACCCAGGCATCTGACAGAGCAGGGTTCCCGCTGCAACCGTCTTGCCAATAAAGAGCCCAAAGAAATAAGGGCAGTGCCACCAGCCCCAGGCTCCCCAGCTTCCTTCTAATACACAGGCCACCTTGTAACAGCCCAGCAGCTGAGCCGAACTCACCACGAACACTCCCCCAGCAGACGGCAAGTCCCTGGTCTTGCACTCGGAATCACAGGCCCCTCAGAGCCATCTGGATGGGGGTCCCACCTGTCACTCCCGCCAGCTCCTGGCCTGGGCAGCAGCCCACCCAGGCCCCCAGGGCAGTGACACATGGCCCCCTTGGCCTGCCACCACTGTGACCTTGCCTTGTCCCCTGTGTCTGATGCCATGGGGACATGGGCGCACTTGGGGCAGGGCTTGGGCTGACCACCTTCCCTGGGGGCGGCAGTTGTTCTGGGGGGGGTCGTTTGCAAGGACCCCTGCTCCCCCAGGACTGCTCCCCAAAGCTGCCCCTTTCAAGAGAGAAGAGGGTGCAGGTCACGCCCAGCTCAGGACACCCAACCTCTGGCCGAGCCGTTCCAACAAGGCTCTGACTTCTCCCCCAGACCACATACAGGTTCCTCACACGTTGGGCAGCTCGGGTCTCAGAGCCCGGACCCCACAGACACCGCTCAGCCCTTTCTGTCACCACCGTGAATGGGGTGGCCTGGGTCCAACCCTGACCTGGCCTAGGAGCCCCTGCCCTCTTGTCCTGGCCCCAGCAGGAGCTCGTTCCCAGAGCTCCTACCTGGGGGCTCGGGTCCAGCTGCGCTCTGGACACAGAGAACAGTCTGGTGGGCCGGGTCATGAGGGGGTTCAGGTTGGGGCGCCGACTAGGCAGGCGCTGGCAGGAGGAGGCCGCTGGGTCCACGCTTGTGTCAGCAGCCGTGGCACGGGCTCCAGAATCCCCCTCTGCCAGGCAGTGAGCTGAGGCCTGAGCCCAGGTCGGCCTCCGCGGGCCCTTGTCCCGAGGAGGTGCGTGTTCAGTGTCCCACCTGGCCTCAGGGGACAGCTGCTTCCTCCTGCTTCCGGAAGGTTGATGTCCCCAGAGGAAGTGCACGTAAATCCTAAGAGCTGGGTGACGTGTGGCACATCCAATCAATGGCTCGTGACAGCCATAACTTTCAGCCTTCGGGAACCACCGGTGCGTCCAGGGACCTCACGATAGCCAGCTCCAGGAGCTGGAAACGCACCCCTGGAAACCAGGAGAAGCAAACAGCTGTTTGTTCCTGGATCTGGTGCCAGAGCTTCCTCCTGAGGGTCTGGGTTCGAGAGGAGAAAGCCAAGAGCTGGAAGGAGCATGTGGACTTGGGAGGCCTCAGACCCTGCAAGAGTCCCAGCTTTTCTAGAACGTTCTTTCACATTCCAAAAGCCCAGTGTCCCTGTGCGGCCGACCCTTCTGCGGCCCCAGAACATTGCTCATCCATCGCGAGTGTCAGGCGCGTGCAGGACCGGCTTCCCGCGGCTTCCCTGCTGTGCTCAATCCCGTTCGCTTAAACCAACACCGGGCTCTGCCCATCGCAAACCAGAGGTGGCTCTGCCCACTCACGTCTGAAAATACGTCCTTCTGGGACCACTGCGGGCCATGCAGACTGGCTTCCGGACCTTCTCATAGCTGTACTCCAGCCTCGCCCGGACACCTGGATGGCAGCCCATCTGGAGAAGCCGCCTCCGGGGCCCTGCAGCCTGGGGGACTTTGCACCTTGGCGTCTCCCAAGGGGGAAAATAAATCACAGGTCAATTATCGGTTCTACGTGCACATTTGTCTTTTATTCTCAACCCTTTTTAGTTATAGAAATAACCTGCGTATTGACAGAATCATATTAATGCACTTCAACTTGACCCCGCTTATCGATAACTTGTTTGTTAGATGATCCTTAATCATAAGTGAAGAAAAAGGGGTCATGGATCTCCAGCGATGGCTGCTCGACAGACGCAAGTTTGAAAGTCCCGAGACCCAAGGCCGGGATGCCGGTGGGGCTGGGCTGATGCTGAATTGTGACAACCCTCTCCCACCCCGCCCCGCCCACAGTGAATCCCCTGGGATTTGGGCTCTTCTTGGGCTGTGAATTCCCACGCCTCCTACTGGGGCATGGGGTCACCTTTAATAACTTGAAGGTGGGCGGGTCAGAGGTGATCACCCCACATTTCAGCACAGAGTTGAATTTCAACTCCCGTAACAATGTCAGGCAGTGCTTTCCAGGGACGGAGAAGTGACACAATGTGAAAAGGCAGCCACCAGTGGTCCCTGTGCCCATGGGGGCAATGACCTGGGGGACAGAAGGCCTTTCCCCATCAAGTTCTGGCCTTGTCTAATCCTCACCCTTTAACTATTCCACGTATTCACTCTGCAAATATTTTTGGACCCTCTCACTTTGGGGATCGCAGACTTCCAAGCGAGAAGTACATTGTTTCGAATCCCGATTATAATATTGTAGCAATGACAGTAATAACAGCCCGACTGTCAGCCCTGCAGAAGGCACAATACTCTCTAGTAATCCCCATTTGCCGGCTAAGCTCAGAGAGGTTGAGCTCCTCACCCGGCGTCACACAGCTGGGAAGAGGCCGAGCTGGGATTCCAACCAGGCCGCACTCAAGCCATTAGGTTGTGCAGCCTCCACAGATCTGGCTCCATCTGGGGAGCGGGTCGGGGGTGGGCAGTGGGGAGGAGGGAGGGAAGGATGAGAAAGGGAGCTGGGCTTTCTCTCCCACAAAGGATGTTTCCAATCTGGGGGGAGGAGCCAGCCCTGCCGAGCCCCCCGAGTGCCTGGGCTTTGGTCACAGCTGCCGCGCTAACTCGAGACCACCGTGCGTGGGGTCGGTAGGAGGTGGGGAGCCGCCCAGCAAGAGCTCACACTTTCCTAATGGGGCCCAATTACAGCAACAGCTGTGTGGAGGAATTCCGCACTGATCCGCTGTGAAAAATGGGCAGCCTTTGGAATCTTAGAGCATCCTTGCAACTGCCATGCAGCCAGGAGCCCCCAGGGCCCGGATCTGCTCTCTGGGGGGCAGGTTGAACCAGCAGAGCTGGGCCAGGCCTCCCACTCCTATTCCGCCTCGAATTTCCAAGCAAAGCCCATGCCGTCCCCTGCCCCACTTCTGCATTTCCAGCTCAGGGTCAGGCACGTTGCGGATGAGGGAACTCGGGAGGACTGCCCAGACTTGGGCGGGCCCGTGGCTCAGGCCGCCTGCCCTGGGCATGCCTGTCGGGGCTTCCCGGCCAACATGGGGCGTCCGCTGGACCCTCCTTCCTCAGGGGCCTTGGCAGGGCGGGAGGGGGCACAGGGCAGCACAGAGAACCCCGGCCCAGAGCCGGCTCTCCCGCCCTCCATGCCCGTGTGCCCCTGCTAACCAGCTTTGATTTGCTCACCTGAGAAAAGGGGGCACACGCGTCGGAGGCTGGCGCTGTCCACGGCACCCCCTCCTGGGGTGGGGGAAAGGGGAGTAGCCTACAATAAGGGTGCTCAGAAACCACAGTGGGGAGGAAGAGGGCTACCTTGGCCTCTGGCAGGGTCGGCGGGGCAAATCTAGCCTGTGGCCCTTGAGCTACGAGGGCCGTTACATGTTTAAAGAGTTGTGAAAATAAAGAATATGCAACAGGGATCGCTTGTGGCACAAAAAGCCTGCCATGTTTACTGTCTGGTTCTCTGCAGAAGCAGCACGTGGCCCCCCGAGCCCAGGGCAGACACCGTCACCAGAGGACGGAGGTGGGAGGTCTCGTGTCCTTGGAAATGCAGGCATGACGCTTCCCGAATCCTCTGTGAGCACGGAGGATGGGGTGGGCAGAGACGGCTCCCCTGTCCCTGGGCAGCTTTGCACAGTGGCCAAGAGACGGGGCAGCCAGCAAGCCGGGTTCCCAGAACACCTGATCCGGCGAACAGCTGCCGCGCCCGCCCGGCCCCCGCCCGGAGCACATTCTCGGCTGCAGCGTCCTGCCGGGAAGAGATGGTGTGAAATTGGGAGCAGTCTGAAACCGCTCTGTTCCTTGTCTTTCTTTCCTTTCCTGTTTGTTCTCCAACAAGAAGTGCTCCAAGTTGTCGTGAAGGAAATCTCCAAACACCCATTGGGATGTCCACCTCGAGCCCCTCAACATCCCGGTGAGACCCCTCAGATGGGGAGACCCTTCCCAGGGGGCAGGTCTGGTGGCCGAGAGGCCCTGGTTCATTGAGGTTCCGGCCTGGGGGACTCGGAGCGTGAGGGTGGGGGACACATCTTCATGACACTGGGGGGCCTGGGCGCCCTCGCCAACGCCTTCTGGAGAGCCCCCTGGCTCATCAGGAATGGGTCGCAGGTCGTCATGGAGGCCGTTCTGGCTCTCGAGACCTCAGCTAGGGAGCTTGGTGCCCGAAACCGTCCTCTGCTGAGTTCCCTTTAGCATGGCGCTGGAGGGACCCAAGGATGTGCCTGTGTCACCTCGGGCCACAGTGACACCCCCAGAAGTGCAGAGAATGACACACAGACACCGAAAGCACCTGCTGACCGTCCTGACTTGTGCACGGAGTGTGATTTTACACTGCATCCCCCCTTTCTAACGAGTCACCAGCGTGCGAGAGGTCACGTCAGGGCAGAGAGCACAAGTCACTCCCCTCCGGCCCCCGCCCGAGGTCTGAGATCTGAGGTCTGGATCCCACTGCTCTCCTGAGAGCCGGCGTCCAGCAGCCAAAAACCTCAGGACACGTGCACACCCCTGCTGCCTTCCCTCCTCTTTGTAGTCCTGAAAGCAAAGCGAGAGCTTCTTCAATCCTTCTCTGGTTTTCCTACAACCGCCAGAGGTAAGCCTGGGAAGCTGGAGCCCCGTCCACAGACCCTGGAGGAGCGGCGTGGGAACAGGCTCCCATCGGACCTGCAGCAGGAGTGGCTGCAGGCTCGGGCCACATGGGGGGAGGTGCGGTGACACTCTGGTGCTCGCTGCCATGCCTGTCACTTTAACATGACAAGGTCACCCTCCGCCTGCGGGATGGACTCAGAAAACCGACCCCCATCAGTGCCGGAGGTAGAGTGGGCACAGGGGCATGTGTGTCCCCAGGGCCGCCTGGAGGGGGGTCGGGAGGGCGCCTGGGGGCCCCGCGGGCTGTGAGCCTCTCCGGCCCTGCCCCACAGCTCTGAGCTGGTCTGCAGGCCGTCGGCGCTGCCAGGGAAGACTGTCCATGCAGCCCGTGCCTGGGAGAACACGGCCTCAGGAAAACACTGACCGCGTTCACAGAAACATTCTTGGGGCCAGACGGATTTTTAAAACTCTGTTCTCGGAGCTGGGAGATTTTGTTCGGCAGCACAATTGATTTGCTTTTTCCAAAGACTGAGAAGAGAGCTGAGGTCTGCCGGGCTGCGAACCACACAAGGTCTGTCTGTGCAAGTACTGCCCGTGGGGGGCAGGGGGCGGGGGCAGCGTGTCCCACACCTGGAGAGAGACAGGCAGAGATGGGGGACATAAAGTGTCAGAGGCAGAGAGAGACAGAGGAGAGAGAGAGGTGGAGGGGACAGAGACAGAGAGAGATGGGAGAGACACAGAGAGCACACGCAGCCCCTGGAGACCCCTCCCGGCAGGGGCCCAGGAGAACCGGGGTATGGTGAGGGGGGAGGGCACGGGGACAGAGACTGGGGTCCCACGGGCCGAGCTCAGCAGGCCTGCGCCGTGGAGGTGGATGGCTCCCGGACAAAGCCAGCCTGAGCTCATCAGAGACGAGCATCACACCTGCACGTGTGCACAGCCGCAGCTGGGCCAGCCTCCACCTCTCAGCACTTGGGGCGAACAGCGAGATGGGCCCCATGTTGGGTGCCTCACTGCTCCTCCTGGACGGCCCCGCCCCTGTCCCGGTCCCCGTCCGGCTGGGCAAGCCCTGCATCCTCACGCCCTCCATTTCTGGTTGTTTGGTTTGGCCTAACGGTCTCGATGACGGCACATTCGCGAACTTAAAAGGCAGATTCCTCTGAGTGGAGGCTGCCCGGCCCCGCAGAGTCGGCCCGCAGATGGAAGCTGACCTTTGGGCCATCTTCCTCCCCCAGATCCACACCCGAGGCAAACATATCTGCGTGCCCTGGTCGGTTCGCTTTCCCTCCCCAGACACCCTGTGCTTCTCCGGGTTTCTGCGCCTGGGAGAGGCCCTCGGACTTGGACAGATGCCCCTCTCAGGACTCTTTAGAAGAGGGACATCCCTGCGGATGGAATCGCTGATGCCAGCTGACGGGGGCAGCCTCGTGGCAGGTGACTCGTTCTCGTCTGGTTTTCCTGTATCAGAAAAAAGGTTTGCTTGTATGGAACGATAAAACTTGGGATACAGCAAGGAGGCCCCGTCTCAAAACAGAGGACCGGACAAGTAATAAACTTGACCCCCGGGTGCCTGTGTGTGTGGGGGCCAGGACGGCGCGCCAGACCCAAAGCCGACCGCAGACCAGCACCTGCCCCCAGAGCCCCGGGGCGGGCAGCCCGCTGGAGGAAACTCTCCACAGCCAGCAAGGGAATCTGGCCTCTGTGTCTCACCCATTCAGGTCCCAGAGCTGGGCCCTGAGTCCCCGACCCTGGGGTCCGATTTTGGGCGCTGGCCATGAGCGGGCACGGCAGAGCTGGCCACGGCCATGTCCCTGCTCTCTGGGCTGTCTGCTCTCTGAGCCCCTCCACTCAGCAGCTCATGCCTGAGAGACACCACAATCTTTTTACCCAATTTTCCAGCTGAGTTGACTGAGGCCTGTGAAGGTCAAGGAGCTTGCCCGGGGTCACTGAGTAACACGGCTAAGCCTCTGGCCTCGGGACAAGGTTGCAGGACTCTGGTTCCTGTTCCTGATCGCTTCACCGAAGACTCTTTCATAAATAACGGAAATAACAGGGCTTCGTTTCTTCGTTGGAGGATGAACTCCCCAAACCACCAGCAGGGCTGCGGTCAGCCCACACTGCCAAGCCCTCGTGGGGTGCAAGTGGGCGCGGGCATTAGTTTGTCCCAGCCGTCCGAAGGCCTGGAAAGAGCGTCTGACGCTCGGTCCACGCAACAGGGGCTGAAGAGTCACCACTGACAGTTATTAGCCTATTATTACACGTACGAATTACCTCTTTCATACGCATGCCTATCCTTCAGGGGCTTTATTAACGGACATTAACCAACCCAATTAGCAAAAGACACTCTATCTGTGTAATCAGTAGCTTGAGGCTTTATCCTGCCTTGCTCTTAAAGAGAAAAGGTATTTGATGTTGATCAGCTTACACTGTACAATTGGAGAAGAGGTCGGGGCTCGGCCGGAATGCTCTGATCCCTGGGGTCCCGTTAGGGTACCCGGCCCTCCAAAGACCCGCGGGTTGTGGTGTTTAAGCGTCTCCAATTGCTTCCTCTCGCATCCAAGCCCCTCCCTGCTGTTGGCATGGCCTTCAACATGAGGAAGGGGAAATATTTATTTTTATTATAAACGTAGAGGCCCAAGCAGTGAGGAACCTTGTTAAACCCTCCAAGCCCAGTTCTGCAGAAAAGCTCAAAATCCAACCTTGAGTACTGATTGCAAGGTTTTTTTTTCTAATCGGACGCCAAGAGGAACTCAGTGGGGAAAGGTGTGTCGGGGCCGGCCCTGGAGGGCAGCTCGCCTGTTTGCGTCTCTGAGCGAACAGGCCGGTTTCAGAGGGGCCAGATGTTCTAGCTAAGAGCTGCAGGCTGCAGGCTGCGTGTGTGCACGCCACACAGGACTTGAGAACCGGGCTCTCATCCCGTCTGAGTGATCGGGCTGCAGGGGGTTCACCAAGAGGGCCCCGTGTTGGAAGTGACCATGGTGCACGGGCCAGGGGCCCTTCTGCACTCCTCATGGGAGCCCCAAGCTCCATTTTTTTCATTTATTTTCTTTTAAGATTTTTTTTTTTTGATGGAAACCATTTTTAAAGTCTTTATCGAATTTGTTACAATATTGCTTCTGTTTTATGTTTTGGTTCTTTGGCCGCGAGGCATGTGGGGTCTCAGCTCCCCGACCAGGGATTGAACCCACACCCCCTGTGTTGGAAGGCGAAGTCTTAACCACTGGACTGCCAGGGAAGTCCCCCCAAACTTTAGTAGTTTGTGACCCTGCAGAGCGAGCTCTGTGGCTCTGGGTAACTGCCCCACTAGCTTTTCTTTTCTTTGTATTTATTTACTAGGCGCGCCGGAAAACTCATAACCGGGGGTTGCTCGGACCATCTTCCCTCTGACCACCCTCGAGTTCTGGACGGGAAGGAAGATGGCCTCTGCCTTCCTTCCCGGCACCTGAGCCACCTGAACGAGGGAGCTGGTGTTTCACCAAAGCATCCTTGAACCTGCCCAGCTGCCCAGCACCGCCCACACCCCCAGGCTGAGCCATCCTGAACATAGCCGCATCGGTGATCCAGGCTGGCTGTCCCCTCACCCCTGGAGCACAGAGAAAGGCAGACCTCCCACACCGAATTCCATCTTTCGCCGAGGCGACAGTCACCTTGCAGGGCCTGGCGGTGCGTGCGGCCCGGCTGCCCTGCCCACACGTCTGGCTGCCCCAGGAGCTCTGTCCCTGGATCCGACACTTCTGGGGGCGGAGCTGGATTTCCTGCTTGCAACCCAGATGCTCGGGCAACGGCAACGAGCAGACCTCCCTGACTTCATTCCAGGGCCCGTTTTAGAGGGACGGAGCCTCTTTTCAACTCCATCAAGTAGGATTCTCAGGCTTTTTTTTTTCCATTACTTCTCAAAATGAAGTTCAAACGCTTTAAGTCTGAAAGGCTCATCTCTTTTCTGATCATCCTTGCTTTTATTCTCTGCGGCCTGTTCTCATGCACTTACGCGCACACACGCACACACGCACACGGCCACACACGGACTGTCTGCCCATCACAGGCAGGTGGGCGCGAGTCCGCCGGCTGCTCACGGAAGGCAGGACAGACGAGGAGACCTGGGTGCAAACACTGCAGAAGCCCCTTCAAAATATTTGGGTTTGTCAAAATCCCAAACCGCTGTTGCCAGGCACTTTTCCCGCTAGTGTTTGAGCCCTCGGGTATTTTAAAGGAAATGAAATCCGTGTGTTTCTGATTTATTTATACTTAACTCATCAAAATGCTGTTTTAAAGCACTATTTTGTGTCCAAAATGCCCTTTATGCCTTTTTTCCCTTCCAAACGAAAAGCCATGTTTTGCCAAGTGTATACGACCTTAAACGCTAACATATTCAAGGCTCTTTCGAAAATCGAGCTCGCGAAGTCCAAACAGACCTGAACTGGAACCGACGCCCGCTGCCCCCGGAAACCCAGCACTGGATGGGCAGGCGACACCTTTTGCCCCCCTGCTTTTAGCTCTGTGGCTCTGCCCCAAGCAGGGGGTCCACCTGTCCCCACCATTGGAGCCCCCCGGTGCTGTGTTCAGTGGGAAATGAGCAAATTTCCCAGAGACGAGAATCCCCAATTCTGGGGTTTCACAGGCCCTCCCAGAGCTCTAGCTGGCCTAGCTCAAGGTCACCTTGAGTGTGGCGCCTGCTTGCCCCGAGGACAAGGGGGCAAATGCTCCTCCCGGAAGAGGCGGGGGCTCCCGGGTCCTGTGGACCCCCAAGTGCCGTTTCCCCCACACGTCAGGGTGACCCTTCTGCCTCATCACCCCCTTTGGACCTGCTGAGCGCAGGCAGCCAGGTGAGCACACAGTTCTGATGTCGGTTTAAACCACTTCAGACCAGCACCATATTTTCTCTCCACTAAGAGAAGAAAAAGGTGACGGTGTCAGCCCTGAGCGAGTGCAGGAGGGGAGGGGACAGAGCCCCACTTGCCGGCTAGGTCACTTAGAGGGGGACAAGCTCAGGCCTCCAGAGGGATAAACAAATGCAGTGCTAGCAACACTGTCCCCTGACCTATAACACGGGGCTCAAGTGCTATGCTTTGGGTGTGATATTTATTTCTGGCCGATTTCATGCGATGGAGTTCAATTATGAATTTGATTGCTTTTTTTCGTGCACGACATAAAATCCTTTATCCTCACAGCATTTAATTGTGTTCCCTGGCAGATTTGGTATTCATCATGGCCCTGCTGTCCCCAGCCCCAAAGATAAACCATCCGAGGGGCAATAAATGTCCACTCTGATTACTGATGCTTTCAGGGAAATTGATTATCTATTTGAGGGGCGGAGCAGGCTGATGTATTACTGCCTCTTTCCCTCACACGAGAGCTTCCCCGAAAGACAAATCTCTTGAACGGTGCAGTGGATTTTCTATTATATTTAACATTTTCCAAAGTGATGCCGTTTTATCTTAATATTTGGAAAAGGAGGAACAGCTTTCTGATGGAGCCCGGAATTCTCCGTCATCCGCTCGCGGCATTTAAAGTTGAGAAAAGCAATGAGATAACAACTCAGAGCCTGGTGGGGGTGAGAGGGGCTGCTTCCTTATTCTGGTTGCACATCCTCTGTCCCACAGCCGCGGCTGAGCGCCGGGGCCCACGTGACATTCGCATCACATCTGTGATTTACTGAGAAATGTGTTCCCGGGGTTGTGACATTAGTGTGTGGCCCAAATATTCAGAATTCATGGAGTCTTTTCCTGCAACCCACGGGAAGAAAAGCAGGCTTTGGAAGAGTTTAACTGGATCCGAAGGAAAAAAAAAATCCAAGCGATTTTATTCTCGATTCAACAACACCACATACTTTGATGGCCAGAATGGCTTTCTCCCTTTTGTCATAATTTTTAAAATGCGTGTGGGGGAGGACCGTGTTGTGCTCACACACCTGTGTGGGGAGGTGCCGCCCCCTGGGCTGGGAAGGAGCTGAGTCCAGAGATGAACTTCGGCTCATCAGCCTCGCTTCTATTAGTCAAAAGATAACAGGTGTTATAAACGCGAGTTTGCCTCCGCGAAAATCAATAGTGACTCCATAATCAACATCGTGATTAGCTGTACCCTGGTCACGATTAGCCCAGGCTGTGTTCATGCAATAATTCCCTAACGGCAGAAACAGGCCTTTATTTTGGCAGCGGCAGAGGCGGGGGATGGGGGTCATTTTGGCCTCATCTTGGCCCTCAGCAGATGCAGCGCACCTGTGGGCAGGTGGTCCCAGGGCGGACGCCCGGCTCACACTCACTTCTGGGAGTCCTGGAGCTGTGCCTTCCATGGGGGCTGATCTGAACGCCCGTCAGGCCTCCCTGGGCCTCCCTGGGCCTCCCGAGTAGCCAGCCCCAGGCTTCGCTGGCAGGGTGGGCAGGCTGCACACTTTCTCCAGTCCCCTTTGGATGCAAAGTGCCCGATCTCCGGGGTTTGGAAACCACCGGCGGAGGAATCATGGGTGGGGTGCACCTGAAGGCACAGAACTGGTCGCGGTCACAGTGCTGAGGGCTGAGCTCTCGTTCTCACTCCCAACCCAAGGCCCCACCCTGGAAACATCCAAAGATTTTGCAAAATGCCGGTGCCTGGGCCCACCCCCATCTCATGAACGTCATGGGTGTGGGCCGGGAGGGCGCGGGCATCGCAGTTTGTGAAAGCTCCCGGGTGATTCTGGAGTGCGGCCAGGGCGAGAGCAGTCCCAGCCCTGCACGGGGTCTGGGAGCAAGGCGGCTTGGCGGGGGTCTGGAACATCCCAGCAGGCTCCACCATCCGAAGCCCACCGAGAAAGGAGGGACGGTGGACGGCGGGCTGAGAGCTCCCACCCCTCGTGGTGGAGGGAAGGAGGGAGAGCTTCCCAGAAGAAAGAGGAACCCAAGCATTGGGCCTGTGTGGAGCCTCGGGAAATGCATCCCAGGCCAGGACTGCTTGAGCAGCAGCCGGCAGGCGGGGGGCCAGCTCGCCCCTGCGGGCAGCGAGGTCTGTCGTCCTCGGCTCTTCCCCGGGCTACTTGCTTTGTGGAGGGTGGGCCCCATGGGACCTGAGTGCAAGGTCATGGCGCCTGACGCTGAGGCCGGCCCTGTGGGTGCATCTTCCCTCCCCACCTGGGGCACGAGCACCACGCCCGCAGGCCCCTGTCGGGGAGCAGTGAGTTCCCCGCCATCCGGAGCAGACCCCGGGGTCCAGGGAACAGAAGAGCGAGAAGCCATCATCACGAAGTTTCCTGTGCTGTCCTGTCCCCCGACAGGCTTTCCCGCACACATTTCTCCACACCACGAGAACTCAGAGAGGGGCTCCCGGGTCCTGAGCCTCAGAATGAAGGGAGAGTGATTCTCCATGAGGGACTCACGTGTGCATGCACGCGTGTGTGTGCGTGTGTGTGCATGCCTGTGCTTCGTGTGCACGTGTGTCCCTGCTACACCTGTGAGCACGCGTGTGTGTCACGTGAGCTCAGGCTCCGGCCCGCTCGGGGCCTAGTGCGAAGGGGCCGGATGCAAAACGCCCATCCTGCCTCTGCTCCTTTGGGAACTGCGCTGTGGGCGTCGTGCGTCTGAGGCCAGACTTTTTCCTGATTGACGGCCTGGGCAGTAACTCTTTATTTTTAGTGAAGAAAATACAGTGGTTATAGACTGGGTCCACTCGGTACAAAGGGGTCCCACAATGCAGGCTCGGGCATTCTTCCCTTATTGGCACAAAGACCATGCATCCAGGCAGCTCTTCGCATCTTACAAAAAAAGTCCCACGTACGTTATCCACTTTGATTGTCCCTCTTACGCTGTGAGGCAGCTCAGCAAGGTTAAGCGACTTGTCTGAGGTCACACAGCAGTAGAATGCACCAGTGCCTGGGGGAACCAAGTCCAGGCCTCTGCTTCCGTCAGCTGGAAGCTGTTTCCCTAAGGTCAGAGTGAGACAGAGGCAGTGGGGCCCTGCTGGGACTTTCTCCAAGGTCTCCTTCTATACTAGTGCCGCCCACGGTGGTCTAAAGCAGCGGCCATTCCAGGGCCGGCCCTGCCTGAGCCATCACCACTGTCCACCCAATGGACCTCTGGCCTGTAACGTGCTGCTCCCCAGACTGTGTTGACTGCAGGGGTCCAGCGTCCTGGTGCAGCGTGGGTGCTCAAACTGCAGAGTGCGGAGTGGCTGCCGGATGCTGGCTTTGCTGGGATCGTGGTGGTTTTCTCAGGGCTGGGCCGTGTCGGGCTAGCTGTCCTTTCTCGCCCAGGCAGCCTGTCTCTAAGAGGTCTCAGCAAGGACCTCTCCGGGCAGGGCAGAGCATCGGCCTCCGGGGAGGTGAGCAGACGGCCTCCAGGCCTCCAGGCCTCCAGGCCGCTTGCACCTCTGTGCTCCTGTTTGCCCAGCTGTAGCAGCACTCCGTCCACTGGAACTGCTTCGAGGCTGGGCCCTTCTAGACCATTCCAAAGTTCGCCGTCCACCTGGCCTTTCAGGTGGAGGGCACCACGGGAAGCCAAGGTGGGCAGCAAGACCTGAGGACGACAGTGTGGCTTGCTCAGCCAGAGGCGGCTGGCGCCGCTCCAGAGTCGTCCCAGGCCCTGGTGACCTGGTCCAATGCCCACCGAGCGGACCAGGTTTGGAGGACACCAGGGGAGGCCTGCTGGCACCTCCTGGACTGGCCTTGCAGCAGGTGTGTCTGAGCCGGATCAGGCCCGTGAGCTGCCCCAGCTGATGGCTAAGGTGCCGAGGCCTGGCTCCACATGTGTGAGCCGGCGGGGGTGATGGGCGGAATCTAGGGCCTGGAGGCAAGGAGGAAGGTCCTCGGATGGAGAGCCGGTGCAGGCTGGGCTCCGAGCAAAGTGCTTGCACCTCCCCCGCTGCTCCCGTGGGTACTAGGCATCGTCTGTGCAAGGTGAGGCTCAGGTCTGAGATGCGGGCAAGCTTGTCCTGCAGAGTTCCGCCGCAGGCTCTTACCGTCCGAGGTTACGTGGTCAATGGTTTTCAGGAGAGGTTCATTATTACCTCGGCGCCGAACATCTGTGGCCAGCACGGCCCCCTCGCCGGTTCCCCAGGGAGCCCCCAGCAGTCTGGATCCTTATTCTACACCGACTTCACGGATCCCGAGGTCCTCCAGCCCAGAGGGGGTTGGCCGTTCCAGGTCCTAAGGCTCACCCACGTCGGGGAGATGGTTCCCGAGATTCCAGGGGGAGCCCCCCACCTCCCCACGTCCCACATCAGTGGCTGGGGGCAAAGCCGGGTAAGAGTCGAGCGTGGTGGGTTACGGTGCTCCGCCCGGCAGTGTCGAGCTGGCCCCTCTCCCGGGCCCGTTCAGTTATTAACCCTCGTAGGACATTATCTCGCACCGAATCTCCCGGGTGCAGAGCCGCGGCCGGGCTCTGGGAGAATGTTCTCGTCCTGTTCCCGAGCGCCGCAGACAGGCCTGGGTGATCATTAACCCGGCTCCTGATCCCCTCTGCTCTGAAGATGCGCCTGCCGCTCCCGGCCAGCCCCGGCCCTCTCCTCCCACGCTTGGACCCCTTCCCCCGCCCCCGCTCCGAGGGGAAAGAATGGGAAAGCAGGTCCTCCGGGAGCTGGCACGGCAGACAATGGGTATCTTGTGTGAGTAATCTAGCGCTGTGGCCAGTCAAGCTGGTTTCTGGGCCCGCTGCCCTGACCCTCTTTAGAGAGGCTCGCTCTCCCCAGCACAGTGTGAAACATTTCCTTTCACTGCACTGACACTCTGCAGATTGAGACATCAGCTTGGTCCAACTGCAGCAAATTAGCAATTTTTCTTTTGCTAATTGGAAATAAAAATGTTTGCTGAGGGAGCCGTTCGTCGGCATGCGGCTTTCGGTTTCTGTGCACCAGAAGGGCAGCGTTGAAAACGCGTCCCGAGAGGCTGCCCACCCCGGGGTGCCCCTCACCGCAAATCCTAAGGGGCCTCAGGGCTGCGGTGTGTGGACACGCCCCTCCTTGGCAGCTCACCTGGGACCTGGGCATCCCTCGCATCCCGGACCCGTGTCCTGGAGGAGCCGGGCCCCGGGGCTGCTGCCCCCACTTCAGAAAACCATTAGAATTGGGCAGGTTGCAAAGCTGTCGGGTGAGAAAGCCCTTTGCCGGGAGGAGGGAAGCAGAAAATCACGGGTGGGGAGCCAGGCAGCCTGCACCGCTCCTAAGCACCGAGCGCGCCCCGAGAGAGCCAGCTGGGCCATCTGATCTCTGAATAAGTGTGCAGGGGACGGCACGCCCTTGCCCCGGCACGCACCCAGGAAGCACCGTCCTCCGGCCCGCCCCCCAGGGGACTTGTAGCTTCAGCCCCCCTCAGTTCCAAGGGTGGAAAAGAGCCGGGCACTTAGGTAGAAGGGGACGGAGGCTCCTGCCGGGGTGGAGAGGAAAGGAGGCCTCTTCTGCGGATTGGAACAAAGAAAGAAGAGCCTCAGGGAAGGCCCAGAGCATCCCTTCCAGAGGAAAGTGGCCCAGGACCTTCAGATCGAGTGAGGCGATTTGGAAATCTGCGTATAAACGGAC
>NW_020174791.1:2289425-2321181 GCF_003031525.2 Neophocaena asiaeorientalis asiaeorientalis
CACGCATGTGAGCCTCGGGGCGGCCGCGTGCGCAAGTGCGTGCTGTGGACCGGCGTCCAGCCTCTGGGGTCCACGGCGACCCCGGCTCCCCCGCGGTCCCCAGGGTCTCTCAGGAATCAGGCTGTCGGGCCAGCGCCTAAAGGGTTACCGTGTTCCCCCTCCCTGTTTTTCTGATAAAGCATTTGACAGCCATGCCTAATAATTCTTTCTGCTGGGTTTTTTTTCTTGATGTCTTTATGTGAATATGAAGCCAGAATGAAAGGCTTTGGGGGACCCCCACGAGAGAGGAAAAGCATGAAACGGGGGGAAGAAAGACGGTGCGGGGGGCTCCCCGCCGTGAGCCAGGCATCTCCTTTGGCAGCCCGCACTTGGCTTCAGAGGGTCCTTTGTAAGTGGAAACGAGTCTTCTTCACTGGGCCACGACAATAGGTGTTTTGTCAGAGGGGGCCGGGTGAGGGAATCGCGGCTGCAAGGGGCTAGCCCCCGGGGCCTGCAGATGTTGGACGAGGGATGATTTATTGCTCCAGTGTCCTCAGTGGCATTTGGCTACCTTCCCAGACCCCAACGTCGGTGACGGAGGAGGGAGGAAGGCGAGGGGGGAGGGGGGACAGGGCGGCACGGCTGAGGGGCCCCCTGACACCTTGTCTGGGGGGGGTGGGACGGCAGCATGCCGGTACTTCAGGGCAGAGGAGAGGGCAACCCAACCAGTCCTGAACAAGCTTGCAGAGAACTTGAAGAAGCCAGGCTGAGGCTCTCAAGAACATTCCCACGTTTTTTTTTTGGATTTTTTTTTTTTTTTTTTTTTTTTAAAAAGCTGCACGGGACGCGGCGACAGAGGAGCAATGACTTGGGTGAAAACGGTTTGCTCTCAGAAGCCACCGGCCTGGCCGCGGTGGCTGGCACCCTGTCCACTTCCTGCACTGATGCGGTACCAGCCGCGTCCTCGCCCGGTTCCCCGGTGGCCGCCTGTGTTCCGGCAGCCAGCAGCTGGCGTCGTTTCACCCGAGCAAGGAGCAGAGAGCAGCGGTTCTCCCTGGGTTCTGACCTGGCCCAAACCCGAGAGGCCGTAGACCCAAGTCCAACCAGGAGGGCTGTGCCCATGGGGCCCCCGCTCCCAGCCCAGACTAAGTTAAGTCTGGAGGAGGCGGGCAGCCTCGGCATGGTTTCCCGAACCAGGAGCCTCTGAGCCGCCCGGGCGTCCCCCGCGCCACACCCCGCTGAGCTGGCACGCCGGACACCCAGCCACGGAGGCGCTGGGCTGTTGCCAGGGGAAATGAGTTGCTGCTGGACAAGTCGCTCACAACCGAGAACCGCAGCTTCCTCGCGAATCCCGCGTGGGGAGAATTCCATCTGGGGCCTCATCCCGTCTTGGAAGGAGTTTTGAAAATACCAAAACTTGGATCGAGGAGCCCTGGCGGGGCGGTGTGGGGGGGGCGGGGAACGTTGCATAAAAACACCGTCATCCCCGGTCCGGGGCTGGGTGTCCTGTCTCCCTCTGACCTCACAGCACTCCAGCCGGGAGCGGCGCTGGACACCGAGTTTCATTATGTGCAGGAGCCGGCACGATCCCGGGTGGTGGGTTCGGGCCGTCAGGGGCAGCAGGGGCCCCCGGCAGGGACGGGGAGGGGCCCGGAGGCAGGGCGGGAGGCGGGTGCGGCGGACGGTGGGCGCTCGTCGCGGGACCGGCCGTCAGCGATCTGTCAGCCGCGGTGTGCGGTTGACAGCCCGGCGGCCACAGTCCCACCCTCTGTGACACCAAGAACGATTTCAACGTCTTTAGCCTCAGGTTCGGGCCGGGCCTTCGTTCCACAAGGCCAGACGCGGCCTAACGACAGCGTGGACCATGGCTCCTCTCCCAGGTCCCGGGAGACGCGGAGGCTCCCACCTACACGGTCTGCGACAGGCACGCGGTCTGCCCACCTAGGCCGGGTCCAGCAGGGAGAGCCACCCTGGAGCCCCGCTGGGCCACACGGCACTCTGAAACCCACGGGTCCCTGGATGGAGCATGCCGTGCGTGTCTCCTCCAGGCGGGCTGGCGCTCGGAGAGGCTCCAGCGTTCCTTCCGAGGAGGGGGCCCGGGCTGCGAGGACCCACACGCAATGCTCTGAGTGGCCATCGCCGTCCGGCTCTCAGCCCGTGGCCCTGATGTGTCACCGCGCTGGCACGGACGTGAGAACCACTCTGGGCTTTTTTGTTCACGGGACAGTATTTGGACACAGCCCGTCCAGCGTCTTGAGGGCCTGGCAACTGCCACGTCAGCACAAGTATCCCCCCCCGACTTTTCCCTGGGATATGCAGACACATTTTTCCCATGGAAAGAGAGTGTGGCCTTTGTGAGGGGGGCACGGCCAGCCCGGATTACAGTGGAGATTAATCCCAAACAAGAGACAAGCAAATTAGACAAAGGGAATCACACACTTCACTTTTCAATGGATGTTTTCATAAATGTATGAATAATTTAAATTATCATTGCCGAGTATTTATTCGAGTGTTTCAGGGGGAAAATGCCTCCTCTTTCTTCTCCCTCGATCCTTTGCATTTCTGTCTCATCTCTTTTATGTGCTGCATAGGCTGTTTTCTTGCCATCTGAATCGGTCCGGGACAATGGGATGTATGAGGCTGAAGGGCTGCGGAAGAATGCCGCCCTTGTTGGCGATGCCGTGCTTGACATTGATTAATGAGGGTGCGGACACGGGCAGAATCTCTGAGAGCCAAGGGGAAATCAGAGGGCCCGAGGGCACCCCGAGGCGGAGGGCAGGGCTGGCAGGAGAAGGCCACGGCCATCCCTCCACGCCCAGTGGGAAAAGGCAGCGGGGGGAACCCAGCACCGGAGCCTCCAGCACCGGAGGGTCCTCTGAGGACAGGGCACCGGGAGGGAGCCCAGGTCCTCCATCTGCTTGGGGAGGGCGAGCGAGCCAAGGTCAACGTGCCGGGGACACCGGGCAGTGCAGCCAACCTGCCCTTGCCGGCCGGCTCCCACCCTCCCAGACATGCTGCCCCCCATCTAAGGGGGGCTGGCCCAGAGAGCGCGCCTCCGAAGGGGTCACAGTGGACCGTGGCCACGGCTAGGCCTTGATGAACTTCCACGAGATGGGCACTTTCTCCCTGATATGGGCCACGCGTACCTGCCAGCCCCAAAACGGGTCTGGCCTCTTCTGTTCTGTTCTATTCCACTTCACCCCAGTCCATCCCCTCCTGCCCCGTTTATCTACTTATTTTTGTAATAGGAAACAGCACCTGCGCCTGACCCCTCGACCGTGAGCTCAGGACGGACCCTCAGGACCGATGGAGGTGACGGTCAGCAGACGGGATGGTGTCACTGAGTGGCCTCGCGGTGACAGCCCAGTCGGCTGAAATGAATATCTTCACCGACCAACTGTGTAATCCACCTACAGAGGCCCCAGGGCTTAGTTCTGCCGCTGCTGACCTCCCAGATTGAGGGCCCGAAGGGAAGGTCCGGGAGGCGGACACCCAGGGCGCCACGCCAGGATCTCCGCTGGTGAAAGGGCAGGTCTGCAGCAGAGCTTGGGCTGGGGTCCCCTTGGCCAAGGTCAAGATCGTTGCCACCCTCTCCCCGGCTGCGGCGTTTCTCTTGCCAGGGCCTGACACACTATGCGGGTGAAGAAAGAGTCTGGAGACAGCGCCCACCTCTGAAGATGCTCCCACTTTGGGGGCCACCTCTCTGGCGTCCGCAGGATGGTGTCACGGTGACTCCTGCCACGGCCTCGGGGCCCAGCGAGCCCGACTGGGGCTCCTGCTTTGGGAAACAGCTCCTAAAAGCCGCCGTTGCTCTGTTCGGCCCGACAAAGGCGTTGTCGCTTAGACGTAGAGAGGGGGGGCTGGGAGTTGCCAGATATGGGCCCTCCGCAGGCCTAGAAGTTTCTGGTTTCTGCCCGACAGGAGAGTGAAGAAGACGCCTATCTAGTAGGGAAACCACCTCCCCGCTCGTGCTCTCCCCGGGGAAGAAACATTTTACGGGGAAACGTTTTCACGGTGATGCTGACGCCCCCGGCCCCAGGGCCGGTTGTGCATCACGCAGAAAAGGGGGCTGCGATGGCATGACCGTGGGTTCCAGACCAGTGTGACCAAGTGACCACGAGACTCAGACACGTGTGCAGGCACAGCTCCCCTGGCCGTTCCGTTTGGCTCGCCGGCCACTCCCTCTGTTCTGCGTGCTTCTGAATTAATGGACCGGGCGAGTGGCCTCGATAATGATCTGGAATCGCAGGATTAACGGGGGGCGGCGAGGTCATGTGGGAGGGCGCCCGCCTGGCCTTGTGAGTCCTCGGTCTACAGCCTGGCTGTGACCTTGTTTGTGGGTGACCTCGGGTGGACACGGCGTCCCGGAAACCCCGCTTCCCCGCCTGGACAGAGTGGATCCGATTGGGAGCTGCTCTGCCTCCTGGCGTCCTGGGGAAACACTAGGTTAGAACACAAGGTGCTTAGAGCACGCCACGGACCAAGCTTGCATGTAGCGACCCACACTTCGGCCCAGGCCATTCCTCCCGCGTTCAGAGGCCCGTTCCCCGAGGGAGGTGAGCACAGACTCCCTCCAGGGGACCGCACACCATCACCCTCCGAGCTGAACTGCAGGGCACCGCCGGCCCACTTGTGGCTTCCCAGCCGGTGACAGTCCTGAGTGGCAAATTACAGCCATCACAATTTTATAATTACAGCGGCTGACGACCGGGGCCCTGCCCCACGCCCCCCAGCAAAGTACGGGGGGGTTGTGTCAGCAAATTAAGCAAACACGGTTATATCTACAGCTTGATGGATTTGCCATGTTTAATTCATAAAGATTTGAGTGTTTTTCTTTTTTTTCCCTCCCTATTACCGGCTAATTTGGGGATCCAAAAATCTGTGTTTGTTGGTGCCACTGGCGGTGGTGGCCCCTTTCTGGCAAAGCAGGCGCTGCCGGCGTGGAGGATGGGGTTGGCGGAGGCTTCCGCGAGGCCTCCCAGGGAAGCACGTGGCAAGTGGACAGGGGGAGGGGGCACCCTTTCCTTCCTCAGGTGACATCGTCCTACTGCAGGAAGCCCCTCCGGGTCCCCCGCCAGCAGCTCTGTTGGTTAGACCTTTTAAAACCGTGCTGCCGGGGCGGGGTGCGGGGGGCGAGAAATCCAGTGAAGCAAATGGCCGCGAGCCCCGTCCCAGGAACGAGGGAGAGGATCCCTTACAGGGCCGGGCACTTACAAACGACCCCTTTGACGCTGAGCTTCATGGGCAGGACAGAGAGCCGGGGGCAGTGACAGAGCCAGGCGTAAGGGCCACGGAACAGCACACGTCGGGCGGGAGCCAAAGGGACGCCGCCTGGTTAATTTTAATTTGCGTGGAGCCCATATATCGGGGTAAGCGAGGCAGCAGCGACTCGGGGCCAGAAGACAAGCCGCCCTTCGCTCCAACTTTCAAGACTCCGGAAGTGCAGGGATTTGCAGCCAGGACCTCGGGGTGGGGGGGGCACCCCACGAGGATGGAGGGACGGATAGGCTTCGGCCCGCCTAGGGCGTCCGCATCAGGGGCCAGCCCCGCCCTGTCCCAGCCTGGACTCTCAGATTCCTGCAGTGTCCCCACCTCAGGCCACCCTGCCCCCACCTTCCACTTGGGCTGGGGCTGGGGTTGGGGGGGCATCGAGATCACCTGAAAAGGCAGCCGGAGGGTGACCCAAGCCCTGAGCCCCGGCAGGGACAAATGAGAAGCTTAACTAGTGCAAGACGGCATAAAAGGGAGAGGGAAAAGGAAGAACAAAGCTTCCGCCAATTTGCTCTTTTGGGCTTTGTGAAAACTGGCCCCTTTCCCAGCGATCGCCCCCATTGAATGAGGTCGAGCGCGCAGCTCTTCCGCAGCTCTGATGGGTTTTCACGGGGTGGTGAATGGGGTGCAAATTAGCGGAGCCCTCGGGAGGCTTGTTACTGTCACTCCCAAACTGACGTCCAGAGGCAACGTGAGCACTAATCAATCCACAGAGCTCGCCCATTATCGGGGCAAGGTAGGAAGCTATTTACTGTCTTCTCTTTCACGGGTCTTCCATTTTGCCCACTGCGGCGAGGCGTTCCGAGGGGACAGAGCCGCAGACGCACACCTTCGCCGCCTGCACGCTCACGCTCAGGCCCTGGCTGCCAGTCATGGCACGCAAGCGTGCACACATTCAAGTACGCACACACACCCAAGCACACCTATGCACGCACACACACAAGTTTGCACGCACACATTACACACAAGCACATATGCAAGCACACACACGCACAAGCACACATGCATGCACGCACACGCAAACATGGGTGCACGTACATGCACATACACAAGTTTAAATGCGTGCTCACACACACATGCACACACAAGCACACACCCCATGGAGGCACCCCGTGCCCCTTCCTGCAGGTTTAGTGCTCTCCAAGAACCAAGGCTGGCTGGTGGCTGAGATGCTGGGGTAAGCAGCCACGCGGGTGGAGTGGGGCACGGAGGGTGGCCAGCCCTGTCTTCCCACGGCCGTGGCGAATGGCCTCAAGCAGGCCCCGGAAGAGCGAGGACAAGGGTGGCCCTGGGGACAGAGTCCCGGCATCTCAGAGCAGAGGGACGAGCGGAGCCAAACCACACTCGTTTCCAACATTGAACCCACTGACGCCCCGACGCAACCAAGACATTTCATCTTACGCTAGACCCGTCTTTCCTTAGGGGCCCGCCAAGAGCTCATTTAGAAATAGATCAAGTCCACGGCTTCTGAAACTGGTAAACTAGGCCTTTAGAAGGGACACACAATCAAGCCAACCCTTTATTCATCTCGGGGTTGAGGTGGACGTTTCCAGGGAGGGACTCACATTTATTTCTGATTGTTCTACTTAGAAAGAAATCAGTGCTGACAATGCGACCCAGGGGCTCACGGTGAGCAGCCCGGTACCTGGCAGGCGGCAGCCTCTCAATGATACACACACCTAGGGAGTGACTGAACAGGCGAACAAACGTCTAATGAACCAATAAAATAAGTAAATGCCTGATGAGTAAGTAAACCAATATACGCTAATAAGTTAATAAACAAGTATCCAAGTGAATAAAGGCGTATACATCTAGTGAGTGAATAAATAAGTATCTAATGAATGACTAGATAAACACATGTGTACCTAGATGTCAAGGATAGCCCTTTCCAGAAGATGTGGTGTGTACACACACACACACACACACACACACACACACACACACTGGAATAGTACTCAGCCATAAAAAAGAGTGAAATAATGCCATTTGCAGCAACATGGATGGACCTAGAGATTATCATACCAAGTGAAGTAAGTCAGAAAGAGAAGACAAACGCCATATGATATCACTTATATGTGGAATCTAAAATATAACCTAAATGAACTCATCTACGAAACAGAAACAGACCCACAGACATGGAGAACAGACTTGTGGTTGCCAAGGCAGGGGGTGGGGGAGGGATGGAGTGGGAGTTGGGATGAGCAGATGCAAACTAGTATGTACAGGATGGATAAACAACAAGGTCCTACTGTAGAGCGCAGGGAACTATGTTCAAAATCCTGTGATAAACCATCGTGGAAAAGAATCTGAAAAAGAATGTGTATATACGTATAACTGAATCACTTTGCTGTACAGCAGAAATTAATACAACATTGGAAATCAACCATGCTTCAATGAAGTAAATTAAAAAAAAAAAAAAAAAAAGAATATCCCTTTCCAGCCCCTTGAATCCAGGGCACACATTCAACGGCAAATTCTCTTGGATTTTGATCCCTTAAACTTAGCATATGGTATCTGTTCTTTAGACCATGTCTAGGAAATATTTTATCAGCCTTAACATGTGGCTTAAGCTACTGAAATTGGACCTGAATGTCAAACACACACGCGCGTGCATGCACACCCACACCCACACCCACACCCACACACCCACACCCACACCCACACACACACACCTCTGAGAGTCTCCTGTGACGCCCTGGACTGGGCTGCCTGCAGGTCTGGGCTCTGACCTAGATTCTGAGTCTGCCCAGCCTCTTCCTGTGTCTGCAAGATGGGTCACCTTCCTGGGCCTCAGTTTCCCCATCTGACACAGGAAGAACATTCCTCATGGCAATAGCTCAGAGCTGAACGGAGCGCACACACACACCCACACCCACACCCACACCCACACCCACACCCACACACACACACACACCTCTGAGAGTCTCCTGTGACGCCCTGGACTGGGCTGCCTGCAGGTCTGGGCTCTGACCTAGATTCTGAGTCTGCCCAGCCTCTTCCTGTGTCTGCAAGATGGGTCACCTTCCTGGGCCTCAGTTTCCCCATCTGACACAGGAAGAACATTCCTCATGGCAATAGCTCAGAGCTGAACGGGTCACAGAGACAATGTCACCTGGAAGCCAGCCCTACTGCCCGTGCAGTCAGCCAGCCGCAAGCCCACAACAACGAAGTTTAACTGCAGAAGGACATGCAGGATACAGAGCACTGTTTTCTGATAGAATAAATCAACACATTCACCTTCTAGACATTCACACCTGGGTTACTTTTCAAAGTAAGATGATACTAATAATCCCTGATTTTCTGTGGCTGAGAAAGAAAGGTAGCCTTAAAGTGTCAGAGGTCCTCCTTGTAAATGTCTCTAGAAAGTGCGACCCTATTTCCGGTGTGAAATAAGGACTTTGCTAATGGGCCGGCAGGAGAATCAATGATAGAGAACGTTCTGTGAGTCCTCGCTAGCCAGGGCGGGTAGAAGGCAGCTAGTTGCAGATACTTTTCTAGAACATCGGCCTTAGCCAGATCCTCTCTTTCTGCCAGTTTGGAAAATTCTGAAGACAGTCCTGGGCCGCGAGACACATCTGTGGCCCAGAACTCGGGGAGGGTACTGCCTGGGGTAGGTGGGGCTGAGTCTCCTGGGGTCAGTTGCCAGGGAAAACTCCAAAGCAAAAGGTGCACTTGTAGTGAACTGGTGTTGCCGAAGGCTCCTGACCTGGAGTCCCAGGAAGCTCACCTGGGTGCCTGGCTTCCCCGCACCTGGGGTGCCTCCAGCTGAAACGTGTGGAGGGAATACGGCCCCTACAGCCACTCCATGTTCAGCGCTGCTGGTCTGGCCCCCAAGGGAGCCCTTTATGGAAGTCACCTCTCCAAACCTCCCCGGGAAAAGGGAGCCTGGGTTGGCTCCAGTCTGTCCAAGGTCGTGACGGGGCAGGTGTGGAGGCTGGGTCAACCCGTCAGCACCCGGGGACGGGCCACGGTGGAGCTGTATTCTCTGCTGATGAATGCAGGGTGTTGCCTGGACTCCTGTGGTTTTAAGTGTGACCATGATTGGTGAATCCCAATCGAAGGTTTATTTCATGTCCTTAACTTCCTGTCCCTTTCCTACTCCGGCATGAGTCTTTCCCAGATCTATCATTCATTTTTCTTGTCACTGGAGCCAAAACGCTCCCATACTTTTGACCAAGACCTTCAAGGCCACCAGATGCCACCCAACATCAGTCCTTCCCTAGCAAGCGTAGCCCCGATCATTCCCTTCTGAGTCTCTTGGAATTCCCAAGATGCCCTTGTGTTTGTGGATTCCCCAGAGTTACGCCCAAGGCCGCTCGCTCCCCAGCCCCCAAGCACAAGGAAGGCTGGAATAAGTCACCCCGACTGTGGAGATGCCACCCCGACCCACACAAGAGCGTGAATGCCCACTGATGCGAGAGCAAAATGGTTCTGTGCAGAGGGCGCCAGTTCCTTCCATCACCAAGAGCCTCTGCCTCTGCGTGGGGGTCCTGGCGGGGAAGCCACGGTGGCGTGTGTCCAGGTGACCCAGGCCGGCCACATCCCCTCATGCCATCGGGGCCCCCAGCTCTGCCTCCTGGCCCTGGCACAGCCCCGGGTCTGGATGGGCTGGAGAAGCCTCTCCAGGGCCTGCGGCCTGCTCAGCCGTCCAGTGGCTGGATCACAAGCTCATCCCTGTTCAGGGCCGGACAGAAGGCTGTAGAAGGGGCAGGAAGAGGCCCCTCCTCTGCTCTCTCCATGTCTCAGCTGTGGTCTCCTGGATGCCTGCACTGCAGCCTCAGGACAAACCTGGGGGCCCCCAAACTGGCCAGACCCTTCAAATAGAGAACAGGTGATGCACACGCCAGAGGCCATGTGGACGAGACCCCCCAGCCTGGTCCTGAGCCCACCAGCTATGTCACCCCCAGATCCTGCCTCAAAGGGGCCGATTGCACACGTTCCTCTCCTGATGCTGGCCGCTGGGCAGGAACACGCACACGGTAGGAGATCCGAGGAGGGCTAAGGCAGGATGGGGCTTGAGGCGCGGGTCAGGGCAGAGCAGGACGCAGCCGGCGCCTGGGCCCCCTGGAGCCTGTAAGCCTCGCGGGTCCCCTGTGGGCACCTGGTCCTGGCAGAGAACAAAGGTCTCGGAGGGCACCACAGGAAACTGTTCCAGAGGAAGAAGCTGGAATAGGGGGCTCACGGGCTCCTACTTAAGTCCCGTGGTTCTCAACGGGGTGGGGGTCCGACTGCCCAGGAGACACGGGCAATGTCTGGAGACACCTGGTCGTCACGATTGGGCTGGGGGTGCTCCTGGCATCCAGCCAACTAAACATCCTGCATCGCCCACTGCAGGGAGTGCCAGGCCCCAAGAGTCAGCGGAGCCAGAAATGCATTTGTGGGGGTCACTCCACTTGCCCCTGCCCCCCCCTTGGGCTGGTGCCCCTAGGACAGACACCCTGACTGTGGGGACCCCCACAGGCTGCAGAGGGACTGGCCCTCTGAACGTGGGACGTGCAGGGCAGACCGTCCCCTCCACAGTCCCGATCACCGCAACAGCCCAAGGGGCTGGGATCCCTGTACAGACAGGCACGCTGAGGCTGGGGGCAGTGGTGGAGTGACATTTTCAAGGCAGAGCCAGGATTTGAATCCAGGGCTGTGGAAACGGGTCTTGAGGCCACGCAGCCTTAAGGCCAGTGAATCGGGCAGAGGGCCTTCCGGCTGTTGCTGCCCACAAGCAAGGATCATAACTAAATCTGAAGGCGACTGCCTTAAAGAAGCGTCCGCTCCTGCGCTAGCTCTGCCCAGCGACCCTGAACTTCAAATGCACTTGCTTCCCCCTTGAAACTCAATGGCAGCACAGTGGCCTCCACGGGAGCAAAGCTTCAGTATCTGCACCAAGAGTGGAGGCCAAAGGCACTGACATCGTAAAACTAGCTGCTCAAAAGGAAACTGGCCTTACATTTAGGTCTTTAGTCCATTTTGAGTTTATTTTTGTGTATGGCATTCGGGAGCGTTCTAATTTCATTCTTTTACGTGTAGCTGTCCAGTTTTACCAGCACCACTTATCAAAGAGGCTGTCTTTTCTCCATTGTATACTCTTGCCTCCTTTATCAAAGGTAAGGTGACTGTATGTGCGTGGGTTTATCTCTGGAAAACATAGGCAGAACACTCTATGACATAAATCACAGCAAGGTCCTTTTTGACCCACCTCCTAGAGAAATGGAAATAAAAACAAAAATAAACAAATGGGACCTAATAAAACTTAACAGCTTTTGCACAGCCAAGGAAACCATAAACAGGACGAAAAGACAACCCTCAGAATGGGAGAACATATTTGCAAATGAACCAACGGACAAAGGATTAATCTCCAAAATGTATAAACAGCTCATGCCGCAAAGATACCACAACAATTATATTTATTGGAGTAAAGCAATTATACTCCAATAAAGATGTTAAAAAAAAAAAAAAAGGAAACTGGTTGGGCTCCTCCATCCAGGGCACTCACACAGTAGGGGCACTTGGAGGGGTGGAATTAATGAAATGACCTTGCATTTTGTAATTGCGAATTTCTTTCCCAGTCCTAAACAGGGGATAAATGCGCTGGGCTAGAACTCTCTGGGAAGTTCTTTTGGAGGCTCAAGCTGGCGGGGCTGGCACACTGGCCCCTGTGTGGACGCGTCCACCTGCCTGAAAGCCTCCTCCACCGACACCGTCCTTCAGGCTCTGGGTCCCGACTTGGCCGGTGGCTCCTTTGCCTTCTGTGGGCCGTGCCTGCCTTCCTGGGAGCTGGTGTACGGTGGAACACACAGGTGGCGTGCTCTCCTCCATGCACCCCCATGTGGGCTGCTCAGCGACTCAGAAGGGTCCTCGCTTCCTGGGCCAGACACCGGGCTCGAGTAGCCCCTGCAGGGGATTGGAGTCCCCAGCTCCAGTCACCTCGCCTCCCCTGGGGCTGTTTCCTTACTGCTGCTCAGGAAACAGACTGATGGTCCACAGGAGAGTAAACGGTACACCTGCCATTTCCTACAGCAGCCAGGTCTCTGCTCTGAGATGGGCAGTGCGGGCTGCCCTGCCGAGGGGCCCTCCCACTCCGCACACCAGACACGCGAGGGTCCCCGAGTGCCTCGCTGCCAATAAACGTGTGCTTGCTCGTCCCCAAGGGCACAGGTCCAAGCCCACCCGGCAGCCTCTCCTGGAAACAGCCTCGCTCAGCCCGGGACTCGGGCATGGCTGTGCTCTCTCCCCAGCTTCCAGCCAGAGCTGCACAGTAAGATCAGAGAACGTCGAAAATGCTCGCGCTCTGCCACGATTCTGTGCTGAGGAGCTCGTGAGCGTTCCGGAACAGGGGCTGTGAGGCTAGGCCCCGAGACACCTTGAAAGGGCCAGGACTTGCCGTCTACACGGGCATCGTTCTTGCCGGGGCACCTGGCAGGCCTCCCCTACTCCATGGACGGGAGGGACACACGGGCCCCAGTGAGCAGCGGCACCGCCAGACTACCCGTGACACCCCGAAACGAAGGCAGAGTGCCGACAGCCCGATTCCATGCCTAAACACCCACTCTCGGGCACTGACGCTCGGGGACCCACTCGCGTTCACCGGACAGCACTTCGGGGTCAACACAGGAGAGGTGTGACCAGGCTCAGGTCTGTGGGGGTCAGTGGGCTCTCAAAGGCCACCATCGGCAGCTCTGGGACCCCCGACAAGGCGCCTTTGCTGAGAGACTTGGGACAGCGGTGCTGCTTGGTGCCGTCAGGGACACGAACGAGGTGGGGTGCTGTGAACCGGTCTGAGACTCCAGGAACCCCTGGGGAAAGCGAGCCTCATCGTGGGCTGGTCAGGGCCCAGCTGGACCAGGCAGGGGTGGCGGCTGTGCACCTCGCTCTCTGCAAAGCCCTGAAGTCTGGAGTCGGGGCCCTTTGTGTCCCCCGGGCTTTCAGTTCCCCTACGAGAGGGTTAACTGCGCGGGACCCCGAGATTCCGGCCGCTAATCTGGCACATGCGGCCCGCACTCCGAGGGTAGAGTGGGCAAGGGGCAGCCGGCTCCCCTCGCCGTGGGGGACCGTGAATAGCAAATCAGCTTGTCCAAGTGGGCAATTACCAGGGGCCGAGCCAGCCTGTCCTCGGCTCCCCCCGGAGGCACCCCAGCCCCCAAAACCTCACACATACCACTTTCCTTTCATCTCCTCCAGGCCGGCCTGAGAATCAGATCCTGCCTCGTTCCTAATTCTGATTCTTTTTAAAAAACGGATTAGGAAAATCTCATCTGGAAAATTAATTAATGTGTGAATTCAACAAATATTTACTGAGCGTAGCACTTTGTTAAGTATTTAGTTTTTACATAACTTGTATGTTTCCCCCTCCCACTTTTGGTTGGCTGGTCAAGTTTCTGGCTGCTCCATTTCTGTATTTCACGCATTTAGTTGCTACTTCCAATAATATTATTCTCTAATTCAATTATTAAGATATATTCTTGCATACCCAGTTGGCCACCAAAGCACATATTAAACCTCGAAATTTTAAGTGGACACAGAAATCAAATGGCCTTGCCGGACGACTGGGGTCAGGCGTCCTTGGCGGCCACGGCCCTGCTAACCCGGGTGACACGGCCCACCGTCCCAGGAAATCGCAGGAGACGGGGACTCTTTGGAGGCCCTTGATGAGTGCCCAGCGATTGTGTCCGCTGTCATCCCACCGCTGGCACTGGGGATTATTTTCAATGCCCCATTTTCCCGTCCCCCTAACCCTCCTGTCACTGGCTGTAGGTAAGTACACCCTCCTAGAGCAGCCCCCGCCCCCAGCCAGACAAAAGTGAACTGGCCTCTTCTTTCCCCAAGAAAGGAAGCCGAGCCTTTTCATGGGCTGTGAATGGGGCCCCTCATTTAGGCCGCATTATACCCGGGCCTTCATTTCCCCTTTCCTTCTTTCCCGCATTCAGGGGGGCTCTGACTTCAACTAATTCAATGACAATCCCGCCAGGCCTTCCCAGCTCCCGACTCGGGAGCACATTGTCTGGGGTGCAGCCTTCCCCTCGGCCGGGTCCGCTCTCCAATTAGCCAACTGCTGGGCCTTCTGTCCTCCCCGCTCCTCCCTGCCAGCCGCTCATTTTTAACCATTTCCTTTTGAACCGGACTGCGGAGGGCCCTTGGGGAGCGCCTGGCGCCGGGTCGGCCGACCCGGGCTCAGGTCACACTCGTGCTGCAGAACCGGCACTGGCCTTGCAGAAGACGTGAAGACCAGGCATAGCCGGGCAGCCAGGCTCTGCCGTCCCGACCTCAGCCCACGCTGTCCTCCTGGGACGGCGAGGTGGCCGAGGCCTGCAGACGCTCCTGCGGCGTCAGCACTGCCTCGGGGCTGTAGGGGCTGCTTTGGGATCTCGTAGAGCTTTGGTCCCGATGACCGCTTTCTTCTGAATGTCGACACTGCATCTCTGACCCCCAAGCCAATCTCTCCTGCTTGAAGAAAAAGCGTCCCAAGGCCTGCAGGGAGCCACGTTCCCTCTGGTTTTTTCCGTCGCAGGTTCACGGAGTTCGTACGCACACCCACACGCACACGCGCGCACGCACGACGGGGCTCAGACGAGGCGGGTGTTGGAGAGTGGTCAACCCAATCCCCATGTTTATTCCACTGCTGTTATCTTCCAAAGAAAGACGTTAGAATTGGCTAAAAATGTCAACCCTGGGCTCTGACTTGGGTTAGCAAAGTTGTCATCAACTAAAGCCCTCCTGGGTCCCCACCCCTCATGCTCCCAACACAGGCACGGTTCCTCTTGGTGTCAGGAGGAGACCTGGCCGGGAGGGTTTGGGCGCCAGCATCCATGCAGAGACACGGCACCGGGTGTGTGCCATCACTGGTTCCTCTCTCCTACAGTACCTGGGAATGACTCAGCGCAGGTATTTGCTCTCTGAGGGTCTGTTATGAGCTGAATTGTGTCATCCTGCCCCCGATTCATAGCTGAAGTCCTAACCCCAGCACCTCCTAATGTGACCTGATGTGGAAATAGAACGCTTACAGATGTAATCAGTTAAGATGAGGTCATGCCGGGGTGGGTGGGCCCCGGGGACAGGTCCTCCCTGAGAGGCTGCAGAGGGACCACGGCCCTGCCGCCGACCGCCAGCCAGCCTCCAGACTCTGAGAGTGGGTGTCTGGGTGAAGCTGCCCATCGCGGGCACTTTGCTGCCACAGCCCTAGGGCCCAGCGCAGGCAACTCTGGGTGCAGCAGCTACCTCCTTACTGTCACGTGCCCTGTGTTCAGAAATATTCAGTATCCAATCGACCAACTGGCCGATTTGAAAACTGCCGTACAGGGAGAACTCACCAAGGCCGCCCTGGCCGTCACATCCTTATTTTCCAAGTCCTCATTGTTTGCTAAATCCAGTGTCTGAGGAGTGGGGTGGAGGCGTCTGAGGTATACCTACTAAAGACCCCGCCCGGCCCCCCCCGCTTCTGTGTAACTTCCCGGAGAAACTTGGTGAGCAAACCAGGATGCAGCTTTCTGCACCACTCAGGAGGAGGTGGGAAGGGAGACGGTACGCATACGCCTCCATGCATCTCTGTGGCTTCAAGGCTGGGTAACTCAACAGAGATGAGAAGGCCGTCAAGGGGGGCAGAGCTTCTGTGTGGAGAGACAGTGGCCAGGTGCTGTGGCTGGAGCCGCCGAGGGCCCCACGCTGACCCTTCGGTCCAGAGGATGTACCGGCCTTGCCCATCCCAGGGAGCAGACTTTACAGGAATACGTAAACGCAAAGGTTGCCGTGTGGGGCCCACGCATCTTGGCCTGTGTTTTGAATGTATTGAAAGTAGGCATTTCTTATTTCCAAGGGGTCCCCTGAAAGGGGCACATTTGGGTCCTCCAGCGAGGCAGTTCGCAAGGCTAAGAGGACTTGTGTGCATTTCAGCTCACAGTGGAGAGAGAGAGAGAGTTCTACGGAAATTTTAACCACCGCGTGGTGGTGGGGGGACGTCCAGTGAAAAACTACCCACTTTCTTTCCCCCCCAGATCCAGCAAAGAAATCTCTCCCCCGCTCTCCACTTCCCCACCTCTTAAAGGTGAATACCAGAGTATTCGAATGACACATGCCTTCAGGACAATTCACTTCAATCCTTGCTTAACAAGTGGAGAAACCGAGGCCCAGAGATGGGGGTGGCTGCTCGGGTCTCTATCCACGGCATGGCTCCCCCTCACCTCGTGACACAGACATCTCGGTAACCTGTATGCCGCCTCTTAGAAAACCTCATGAATGTACCTGATGTTTAAAAGGAACAACAGCAAGAGAAGGCTGGATGCGGCCTTTCTAACCCTCGTCTACTCGGCGTTAATGGGGGTGCTGCCATCCTGATAACAGCATGGTAGGTCCTGGCTGTCCTGGGGCTTTGAAGGCCCTTGAAGGTAAAGGATTCAAGAAATGCCCCAACTCACGCAGGGCCAGGCAGCCAGCAGCCTTGCCAGGTCTCCCTGCATGTCCCCGAGTCTGCCGGATTCCCCCAGCGTGAGGGACGCATCTGTTTACCGGAAACAGGTGACGAGAGCAAATCCCAGTCTGGGAGCAGGAGTCTGATGTCCTAGGGGGCAGCCGGAAAGCCCTCCTGACCTCCGACCTCCACCCGGGAGGCACAGGGCGCTGGCGGGGCGCGGGGGTGGCTTAGCACAGCCGAGCCCCAGAGGGCGGTGGGCCCCTTGCTGCAGGGAGCCCTGCCTGGTGGATGTGTGACTTCCGTGGACCTGGACAGGCACAGCTAAAGCAAGGAAGCCAGAGGTGCCTGGGTCAGTGCTCCGGGCTCAACCCCAGGGTACAGAGGTGGGGAATCCTCTGGACCCAGCGCACCAGCTCGGATGGATTGGGAAGCCACACTCAGTAAATGCGGAGGCACGAGCGGGTAGGAGGTGCTGACCCAGAGCAGGACGTGCCCCATCCTAGTGGGTCCAGCTGGAGAATCAGCCTCCCCTGTCCCAGCATGGAGGACCCACCCGAGGGAGCGGCCGCGAGAACTGTGCAGCTCTGTTGGGGAGCGGAAGCCCAGGGTCCCCAGGCCTCCCTGGGCCTGACCGGCCAGCTGATGTGGTGAGCCCATCTTCAATATATTCTAGGTTCCAAGAAGGATTAAATAAGGAGGTCAATCCAAGACAGACCTTCAAAAGTTAGGGAATTCTGGTGTTGTCTTCGGGCTGTCAATGGGCCCCGGGTTCCCGCAGGAGCCTCTCCGGTTGGGGCCTGGTGTGGACTGTACGTCTGTCTGGGTGAAGCAAGTGTGGGAGAAGGCAGGGAGTCCGGGCTGCCAGGGTGTCACCGAGAAACTAGTGGCTCTACCAACCTCAGTCCTGCGAGGCCCTTTGAGGGCTTGCTGCTCCAAGGGGCCGTCCCGCATCCTCAGGGCTGACTCAGAAGCCCCAGTGAGGACCAGAGTCCAGACCTCACCAGGGACTGGTCCCTGAGGGCTACCGGACTGACGGGGGAGCAGCAGAGGCACTGGGAGCTTAGCTGGCCCAGCAGCCCTTGGACAGGCCAGGCCCAGGCTGGGCTGCCCTCCTGAATGCCCAGGTCAATTCCTCGTGGGCTGGAGATTCCACCTCTCAGCCCCGGTGCCGCATGTCCTCCATCCCTGGACGAGCTTTCAAGTCAGTGCCACGAGAGTCTCCCCCACGGCGATGCAGGCTTTATGGACGAGGCAAATACATTCCCCTCAGCATGGCAGCCCTTATGATACAATCAGTGGAGTCTGAAGGCTTTTATCAAAATGCAAAACAGACCCCTTTTCCGTCTCCCTCCTCGAAGGAAGGCAACGAGGTTCACGCTCCCTGAGCTGCCTCCCCAGCGTCCTTGTGGTCCATCCCTGTCGTCGCTGTCGTCGTCATCCTCCTCCTCCCCCTCCTCCTCTAACCCCCCCCTCACTCCCCCGGGGGCTCCGGGGCCACAGGCCATTTCATCACCGTTATTTTTACTTAAGTCCAGCGTGGCTCATACTTTGTCCACGAGGTTTTACTTCGGCCCTGAAGGAGGCCAGGGCAGGGGGCTTGGCCACCTTGCCGGGACCCCGCCACCTGCAGGCCTCACCCTCTCTGGCGAGCCCCATCCTTCCCCACGGCAACGCACAGCTCCCATCCCTGCGGACCGTGAGGTGCGCCACAGAGAACGAACCAGCCGGGCGTCCTAATACCCGTCCACCCCCACTTGGCAGTGCTCTCCCGGGCCTCCACTGAGTACCGGCTGAAAGGAAGGCTGATAAATTAGTCTAGAGGGAAACAAGGCGGCTTCTCCTTGTAAAAGGTCATTGCGACTTTGTTCTGGGTGAGGGTTTATCTCAGCTGCCGCGGGGACAGACAATGCCTTGGGCCTAAATGGCAGAAATCTTAGCTCCGCTCCTGAAGTGACTGTGCTGATAAACCAGGATGGACTCTAGAAAGATCTAAATGGGAAAGGAGTGGATGTAGGTATCGTTCAACAGGATTGAACAGGGATGACACAATGGGACGTGCAATTAAACTGGGCACTAGCCCAGAAGGCAGGAACGCAGACTGAAAGCCAGACAAAGGTGCTCCCGTGGCCCGCTCGGGGCTGGTGATCCTGGCCCTGCCCTGGCCAGCCGGGCAAGGGGCACAGCTGGGATAGGAGGACGGCGGGACAGGAGCCCCGCACGCCCCGGGCGCTGCTGCGGAGGCTGGTGCCTCTCTTCAAGCCAACTCCCTGGAAACACGGTGGCACGTGTCACAGGCGGACAGGCACACAGGGGAGCAGGGGCCGGCACGCTGACTCCTGTGATGATGACAGGGCATCCTGTCTTAGCACCTTCCCACGCGGAGGAGCAGACGCGACCGCCAACACCAACGCGCGTCGGCTGACTTAAAACGTCACCTTTAGGACATTTTCTTCACTGGGCTCTAAGCAATATGAGGGCCGGGCGGGACGCCGCCCCAGGACACTGGCTCCGGGGGGTCCCGCGGGGCCTGCTGCCGTGCACCCAGACTGACCTCTCACCCAGAGAGGCCATCCTGGCCTGACCTGGCCTCGATCAGAGCAAACCCAGCTGCATCTCAGTGCCCAGCAGGGCCCCAGAGAGTGGAGGGAGCCCTACGCCAGCCCCGAGCAGAGCAGGAGAGGGTGGCCTGCCGGGGGACCCTCCAGCAGCTGCTGCCCCTGGACGACGCGTGGTGAGTGGCTGCATCACCCTGGTTTCTGGCTGAGGCCGAGGTGGCCTGTGACACGCTGAGAGCATTCCTAACCTGGGGATGACCAGCCCACAAAAATTCCCAACTCGAGAGAACCTTTGATAAGCAGGTCTGGCTGGGAGGTCCACGCCCTTGTCCCGTGACCCAGGGAGACCTTTTATGGCCTGCGAGGCCTGGGATGCCCATCTGACCCAGCAGGGAGGGAGGCCCAGGGAGGGGGTGGACGATGGGCCAGCCAAGGCCGTGCTGGGGGTCCCCGGGGAGCCTCCTGGCCAGTAGCTGCCGGCTCTCAGGAGGGGCCACCCTCCCGGCCCGTCCTGCTCTCTGCGAGGCCACTGCTGGGAAAGTACCTGAAATAATCTTTCCGTGTATATGAGCGACACCGCAGACGCCTCAGTCTTAGCAGGTGGGTCCCACCACTTGCTTCCTGCCTGGGGAAGGCGGGCTCAGCCCAGAAAGGGCCGGCCAGAGGCAGCCCAGGCCAAACCTGAGAGCTACCCCCGCTCGGGCGGCGGTTGCAGACAGAGGAGGCTGAGGGGTACGTCCGAGCCACTCCACACCTTCCTGGTCCCCGTTTCCCTGGAGGAGCTGGGGCCTGGGCCATCACCCACTGGACAGGGTGGTGGGGTGGAACGCCCACGAGGGCTGGGGGCTGCTCTAGCTGCTGGCGGCTGGCGCACGGGGCCAGTGCGGGTGGCCCAGTCTCCGTTCTCAGCGTGTGTTGGCTGCATGAACTACAGGGGTAAGCGGCAAGGCAGAAGGATGCCGCCTGGGGGTTCCCTGTCTGGTCCCTCGCCCCTGTGCTAACTTACCATGTGACCCTGTGGGACCCCCTTCCCTTTCTAGGGCTCGGGGTTCCCACCTGCACAGTGAGGGGGAGAAATGGTGATGCCCCAAGTAATCTCCAGGCATGACACAGACGATCGGTGCCCGGGAAGCACCCCCTGCCCCAACCTTGACCATCAGGCCATGCCCTTGAGAGGGGTGTCAGGTCACTGGTCAGTCTCCAGCAGGCTCCCCTCCGGAGGACAGCAGTGCCAGTGGCCAGCTGTCGGGGTGCGGGTGGGATCGCTCCGGGGCCCCTTCCCGGTCTCGCCTGCCGCCCAGAGCTCCACCAGGAGGACAGTGGGGCCGCCGGGCTGCGCCTGGCTCTGGGGTTGGGGGCAGTGGCGGAGGGGTGCGGGGGGCAGGAGCAGGGAAGTCCACGGTAAGCCCCTTGCTTGGGGCTTCCACCCGGGAATGGAGACCTCCCAGTGACCCCTCTTCCACTCTTAAATAGAATGCAGATTCCTGGGGGCCCCGTCAGGAATTCTAATCCACTAGGTAAGGGTGGGGCCCCGAATCTGCATTTTGAAGGTGGCTGGGGGATCCTCAGCACGGTCGTTTGAGAACCGCAGCTCCATGGGACCCAAGCCTGAGGTGAGCAGGTGGAAAAGGTTTCCTTTTAGATTCCTGGACTTTGCGCCTTGCAGGCTGATGGCCTGGGGTGGGGACCCCATGGTTCCTGCCTGAACACGTCTCCCGCCGCCAGCCAGACCCCAGGCGCCCTGGGACCAGATCAGGATCCTGGCTCCAGACAGGCTGATGGCTGTCTCTGGGGTCCGGAGAATTCCACAGCGGGGCACCCGAGGGGTGGACACTGATGCCTGCCAGGCCCTGCTACGGTCCATCGGGCTGGGATTTGGGATCTACTTACAGACAGAATGAGGACCACGGAGTAGAAGGCGCCTTGCGTGGCCAGCGTGTGCACACAGCAGGGGCCTAATGAACGCCAGGCCTTCCCCTCTCGCCCACGCTTTTGGGCCACAGAGCAGCGGCCCAGTCAGCCTGCCCCAGCCTTGCCAGTCCCGCCTAGCACAGGGACCCGGGTGCCCTTGTCATCGTCCCTGAACGTGTGATCCCCATTTCCCTTAAAGAAAAAGGAGGCGGGAGGGCAGGAAGAGGTGACAGAGCACCCCATTCTTGCCGGCTTTCTGGGAGCCAGTGGGATAGGCTGAGCCCAGGTCGCCTGGGGAGGCTGAGCTGCCGCCCGGAGGAGAAGCCATCTTGCCCTCCTTCCACCTTCCCACTCGCTCCCTTCTGACAACCCCAAGGCTATTTCCACGTCTCTGGTTCACAAGCAGCCTGCTCCAGGGTAAGGGCGGGCTTGTTGTCACTGGTGTGAGTGTGTGTGTGTTCCGATACCGATGGTAACATACCATTTAAGAAGTTGGTATTCATGGACGTCTCTCGAATATGAAAAGAAAATATTTATTTCCTTTTTCGCTTGCGAATTAGAATGCTCTATTTAAAGAAAGTGCCCTCTGCTGGGCCGTGGCTGAGTTATTACCCCTTAAGGAAATAAAGAAGAACTACCAGGGAGGTATTCTTAGTCATTCTCTCTCCTTTTTCCGAAAATTCCTTATATACCCGTGCCTCGGGGCTGGCCCTAAGATAGTGCAGGGTTTCACAGCATTCTTGGGCTAAAAACGTCTGGACCTGATGTCATGGTGCTTGGGAGAGATGGCAGAGGGTCTGCGCTGGGAGCGGTTCCCGAGGAAACGAGATGGCGTGGGTTTCTGTGTCCCCAGCCCCGCTGCACGAGCGCACCCAGGCCGCCTCCCACTCGGCCCTGTTCCCACGGGACAGCCCCTCTCGTCGAATCCGGATTCCTGTTTGACAGCCTGGGAAGAGGTCCCCAAACCTGTTATCATCCAGGTGTTTCCACGGTGTGTTGAACATTCAGTGGGCGGCAGCTTGTGACTTTGGACGCTTCCTGAACACACGTTACGTCTCCTAAACGCATTCAGAAAATCATTCCAGGGGGACAGAAAGGCCCTGCCATGTTTCTAGGTCTAAAATAAAATCCCAGACCACGCAGGAGAGTCAGCGTCAGGGGTGGATTAGCCGGCTGGGCAGAGGAGGGCAGAGCAAAGGGAGACCCCGGGCTCCCGTGTCCCTGCGGGGCGGGATGCTGCCGGGATGGTCCCAGTGTGTTACCTGGTGCCACGGAGAGAAAGGACAGAGAAGACTGGGGACTGAGAATACCAAGCCCTGTGAGTAAGGCCGTCAGACCAGCAAGAGGCCCAGCCTTTACGGCGGAGACCGGTCCTGGCCCCCTTCCCCAAAAGGCTTTCCCGCAAGGCTGGAATTCCAAGAGTAAACACAGCAAGATGGTCTAAGACCCAAAAACAAAGAAGCAAAGAAGCATTGCCTCCGGGCATGGCCGCGAGAGCACTTGCCACGCGGGCTTCAGGGTGAAGAACGCACGGAAGAGGCTGAAGTGTGATCCTTGCACCAGGATGAACGTGGAAGAGAGAGGGTAGGAAGTGCGCCCGTGTGTGTGTGCAGCACGGAGCACGGCCACCGGGACTCGGGCCGCAGGGGTGGCTCTGGGACAAGCCGTTCCCTGCAGTAGCATCGCCCGCGGAGTATCTGGATGCCCCCAGCGACCCGACCCAAATCATCCCCCTTGCCTCCCGGGGCCCCTGGCGCAGCTGCTGGAGGTCCGGAAGGATCCCCCGCTTCTCTTTCTTTCCAGACTGGCTATTCTCACCCCCACGGCACATTCTAATTTCCTAGAAGTTTTCACAAACCCCGTGCTCAGGGAGGTTTCTTGGGACTTTTGGTTCAAAACCAGGACAGTCCTGGGCAAAACAGACACGGCTAGGAGCTCATCTGGCCAAAGCCTGGCGTCTCTTGGGTGAGGTCTGGGCGCCTGCTTTTCTGATGCTCCAGGCGATTCCGTGTGAGGCCCTCGGATGGAGACCTCTGCTCTCAGGTCTCAGACACCCCGGAAACGTCTGAAGGGCAGTCCTGACCTTCAAGTACCAGCTGTCACATTTTGCTCTGCAAACTTAGCAGACGCTGTCTAGAGCCAGGGCTTGTCCCTCCTCCCAGGCTGCGCGACCCTCCTCTCGGGGTCACCTGGAGCAGTGGGGGGCCGCTGAGCCCAGCTTTCCTCTCTCACCGTCCTGGGGCCACAGGTCCATCCACGGGTGGGCTGGGGCTGAAAGAGCCGGGGATTCTGTGGCTGTCGGCAGTTCAGGGCCACAGAGGAGGTGCCCGCCGGCTGGACACCAGCTCTGCTTCCACAGGGCTGCTGGCGAATGACATGCCTGCGGGTGCAGACCAGCCGCCGCTGTTGCTGTTCCTCCTGGAGGTTGAGCACCTCCTTCCTGAGCCTTGGGGAACGGCCAGGCCTGGCCATAGGGGCGCTGGCTGCCTCAGCCCTTTTGAGGCCGGACGGGCGCCCACAGCGCCAGGAGGTCAGTACAGGGCGCAGGGCGCTGGGAAGCTCAGGCTTCCGGGGCTACCAGGTGCATCCAGGATCTTTCAGGTGACAAGTCCAGCACGTGTGTCTGTCTCCCGGTGGACGGGATTTCTCGTTTGGTCCCTTTGCGGCAGGGACTAGAGAGAATTGAAGCCCATTCCCAAGAGCCTCGGGAACTCCGTCCCGGGGGTAGGTGGGTGCTTGGTTATAACAGGAGTCACTGCTGCCTAAGCCCAGGCCTTGATGGCCTTGGGGGCAGGGAGCCCCCGGGGTGCTGGTGAATCGTGCTCACATTCAGGTGTGTGGTAAGTTCAGCAGGAAAGAGGACAGGGTCCTTGAGGCCAGAGCGTGAGGGTGTAAATGCAGGAGAAGGAAGAAGTGGAGGCCCGTTCCCCACGGAGACCTGGGGCCAGCGCTGAGGTGCCCACGTGACTCCCGGCCAGGCTGGGGCAGGTGCCAGGGCGCAGAGGCCAGCCCCACCCAGGAGCTCCTGCCCCTCCCCGTGTCGCACTGAATTTGGTCTCAGCCAATCTTACATTAGCAGCAATGTCTCATAATCTGAGCGTGCGCGGCTGGGTAGCAGCTTTCGCCTGGAACATCCCCTGCCCTAGCATCTCGGGATGTGCTGGCAGCCCGTGGTCCTCGGGGGTGGCCGGTGGGTCCTGGCCCTCGCCAAAGCCATCCAGGGGGAGCCCTGGACCCCAGAGGAGCTGGCTTGGGGGCCGTGTGATGGGAGCACCCGAGAGACAGGGCAGCCTGAGGCCTTGGGGCAATTTCCCCTGTGACCCTGGAGCTTCCCACAGGCCCTGGCGCAGACACGGCCATTTGTTGCTTGAGCAAATGAGCATGTATATTAATATTCAGGAACCACAGCCAAGGGGATGAGGTAATCCACTCAAGTAAATTCTTTAGATAATTGAAGCCCCATCAATTCACGTTAACGTTTTCCACCAGCTCCTTAAACAGAGGCAGACGCATTTTTTTTCGACAGATGATGCTTGAGTGCCAGCTACAGGCTGGGCAAAGCTCTGGGCACCGGAGAGCCTGCCTTTCTGGGGGAGACAAGCGCTGCACCAAGAAACAAACAGAACCGGGTGCTTGCGGTGTGCAAACCACTCCTGCCACCTCCCCGTGGAGACCGGCACGGCCTGCCCCAGCCCGGCTGCACAGCTGCAGGGCCCCGCCTCGGGGGCAGGTGGCACCTCTGAGGAGAGGGCTCCACAGCCCGGGTCCCTCTGGGCTGTCACTCGCAGCCACCTCTTAATTAGCAAAATAAACAGCACGATGATAAATGTCATGATTTACTCAACAAATGATCAAAATCATTGTTTTTCAGACCCCAGGGCAATAAAATGCAATCACTGGGTGATTTATTCTGGGCAGGGTGAGTGGTGGCGGCCTCAGCGGGCAGGCTGTGTCTGGGGGGAGGGGTCCGGGAGTTCGAGCATCCTCCCCGGGCACGAGGACAGACGACCTCCCTTTGAGATGGAGCCCATGGGGGCCGTTTCCACACACCCCACGCTCCCATCTGCGTCCAAGGATGCGGCTGCCAGGTCCGGGGAGCTCGCAGAGCCCATCTGTGCTTTCTTCCAAAACGACAGGGAGTCACTTCCTGGTGTCCCCCAAAGCACCCGGTGGGAGTGGGGGAAGGTTTAGAGTCATTGAATGTCCCTGACGCCCACATGGGGAGGAAGGGCAGCTGAACAGAGGGGGGAGGGTGCCAGCCGCGGGGCACACACGCACCTTCCCATTTTGCTCAAGTAAAATTCCTACATGAAACAAGGCTGCTCCAGCCACCTTGACCCTGTGAATGCCAGGTCACTCATGCTGCCCCAGCAGGGACAGAGGCATCGTGTCACCAGAGACCGTGGGCACCACAAAAAGAGAAAAGGAGATGGGAGCCTTGGATTTTAGTTCAATGGAATGGTCCACGGTAGGAATTCTGTTCTCTGGGTAGAAAGAAAATTGTTTCCGTGGTGTACCAAAAGGAGGGTAGGAACAATCGGTTTGACCTTGATTTTGAGCCCGTCCTCCGAGGGACACCCACCCTGGGCCTGCAAGGGGCTGTCTCTGGACCCCCATCTCCTGCTGGACCCCAACGCCAGACCTCACAGGAGCAACCACAGTCCGAGCCCGGCCAGGCCACAAAGCGCTCCCACCACCCTCCGCCCCTCGGGGATCCAGATCCATCCAGGCTCTTCCTCAGAGCTCCTTTGCCACCTTCGCTACAATGTCATTACCTGTTCTCTCTTCTTCGGGAACTAAATGTCCTGTAAATTGTAGTAAAACCAAATCAACCTGATTTCCGAAGCTTAATTACCAGCATGAGACTCAACATCGACACACACGCAACTCGGGACCGGACTGTAGGCCTTTGGGTATTGTCCCTGGGACCTGCCTCTGGCGGTCCTGCGTCTGCCCTGGCCTCCTTGGCTGTGACACTTAGGCCCTGACGTGTTCCTAGTGATTGTCTTGGTCGCCAGGCCTGCTCTGGGCTGAGCTGACCGCAGGCCCGGGGAGAGTGTCCCAGCAGGGGCATATGAGGACGTGGTCAGCTGCCTCACCTCGGGACTCCGGGGCTCGCTGGAGGCCCTTCTGCGGTCCGGAGCCACAGAAAGATCCAGGCTCTGGAGGCTGGGCTTTCCGCTCCTAATCTCGAGCCCCGTTTGCAGCAGAGCAAAGGCGAGGACCACGTCTGCCCTTGAAGGGGCAGTAGCCGGCCGCTCCTCTGGCCCAGACGCCGTCACACTCGAGCAGGGCACAGAAACAAAGTGAAACATCGGTCGCCTGTTTCAGGATGCGAGTGAGGCTCTTTGAGTTCCACCCCAGAGACCCACGGTGCTAGAAAGGAACCACCTCGACCTTATGATTTATTTCAAGCAAAAGCGGGTTCGCCCTGATTTTCGGGGTGCCTACTTCGTCCTCCCCCTCCTTCCAGCCCGATTCTGCCCTTGGGGCTCGGCCACGATGACGGTGCCACAGACAGCTGCTCACGACCGCATTGGACGGGACGGGACAGGAGGCCGCGAAGCCCAGAGCAGGTGGCCAGGGCCCGGACTCGCCGAGGAAACAAAGTCAGATCCCGCCGGCGCGTCTGGAACTCTACGTGAGGACGTGGACTCGACTGGCTCCGGGGGGAGGTGGCGGTCAGGTCACGGCCCCGGAATCAAGGCGCTGTCGGGGGAGGTGCCATGGAGGGGAGCGTTCCCGCACGTACACGGAGGACAAGTGATATCGCAAAGTCAACAGGCACCACCGGGCAGATAAGAGCCATGGCCCGTACCAGGCCCGGCACCCAGGGCGGCGGCGATACGGGCTGTTTCTTTAAAAATAGAGCAAACAGAGGCCTGCATCAGAGCAGACAAGAGCCAGGTTGCCTCAAGGTCATCCATCGCACTACCCGTAGGGTCCGTTTACCCCGCAGCATCTGAAGGCACCTCCCAATCCAACAGTCCAGGCCTTTCCGAGCACGCAACACAGCACCCCTAAGTTCCTCCCGAACAGCCAGGCGGGAAGGACAGGACAGGCCGTCTGCAAAAAGCCACTGAACAGCCCAAACCACTGACCTGTCACGTTGTCTGAAGATGCTCTCCTCGGCCCAGCGAGGGCCACCCCGTGGGTCTCCGAGGAGCACACGACCTGCCTCCAGGAGGGCCGCACCTCCCAACTCCTCACCTCCCACCTCACCTTGCTCCCACCTGGCCAGCCGCTTCTGCAGGTGACCTGACCTTGAGAGGCACACACGGCGTCGGGCGCCTGGGGACAGCAGGGCACGGTCCAGCTGGCCAAGCTGCGGCCTCCCCCACTCTGGACCGTTGTGAATTCTGGCTGGCCTGCTCTTCCGTCCATCTGGTCAACCCACTACCCCTCTAAACCTTCAATGTCTACAGAGCTCAGGCTGTCAGCTGGCACCTGGTAGGGGGCTTCTGTGTCCCCTGATGTCTACACTCCATGTGCTACCACAAGCCACACTCCACCAGCTTGCTGGAGAGCGGGGGCGTCCTGCGTTCGGGGCACCCCCGTGTCCTTGTGAAGGGCATGGCGGTCTCAGGTCTGCGGCCACTGCCACCAGCACGTGCACCGACTCAGGCAGCCTCTTTGACCTTTACGGAGGGTTTCCAAAGCTGACGGGCCCGGGGTAGATGCTCAAGGGCTGCGGGGGGTCCAGGAGCTTCCCGGGGGTTAGGAAGAGGCTGTGCACATCTCTAGGGAGCAGCGGAGGCTCCGAGGCAGCCTTCCACGCTGTAAAGACTCACGAGAGGGGAAAGACAGATCCAGATTCACCCCTTGCTGTACACAGAGCGCCGAGACGCACAGCTTGGGAACTTCTCCAAAGCCACAGAGCAGCCGCGGGGAGTCGGCTCCCCTGACCCCCGCTGCCCTGGTCCACTGTAGGAGACACGGCTGCCGGCCACACAAGGCCCTCTTCCCTCCTTGGACAGCACGCCCCTTCCTAGAACTGACCTCCGTCCAAGCACTTTTGGAAGTTGTGAAACACCCAGAAGGAATCTGGGTTGGCATTTGCATTTTCCGTCCAGGCAGGGTCCCTGCCAAAAATACCACCGAGCATTGGCCCTGTGGAGCCAGCAGAAAGGCTACGACCAGAGGGGAGAGCGCTTCTGTGGGGCCCACGGTCCTTCTAAGACCACCTTGAAAGCCCCCCCACTGGGGCCCAGCGACGCTCGTGGCCCGAGCCGGATACCTCCAGAGGGAGGGCCGCCTTTGGGGGTGTCAGTGGCCGCCCCCCACCTAACCGGCCTCCCTCTCCTGACCGCACATGGGCTCCAGGACCCTCGATCCAGGCCCAGGTCGTCAGGGAAATGTTAACCACAAGGTGCGCCTCTCTGTCCCCGCTCATCTGAGAAGTGTGGGCTGCTCTTAGGGAGCCAGTTGACCCGGGCAGCCCGGCAGGAGGCCCTTGGCATGGACGTGCCCGGGGCATCTGTGGCAGCGCGGCCACCAGGCGCGTTTTACAAGCTGCCCCGGACTGCTCCTGCCAGGAGGTGGGCCGCCATCTGAGGGGCTTTCCCGGGAGCAGAGACTCCTGTTCTGGGAGAGGCCATCCATCTCTGAGGTTCTGCCGAGATTGCAGCCTTAGCACCTAAGATCCAGACGGGAAGCTCGGGGGGTTTAAGACATGAGCTCATTAAAGACACATTTCCGGGAAGAGAGCGGGCACAGCGGACGGGGGCTGCCAGGCAGCTACGAGGCCCTCTGGTGTTTTCGGAGTCGCGTCATGCAAGCCGCAGGATAAAATAAGCCTGGGAAATGTGACATTCGAATGCTCTCTCCTACCCAGCCTCCTGCCCCCGGCGGCTCAGCTCACCCGGCTTTATAAATAGATGGAACACGAGATAAATGGCCGCGATCAATCACCCTGCACGACAGAGCTCACCTCCCAGCCGAAGTCCACCTCCTTCAGTGCGGCCCGGGGCGCCACCATGTACGGGCCAAACCGCTCCCCGACCTCCATCTTCTTCTTGGCCCAGATCCCCAGGCCGGCCCCGGGGATAGAGGACTCGCGGAGCTCGAAGTCCGGTGGGATGGGGATGTCCTCAGGAATGTAGACGGGGGCCTCGTAGGGCGAGCCTTCCTTGGGGGTGAAGTCCTCGCTGGTGGGGAAAGGGGACGGCGGCCCCATGGGGATGGGGGACATGATACTGTCCTCGGTCTCGTCCTCGGCGCTCTCGCCAGCCAGCAGGTCGGGGTCCGGCCCGTACATGTTATTTACAATGTCGCCGTCACCTGGAGGAGACAAGGCAGCGTCAGGCTCTGCAGCTCGGCTTCCCAGGGCTCAAGGCTCGGGGACCACCTGGGACACGGGACAAACAGAACCAAAGGCGCCAGAGGCCCAGGGGTCACCCGGCCACCACCCCTGCCTGAGAGGCACGGCCTCTGCTAGGGGCTCCCCGGGGACTGTTCCAGCAGCGTCTTGGGGAGCAACGCAGACCCCTGGGGGGGCTCCCCGAGGCCCCGGTGGCAACCCGAGGACACGCTGGCCCGTTCTGCGTTAGGACAGGAGGGAAGGAGGTGCCCACACTCCACAGGTCGGGGGCGGTGGGGGAAGCCGACACGCCAGACGCCCAACCCGGGGCTGATGGCGAGGCATTCCTTCTGGAACCGCTTTGTGTCTGCAGCCTTGGAAATTAGGGAATGGGGGCAAGTCCCCAGTTCTTGGGAGGACTCAGAATTGGGGTTACTGTGGAATTTACCCCAACACCTGGGCTGCTCTGGGCAGATCAGTGGGGCCGGCTGGGCCCTGGGGAGAGCTCCTGGGAGTTCCCGACGGACTCGTGGCAGGTTAGGACAGAGACCTGCTGAGGTCATGAGTATGGGACCCGTGGGGTGGCAGGTCATGGGACTGAGCAAAAGGGTCCCCAGCTTGTCTGTCTGCTGTGGGCCTTTCTTCGGGGTCCAGCCCAAGAGACAGTTGGTGCCAAAACAGTGCCACCTAGGAGTTCACCCAAGGGTGGCCTGAGGCACAGAAAAGATAATAAAGAGTGGGCGGGGGAGAGACAGGGCAAGCAAGCAGGTCCAACGGCGAGGAAATCAGCTTCACTCCTCGGTATCGACCCGAGAGTGGAAAACAGGGAGGCCGATGGGTGAGGATTCCCAGCAGTGTGAACCCACAGCCCCTCAAGGGAGGGGCAACCCGAGTGTCCATCAACAGATGAGGGGATCAACGCGTGTGGCCCATCCACACAGCAGAATATTTATAATATAGAAAAGGGTCACTGACACAGGCTGCAACACGGTGAGCCTTGCAAACAAGCCTCAGAGCGAAGGAGGCTGAGCACAAAAGGCCACACGTCCTACGACTTCATTTATGTGAAACGTCCGGAAAAAGCAAATCCACAGAGACAGAATCCATGTTGGGGGGGGAACCGAGAGTGACCGACTGACTGGCACATGGTCTCCTCTGGGGGAAGAAGATGTTCTGGAACCAGATGGAGGGGGCGACCGCACACCCTGGTGACTGTGCCCCGTGTCCCCGAACTGTGCACTCCAGAAATGGTTCATTTTTCTTCGCTGTGAGTTTCCCTCGATAAAATTAACGAAGTCAGAGGAGGGTGAGAGGAGGAGAGGGGAGGCCCGGGGGTGGGAGGCGCGCGGGCGGATTGCTCGTGGCTCGGAGCCCGCTGACCTCTGATCTAGATGCTTCTGCCCAAGTCCCTCCTTCTGGGACTTGAAAACCTTAGAAAGTGACCCAAAGGCTGTGGTCACTTTGGCCCTCGTCTCGCGGCCCCCTCCCTGCTCCTGAAAGGGTCGTCTCCAGGGAGACGGGAACTTTTCAGTACGAGTAAGATGACCTCAGATCCAACGGAGAAGTAACAAAATGTTTTCTTTCAAAAGAAACCAAAGTCTTAAAAAAAAAAAACGGGGGGGGGAATAACACTTATTTAATTCAGCAGTATTCACAGAAGTAATTATTATGTTTTATGTGGCCAACGGTTCCTTTTTAATTGACTCGTAGGATCCTTTCAAAAATGCAACAAGAGAACAGCAGCTGTTACTCCCCCATCCTGGGGACCCGAGGCTGTTTAGGTTTGAAAGAACACCCCGACCCTTCCTGGGGCTGCGCGCGCACCAAGGTGTATAGCGGGGATAATTAACATGCCACCTTATCGTGTGACCTGGTGACTGCACAGAGCTCCCAGCAGACTCAGGTAGGACCCCCCAGCGCGCTCCCTGACCCCTCCAGGGTCTGATGCCTTTGCTTCCGGGCCGGTGAGGAGTCCAGCTCTGTGCGTGTGAGGGCGCTGGGCAGAGAGCGGGGACGTGTCCCCGTCCCGTGCACATCCACCTCAGGGCTCTTTTTGTTTTCCTGGGTTGTTTTTTGTTTTGTTGTGTTTTGTTTTCTTTCTGTTTGAATTTGACTTCCCCAAACTCGTCACCTTCTGGAGGAAAATCAGCGCTCGAAGGGCACGTTTGATTTACTGGCCAAGCAAACAGCTTAGGAGGGAAAGGTGGTGTTTCCTGCTGATTAAAGGAAGGCTGTACGTCGCCCACCTCCCACCCACCGCAGTCACCAAGGTTAAGTGATTGCCTGGAGCCGCCAGGAAAGCCCAGGTCTCGTTCGGCTGCCCCACTGCTGGTGGGGGGGGGGGGC